>NC_064928.1:145952637-146263022 GCF_023897955.1 Schistocerca gregaria | reverse complement strand
GCCCGTCTCTTGCCCCGGACCGGCTCCTCTGGCATGGGGGGGGGGGGGGGGGGGGGGGGACTTCTTGCAGCTCGCCCACCGACCTCGCCCCAAGGTCAAGGGCCCTATCGAACTGCCGGGTTCAGCGCGCCATTGCCAGCGCACTGGTCCCCATCGATGGCTCCGTCATCGGCGATTTCACGCGACGCTCCTCGGCAACTGCACCCCGCACTCCGGAGAGGCGGATGCACCTCTCGCCCTTCGCCGCCTACTAGCCCGAGTTTCCACCTTACGGCCAAGGACCCACTCCTACTCAGGTGGCGGGCCGGTCCCCCAGACGTTCGGCGGTCTGGACCCAGTTAACCTGGCCCAGGCGATGTCACCACCTCCTGGGTTTGGCAGAACACGCCCCGGTTACCCAGGGGCGCGGCGAAGCACCCTTGCCGACTCGCGCCGCGATCCCACGCCGACAAACGAAGTCGCCGGCATGCATAGCTCCTGCTGGTCTGTGCCCTGCGAAAAGAGAGGGACTGGTGTTCGGTCCCCTGACACAGCTCCCCCTGTGCCACGCACCCTTCGCTTTCGCATCGGGTTGGGTCGCAGCTCTCCCTTTTGTCGCAAGGCAGAATGCCGAGCTTAACGTCTGGCACCACGGGAAGGCGGAAAGAGCCACTTGGGAAGGAGAGGCTATGAGAGACGCATCACTTCCCCTGTGAGGACTGCCGCGGCACGCCCGTCTGGAAGCGATAACGCCCCAGTGCGAGCCTCCGTGCCTTACGGCGCGCCGGCTACGGGCGGGCCCGCGCCGAACGCGCCGTCGAGCGACCGACCTCACGCGAGACGCACTTTCTGTTTTGTGCAAACAACGCATCTGCGCATCATCATACTTTTCTGCGAATGTCCACTCACGATAACAGTCGGAAAATGTCTCCGTGTGAATCGCGGAGGATTCTCATGATCGTAGCGGCTCTCCCTACCAGTTTTTTCCCGTTCTGTAGCATATTTTTCTACAATCTCCCGTACGAGAGAACGGCGGCACTGCGAGTGGCATTTTTCGCCCTGTTACCGACCGACGGAGAGCACGAGCACTTAGAATGCACAAACCCAGAATGTAACTAAAATATTTCACAGTCTTACGCACTGATCCCACTGAGCTCACTAACATGTCACAACGGTCATCAGCACCCATACTCGAATTGTAATCTACAATACATCGCGGTTTCTTTATTTTTTCGCCAGTGTTCCTGCCTGTCTTCACCGTTTCAACTATTTGTGTTGTGTGACTCGTGGTCAAACATGTGCACCTCTCTCTTACCGCACCTCCTGATAGCAAGGACCTTGTCAGTGGACTTAAACTCATTTTCTCGTTTTAATTTCTTCTGTAGTTTTGGTATGTTGCACCTGTTCTTACTAACAGTGCCACGTGCGGCTGTTCCATGGTTGTGAAGCCAGAGAAACATATCCGGGCTGGAGTACCAATTATCGACATATAGAATATGACCTTGTTCCAAATACGGTCGCATAAGAGTTGCCACTACATCGCCACTTTTTTCCCAAATTGTGGAACCCAATTTCTGTTGTTGCGCCTGTATATACAGTAAAATCCAAAATATACCCACTCTGACAGTCACACAGTACAAATGTCTGTATTCCGAAACTACTTCACTAGGTTGGAATAAATTGCTTAAAAAATAAACGTCGTTTGAACAGCAAGAGACTCATTCGAGTAAAACTGAAGTGATATCAGGTGTTCCCCAGGGAAGCGTCCTGGGACCTCTACTGTTCCTGATCTATATAAATGACCTGGGTGACAATCTGAGCATTTCTCTTAGACTGTTCGCAGATGATGCTGTAATTTACCGTCTAGTAAGGTCATCCGAAAACCATGTAATTTACCGTCTAGTAAGGTCATCCGAAAACCAGTATCAGTTGCAAAGCGATTTAGAAAAGATTGCTGTATGGTGTGTCAGGTGGCAGTTGACGCTATATAACGAAAAGTGTGAGATGATCCAAATGAGTTCCAAAAGAAATCCGTTGGAATTCGATTACTCGATAAATAGTACAATTCTCAATGTTGTCAATTCAACTAAGTACCTGGGTGTTAAAATTACGAACAACTTCAGTTGGAAGGACCACATAGATAATATTGTCGGGAAGGCGAGCCAAAGGTTGCGTTTCATTGGCAGGACACTTAGAAGATGCAACAAGTCCACTAAAGAGACAGCTTACATTACACTCGTTCGTCCTCTGTTAGAATATTGCTGCGCGGTGTGGGATCCTTACCAGGTGGGATTGACGGAGGACATCGAAAGGGTGCAAAAAAGGGCAGCTCGTTTTGTATTATCACGTTATAGGGGAGAGAGTGTGGCAGATATGATACACGAGTTGGGATGGAAGTCATTACAGCATAGACGTTTTTCGTCGCGGCGGGACCTTTTTACGAAATTTCAGTCACCAACTTTCTCTTCCGAATGCGAAAATATTTTGTTGAGCCCAACCTACATAGGTAGGAATGATCATCAAAATAAAATAAGAGAAATCAGAGCTCGAACAGAAAGTAGACAAAAAACGGCCTCAGGACATAATTTCGCTGAAAACTGGCGTGTTCAAAAGTGCATCTCTGGACCAATAATCATTTAATTTGAACTTTTTAACTTGCGCCATTAGACGGCAAACAGGAACAAAACAATACGTCTTCTCAAATCCAGTGTTTTTCCACTTTGATAGTCGAGAATTTACAGATTCTGTAGTATATTCTCTGGTGTAAACGTAAAAACGGTTTGTTTCGTCTGCAATAAATTGCAACAGTTCTTCAGACATTTATATCACAATGAAATGAAATGTCGCGTGACGAAGGCCTCCCGTCGGGTAGACCGCTCGCCTGGTGCAAGTCTTTCGATTTGACGCCACTTCGGCGACTTGCGCGTCGATGGGGATGAAATGATGATGATTAGGACAACACAACACCCAGTCCGTGAGCGGAGAAAATCTCCGACCCAGCCGGGAATCGAACCCGGGCCCTTTGGATTGACAGTCTGTCGCGCTGTCCACTTTTTTATTTTCACTTTTATTTATTATTTACGTGTTAATAAGTAGGTCAGAACCACTCAGCTACCGGGGGCGGACTAATACCACAATAAATGCTGGGGTCAGTATCTAATTGGCATTTGTGTGCTGAACTCGTGTCATCGAAGTAGTGGTGTAACGGATGGAAATCGGTTTCTTTCCAGTCAAACGTGTCACTTAAGCTGGCTCTTTTCCGAATCGTTTCGCTGTCAGTTTCTGATTCCTCGGATTCAGAGGAACTGCTGATTGTAATTCTTGCTCTCCCCTCTGAGGTAAAAGGCTGAGGACTACAGCGTCGCGTGGCCGAGCAGTTCTAGGCGCTTGTCTGGAACCGCGCGACCTCAACGGTCGCAGGTTCGAACCCTGCCTCGGGCATGGAATTTGTGTGATGTCCTTAGGTTAGTTAGGGCTAAGTGGTTCTAAGTTCTAGGGGACTGATGACGTTAGAAGTTAAGTCCCACAGTACTCAGAGCCATTTGAACTACAGCTTCCAGATTCTGTCGAAGACTCGTCACTGCTAACAACATCAGATAATTCACCCTCACTGTCGCTCGTAGTGAGCATATCCAGGATCTCTCTATCTGTGCAACCACGGCGACGCGACAATTCTCCCGTAGAAAACAATAAAACTGATGAAAACATGGGAATTCTGCAAAGAGTGAACACAACAACAAACAACTCGAACTATAGAGTCAGACTGAACAGCTACTGGAAGAACAGGGGGGAAAGACAGCTGTGCGTGTTTACACGTCTGTCGCGCTCAAGTAGCTGTGCCTCAGGGCGCCTAAACTCGTCCCTGGCGGTGAAAAGACCGATGGCACGGTAAGCATCAACACGTCCTTAGCGCTGTAGCGAAAACCCAAGGGCCGCCGTTTGAACACGTCGGGAGCGCCAGGGGAACGTTGAGACATGACGAGTTAACACGTCCCCAGCAGTCAAAGGGACGGGCCCAGCAGATGGACGGGCTCGCGCTACCCCTCTTGTGCTGTACCACCGTGAACCCTGCTGTCTCTGGCTCGTTACTAGTTTCGCACCCGTCCGCACCTGTACACAGTGTCTAGTGTCCGCTTGCGTGGGCCCATAATCTGAATTTTCACCTACTATCACTTTACACACGTTCCTCTAGATCTACATCTACATCTACATGGATACTCTGCAAATCACGTTCAAGTGCCTGGCAGAGGTTGCATCGAACCACCTCCACATTTCTCTTTTATTCCAATCTCGTATGGCCCGCGGAAAGAATGAACGCCTATATCTTTCCGTACGACCTCTGATTTTATCGTGCCAACAAAATATTTTCGCATTCGGAGGAGATAGTTGGTGATTTCGTGAGAAGATTCCGTCGCAACGAAAAACTCTTTTCTTTTAATGATTTCCAGCGCAAATCCTGTACCATTTCTGCGACACTGTCTCCCATATTTCGTAATAATACAAAACGTGCTGCCTTTCTTTGAACTTTTCCGATGTACTCGGACAGTCCTATCTGGTATGGATCCCACACCACGCAGCAGTATTCTAAAAGAGGACGGACAAGCGTAGCGTAGGCAATCTCCCTAGTAGGTCTGTTACATTTTATAAGTGTCCTGCCAATAAAACGCAGTCTTTGGTTTGCTTTCCCCAAACATTTTCTGTGAGTTCCTTCAAATTTCGGTTTTCCTTATTGTAATACGTAGGTATTTAGTTGAATTTACAGTTTTTAGATTAGACTCATTTTTCGTGTACCCGGAGTTTGACGAATTCCTTTTAGCACCCGTGTGGATGACCTCACACTTTTCGTTATTTGGGGTCAACTGCCACTTTAATTATTGAGTGACCCTCGTAATAGAGAGTGTGCAAAATGGTTCAAATGTCTCTGAGCACTATGGGACTTAACTTCTGAGGTCATCAGTCCCCTAGAACTTAGAACTACTTAAACCTAACTAACCTAAGGACATCACACAAATCCATGCCCGAGGCAGGATTCGAAACTGCGACCGTAGCATTGCACCATTCAGATATTTTTTCTAAATCGTTTTGCAGTTTTTTTTGTCTTCTCATGACTTTATTTGTCGATAAACTACATCGTCATCTGCAAACAACCGAAGACGGCTGCTCAGATTGTCTCCAAGATCGTTTATATAGATAAGGAACAGCAAAGGGGCTATAACACTACCTTGGGGAACGCCAAAAATCACTTCTGTTTTACTCGATCACTTTCCGTCAATTTCTACGAACTGTGACCTCTCTGACAGGAAATCACAAATCCAGTCACATAACTGAGACGATCAACGGGGAATGTCGCAAACAGCAAAAGTAGCCGTCTCTCAGGCGCTTTCCGTATCCTGGAGTTTTATGGCTGAAACTCAAGTACTCTTACAGTGATTTTAAAATTAGTAATGCAGATTTTTTGCTAAGAAAACTTTTAATTTATTATGAGAAAGAAGCTGGAAAACAAGCGATCCTGTGCACATCAACCAAAAGGTTTCTTAATGTCTCAACCCTACGGAAGGTAGCGGTTAACAATGAGTGAAGCGAAACAGAAGTTCTTTTGGTGGCCAAGGATTGTGAACAACATTTGCCTGTAAGGATCTAAAGCATTTAAGTGAACGATTAAGACACATGGGGACAGCCGAATGCCTTTTGAAAATGCTCGTAAATACAAAATGTTTGGCACCGTTAACATTGCTGCTCCGATTGATTTACCGTACAAAATGTCAATTCAGAAAGATTCAATTACGAAGAATAGAGTCCAGCGGCGGATACTTATGGGGGGGGGGGGGGGGGGTCCCGCAACCCCCAATCCACACTCTTTGCAGGGCCACCCACATTGCCGGCCCCGCCAGTCAGCCCGCGCGCTGTTCTTTCGTTTCTTTCGTCAGTCGACTGACGTAGCACGCGCGTCCGCGTCATCGTATTTTATACGTTTATGTCTGGCACATAGACAGCTAACACATACCTACGAGAAAAGTCGCGGCCGTTCTAGTGATCTCGATATGTAATTCTGTCTTGCATTTGTTCGAGAAAAGTCACGAATATTCTGTTTTCTTGTACAGAGAATCTTCGATACGTAGCGTTATAAATATGAACTATTCATCGGATAGGAAGCTAGTTTACATTCAGAAGCAGAAGTATTAAAACTGAAGGATGAATAAATAAAAAGTCCTAATTGTAGCAAGTGTAAGTGTGAGATTAGTCAAGAGTGAGAGTGCTCAGTTGATTGTGAAATATTAATAATAGTAATTCATAGTAATTTCTCAGTAAAAATATTGTTACGAAACTCGTAACGATATTTTTACTAATAAAGTAACAATAGTTTCGTATTACGAGTTAGGTATAGGAAACTATTGATGCGTATCTCTCCAGTAACAGTGACTTTCGAGAAGATTCCTAAAAACGCATTGTTATTCATTAGGCCCTCTATCGAATGCACTAGAAAGGATCGGAATCGACAATGAAAGCTTAGCTCTGTTGAACACTCACCCTGACATTGATGGACCTGTTGACGATGTAATAAACCAATTTGCTAGGAAGAATAGGTCCATTAGAATTCATCACTTAAAGACTTCAAAAAAAAAAAAAAAAAAAAATGCGACTTGAGAGGTTAGTCAGCTACTATCGTGATTATTGTTTCTTGACTCCCCGAAAGCATTAGAATTAGATATAACTCCCTGCCGTCGCATAGTTTACAAAATGCATGCGTATGGGGTGTCTGAAATCACTCAAGAACATAAGAAACGAATTAGTAGCTCTAATCATCTTCTGAATTATAGACCCTCATTGACATCTAGTTTCAGTAGGATTCTGCAATACAGATTGTACTCTAACATTATAAATTACCTCGGATACAACGATCTTTTGACCCACAACCCGCGCGGATCAGAAAATATTATTTTTGTGAAGCGCAACTGGCTCTTTTTTCACACGAAGTAATTAGTTCTGTCAACTGGGGATCCAATTCCCAGAAGGCTTTTTACACTGTTCATGGCCATATACTAGCAAGTAATGCACCTTTCCTCACAAGCGACTTCTAATCAAATTGCGTGTCTATGGACTATAACCAGAATGGTGCGACTAGATTCACGACTTCCTGTCAGAAAGTTCACAGTTCTTAATAATTGAAGTTTGTGAACGAAGTGACATCTGGGATTCCGCAAGGAAGTGTTATAAGCCTTTTGCTGTTCTTAATCTATGTAATCTGAGCAGTCCTGTTAGACTGTTTGCGGGTGAAGCTGTCGTTCAGTGCCTATTCAAGTCATTAGAAGAGCAAAGCGAATTGTAAAATGATTTAGACAAGATATCGGGTGTAAAAAGCGGCAATTTGACCCTAAGTAACAAAAAGTAAGGTCCTCCACATGTGCATAAAAATCCGTTGATTTTTCGTTACAAGATAAATCACACAAATTTAAAGGCTGTTCTCTCAATTAGGAATTACAACAAGGAACAACTTCAGTTGAAAACGTGACATATAAAATGTTGTGCGAACGCGAACCAAAGACCGATTTATTGGCACAACAGTAAGAAGATGGTGTAAATCTACTAAAGAGGATCGCCCGACACCCTCTGCGGTGTCGTTGCGCAGTGTGGGATCCTTACATTTTAGGATTGACGGAGGACATCGAAAAAGTTCAGAAAAGGGCAGATCGTTTTATATTATCGCGAAACAGAGGAGAGGGTGTCACAGATATGATGTGCGAGCTGTGGTGGCAATAGTTAAAATAATGACTTTTTCGTTGCGGCGAGGTCTATTCACGCAATTTAGGTCATCAACTATTTCCCCGAATGCGAAAATACACTTTAAGGGAAAAAGAACGAATTATCCCAATGGGGTGGGAATCGGTAGCTGTGACGTAATCAAATGGTTCAAATGGCTCTGTTCACTATGGGACTTACCATCTGAGGCCATCAGTCCCCTAGAACGTAGAACTACTTAAACCTAATTAACCTAAGAACATCACACACATCCATGTCCGATGCTGGATTCGAACCTGCGACAGTAGCGGTCGCGCGGTTCCAGACTGAAGCGCCTAGAACCGCTTGGCCACTGCGGCCGGCCAGCTGTGACGTAAATACACAAAATAATGATTTCAATTTCAGAAAAGATTGGATGATTTATTGAAGAGAAAGAGCTTCGCAAATTACGCAAGTCAGTAACGGGTTGGTCCATTTCTAGCCCTTACGCAAGTAGTTATTTGGCTTGGCATTGATAAATGGTGTTGTTGGATGTCCTCGTGAGGGAGATCGTGCTGGTTGGAGGAGCCTCCCCATAAGGGTCCAAACGTCTTTAACTGGGGAGGGATCAGGCGATTACACTTGTATGTCACCCCCTTTTCACACATACCCACTTGCAGATGGGAAGTGATAAAGTGTGACGGTACAAATTGTTTTTTGCGTTACAGAGAATTGAACATCTCCCTCACATAGAAGCGAAATGTCATTGCGACTGTCACCAATAAGTCTAGTGACCGCGGGAATATGGATTCACTACTAATATCTTTTGTTATCAATTGCCTGAACATGTCACGACTCATCACCCTGCCCCCTCTCCCTTAGGGGTGGCAGGCGCATATTACCCCCACAGTATTTTTTATACAAATAATACAAATTGTCTTCTTTCTTGTTTTTCTTAGTATTTTCCCCGTACCTTCACGGTGTCGACATGTTAATTTTCGGTCTTGGCAATGTTAGCGATAGAGCGTGGGCGGATGCCCTTTCTGTCGTAGCACCAGGTCCCCCCACCCCCGTCATTCTGTGTGGAACTGTGTAACTGATCTGCCTGTGTCTAGCGTGATCCCATGTGAAAGTGTGCGGACGTTTTCTAAATGTATGCGAATTGTGTAACTTAGTCAAGACAGGGCGACCAGGTCGGTATTCACCTAGTCGTATGTGGAGAACCACCTCAAAACGACGCCCAGGCTAGCCGGCTCATCGTTAATCCGTCGGGCAGATTGATTCAGAGGTCGGCACGCATTCGCGAATTCCGGAAGCAGTGTGCTAACGCGCCATATATACGGACGGTTAAATAATAGAAATAATGAGTCATGTAAAAATAAAATTTGGTTCGAATTGTTAGCGATTTTATTGAGTTGTTCTTCTGTGTCTTCGCCTTTTCAGCCCCACTTCCACTGCCAGTCCTGTGGGACGTAGGTGGGCCTTAGCCCCACAGTGTTTCCTTACGGATGGTAAGTGATCCGTGTGCCCATTGCGGTTGAAAACTAGCCATTGGTTTCGGAGACTTGGAACCTATGTATCTACTCACAACGGTTATTATAAATATATAGGGTGTTACAAAAAGGTACGGCCAAACCTTCAGGAAACATTCCTCACGCGCAAATAAAGAAAAGATGTTATGTCGACATGTGTCCGAAAACGCTTACTTTCCATGTTAGAGCTCATTTTATTACATCTCTTCAAATCACATTAATCATGGAATGGAAACACACAGCAACAGAACGTACCAGCGTGACTTCAAACACGTTGTTACAGGAAATGTTCAAAATGTCCTCCGTTAGCGAGGATACATGCACCCACCCTCCGTCGCATGGAATCCCTGATGCGCTGATGCAGCCCTGGAGAATGGCGTATTGTATCACAGCCGTCCACAATACGAGCACGAAGAGTCTCTACATTTGGTACCGGGGTTGCATAGACAAGAGCTTTCATATGCCCCCATAAATGAAAGTCAGGACGTTTGAGGTCAGGAGAGCGTGGAGGCCATGGAATTGGTCCGCCTCTACCAATCCATCGGTCACCGAATCTGTTCTTGAGAAGCGTACGAACACTTCGACTGAAATGTGCATGAGCTCCATCTTGCATGAACCACATGTTGCGTCGTACTTGTAAAGGCACTTGTTCTAGCAGCACACGTAGAGTATCCCGTATGAAATCATGATAACGTGCTCCATTGAGCGTAGGTGGAAGAACATGGGGCCCAATCGAGACATCACCAACAATGCCTGCCCAAACGTTCACAGAAAATCTGTGTTGATGACATGATTGCACAATTGCTTGCGGATTCTCTTCAGCCCACACATGTTGACTGTGAAAATTTACAATTTGATCACGTTGGAATGAAGCCTCACCCGTAAAGAGAACATTTGCACTGAAATGAGGATTGACACATTGTTACATGAACCATTCGCAGAAGTGTACCCGTGGAGGCCAATCAGCTGCTGATAGTGCCTGCACACGCTGTACATGGTACGGAAACAACTGGTTCTCCCGTAGCACTCTCCACAGAGTGACGTGGTCGACGTTACCTTGTACAGCAGCAACTTCTCTGACATTAGGGTTATCGTCAACTGCACGAAGAATTGCCTCGTCAATTGCAGGTGTCCTCGTCGTTCTAGGTCTTCCCCAGTCGCGAGTCATAGGCTGGAATGTTCCGTGCTCCCTAAGACGCCGATCAATTGCTTCGAACGTCTTCCTGACGGGACACCTTCGTTCTGTAAATCTGTCACGATACAAACGTACCGCGCCACGGCTATTGCCCCGTGCTAATCCATACATCAAATGGGCATCTGCCAACTGCGCATTTGAAAACATTGCACTGGCTGCAAAACCACGTTCGTGATGAACACTAACCTGTTGATGCTACGTACTGATGTGTTTGATGCTAGTATTGTAGAGCAATGAGTCGCATGTCGACACAAGCACCGAAGTCAACATTACCTTCCTTCAATTGGCCAGCTGGCGATGAATCGAGGAAGTACAGTACATACTGACGAAACTAAAATGAGCTCTAACATGGAAATTAAGCGTTTCCGGACACATGTCCACATAACATCTTTTCTTTATTTGTGTGTGACGAATGTTTCCTGAAAGTTTGGCTGTACCTTTTTTTGTAACACCCCGTATAAGCTGGTGACAGTAGCGGTTACGGGTCGTCGGCTCAAACTTCCCTTCAAGCAGTACGCGTCGCGTCGAGAGACAAGTAAGGTGGATACAGCGTTGTCACGGTCTCGTAAATTTTACATTTTTTAAATTTTACATTTTTTTAATTTTACATTTTTACTAACAGATTGTACGAATATACTGAGGTAAAGTTAACGTAAAAAAATTGAAACAAAAGTTTATGAACGTCCACCTGACATCGATCAGGTGGAAAAGATGCCAGTGTAACCGTCAGTATTAATTGTTTCAAACAGTAGAACCATCAACGTAAGAGTAAGTGAATGTAATGTGATGCTGATGACGAGGTCCCATACTTTGAGGAGCGTAGGGAACGATGCGGGAGACCCGCACCGCCGACTAGGCAAGGTCCTAGCAGAGGTTGTTTGCCATTGCCTTGCTCCGGCCATAACGGGGATAAATAATGATGACGACGATTTTGATGATAATGATTATGAAGACGACACAACAACACCCAGTCATCTCGAGGCAGGGAAAATCCGTGAACCCGCCGGTAATCGAACCCGGGACCCCGTGCGCGCGAAGCGAGAACGCTACCGCAAGCTGCGGACAATGTAATGTATTATGTCGAAATAGACGAAAAGGGTCTTATATGGTTGGCGATAAGTAGCTATTTCCTGTCACGGAAGAAGCGTTGAAAAGGAGTTGCCTTAACAAATAAGTTATGCAAGTCACGAGGATAGTAGAAACCTTTTTTGAGAGTTTATGTCTTATGAAGTTGACTGGAGAAATTTTCGTGATGGAAACTCACTCCAAGATTATATAGCAACTTTACTTATGAACAAGTAAGTTTTTTCTTCCATTTGTGAACTTTATTCCCCCCAAAAATCTAAAAGAATTGTACACTACTAGCTATTAAAATTGCTACACCACGAAGATGACGTGCTACAGACGCGAAATTTAACCAACAGGAAGAAGATGCTGTGATATGCAAATGATTAGCTTTCCATAGCATTCATACAAGGCTGGCGCCGGTAGTGACACCTATAACGTGCTGACATGAGGTAAGTTTCCAAACGATTTCTCATACACAAACAATAGTTGACCGGCGTTGCCTGGTGAAACGTTGTTTTGATGCCTCGTGTAAGGAGGAGAAATGCGTACCATCACGTTTCCGACTTTGATAAACGTCGCATTGTAGCCTATCGCGATTGTGTTTTATCGTATAGCGACATTGCTGCTCGCGTGGTCGAGATCCAATGACTGTTAGCAGAATATGGAATCGGTAGGTTCAGGGGGGTAATACGGAACGCCGTGCTGGATCCCAACGGCCTCGTATCACTAGCAGTCGAGATGACAGGCATGTTATCCGCATGGCTGTAACGGATCGTGCAGCCACGTCTCTATCCCTGAGTCAACAGATGGGGACGTTTGCAAGACAACAACCATCTGCACGAACAGTTCGACGACGTTTGCAGCAGCATGGGCTATCAGCTCGGAGACCGTGGCTGCAGTTACCCTTGACGCTGCGTCACAGACAGGAGCGCCTGCGATGGTGTACTCAACGCCGAACCTGGGTGCACGAATGGCAAAACGTCATTTTTTCGAATGAATCCAGGTTCTCTTTACAGCAGAATGGTCGCATCCGTGTTTGGTGAACGCACATTGGAAGCGTGTATTCGTCATCGCCATACTGGCGTATCACCCGGCGTATGGGGTGCCATTGATTACACGTCTCGGTCACCTCTTTTTCGCATTGACGGCACTTTGAACAGTGGACTTTACATTTCAGAGGTGTTACGACCCGTTCCTCTACCTTTCATTCCGATCCCTGCGAAACCCTACATTTCAGCAGGATAATGCACGACCGCATGTTGCAGGTCCTGTACGGACCTTTCTGGATACAGAAAATGTTCGACTGCCGTCCTGGGCAGCACATTCTCCAGATCTCTCACCAACTGGAAACGTCTGGTCAATGGTGGCCGGGCAAATGGCTCGTCACAATACGCCAGTCACTACTCTTGATGAACTGTGGTATGGTGTTGAAGCTGCATGGACAGCTGTACCTGTACACGCTATCTAAGCTCTGTTTTAAATGATGATTAACTGAAATCCTCAGCGGCTGACAGGTGTTGTTGATATACCTCGATGTGGACAACTGAAAATGTGTGCCCCGACCGGGACGCAAACCTGGGATCTCCTGCTTACATGGCAAGCGCTCTATCCATCTGAGCCATCGAGGACACAGATGAATAGCGCGACTGCAGGGACTTATCCCTTGCACGCTTCCCGTGAGACTCAAATTCCCTACTGTCCACAATTCTACATATGTAATGTACCTTATAGACATTTGCCCATACACTCATTACTCGCGCACACTTTGGCGATTTCCGTAAGAGTTTGGGCAACCTGTGCGCATTCGCACAGACGAAGGTCAATGGCTGGGTAGCCTTTAACTATACATTTTCAGCTGTCCACATCGAGGTATTCAAAAATGGTTCAAATTTCTCTGAGCACTATGGGACTTAACATCTGTGGTCATCAGTCCCCTAGAACTTAGAACTACTTAAACCTAACTAACCTAAGGACATCACAAACATCCATGCCCGAGGCAGGATTCGAACCTGCGACCGTAGCAGTCGCGCGGTTCCGGACTGAGCGCCTAGAACCGCTAGACCACCGCTGCCAGCTCGAGGTATATCAACAACACCTGTCGGCAGCTGAGGGTTTCAGTTAATCATCATTTATTCCAGGGAAAAGCTGCACGGTCATCAACAGTATCTCTTCTTTCGAGAACAGTTACTGTCTTCATAGAAGCTCTGGTTGACTCAAGGGCCAGGCGTATCAAGTCCGCTATTACGGCCTGAGGTGGTTGTTCTGGGTACTGATTTCTCAGGAACTATGCACCCAAATTGCGTGAAAATGTAGTCACATGTCGGTTCTAGTATAATATATTTGTCCAATGAATACCCGTTTATCAGCTGGATTTCTTCTTGGTTTAGCAATTTTAATGGCCAGTAGTGTATTTATTACGTGTTGCCATGATGTGTACCTGTTTTTTTATCATAAGTTAATACGTAGTCTATGTGTCCGTATACTCATATTTTTAAATCTAATCTGCATGTACGCTCCGCCGGCTATTGAACAATGCATGGTGGAGGTTTCTACGTACCATTATTATCGATTTTCTATCCTACTGCGCCGGCCGTTGTGGCCGAGCGGTTCTAGGCGCTTCAGTCTGCCTCGGGCATGGATGTGTGTGATGTCCTTAGGTTGATTAGCTTTAAGTGGTTCTAAGTTCTAGGGGACTGATCACCTCAGCTGTTAAGTCTCATAGTGCTCAGAGCTATTTGAACCCTTTTTTTTTTTTTTTTTTGTCCTACTGTATTCACACACTGAGCGAGGAGAAAGCGACTGTCTAGATACGTCTGTGCGCGCTCCAATGACTCTCATCTTCTCGCTGTGATCCCTAAGCAAGGCGTATTATGGTGGTAGCATCATAATCTAAACGTCTTCTTCGAAGGCAGCTTCTCTAAATTTACCCAACAGCATTTCACAGCTCGCAGCCGCGTTCCATGGTCCGGGAACGCGCGTAGACTGGAGTTCTGCCTCTACCGACCATTTTGCACTTACGTCCGGCTGACGACGTTTCGCCATTTAGCGGTTTAGTAGTTTGATCTTGGGTTTTAGGTACAAGTCACTCGAGGTTGTGGTTTTTAGTGCCGGGAAACCGGTTCTGATCTGCTAATACGAGGGTTGGATCTTAAATAATGGCAACTATTTATTCACAACCGATACAAGAGAGTTACATGTTTGCACCTGTTACTGTTCTTCAATGTAGTTACCAGGGTTGTGTAGAACCCGTTGCCAGCGAAGTGGAAGGTGTAGTATACCTTCAGCAGAGCCTGTTCTGTTGATGGTGCGAATGGAACGGTCTAAAATTACGGTGATTCTCGTGTGCGACTGTGATAGTGTTGTCCTAACGCATTACGTTCCTCCACGGCAGATAAACAATAAACAGTATTAGTGTTTGTTTTTGGAGCATCACCTGCGACCAGCTTTGCGAAAGAAGCGGCGACACTTTCTGCGCAACCCACCCATCATTTTGCACGACAATGCGCGGGCGTATACAACGCAAGCTGTGGCTGCTCTGTTCGGTCGATGGGACTGGGAAGTACTGTACCATCCACCACACTACCCGAACTTAAGTCCTTGTGACTCTGATTTGTTTCCGAAGATGAAGGCACACTTCGTGGCATTCGCTTCAGAACTGTTCCAGAGATTCGACAGGCAGTAGACCGCTCCATTCGCACCATCAACACTACAGGCTTTGCTAACAGTATCCTACGGCTTCCACATGGCTGACAACGGGTTCTACACAACGCTGGTGACTACTTTGAAGGACAGTAACAGGTGCAAACATGTAACTGTTTTGTATCGGTTGTGAATAAATAGTTGCCACTATTTAAATTCCAGCCCTCGTAAAAAAAATTAAATGCAGCTGAAGCGGCTTCTTAATCCCTATGATACTACCCAACGGGGCTCGCGAGAAGTGCGTAGTCTTTCTTGCAAGGACTCTGATTTAAGCCGCCGTCCCTCCCCCCCCCCCCCTCCCCTTAACGTATCTGCTACACTTGGGTGTCGGCTGTAACTACCGCAGCAGCACGTCTCTGAATCGTTTCCGTGTCCACCGTCCCGCCTACATGATAAAGACCCCAAACACCGGAACACTGCTCCAGAATTGGTCGCAAAAACTCTTGTATGCGATTTACTTTACATATGAACCACAATTTTCCGGGACCTTGAAGCGACTAACACTGATGTTACGTTATCGTATCATTTCATATCACTTCTTTAACGTTACCCCTAACTACTTATGAACGTGACGTGTTCAAGACTCAGTTGTTTACTGGATTCTACCGGGTTCCTTCTCTTTGTTATAGGCAGTATTTTACATTCATTCGCGCTTAAAAGAGTGCTACCATTCGTCCTATGTAACAAGGTTGTGGCTGCATTGTATGTACACTGAACATCCGCAGTAATAATTTTAATAATAACAATAAACTAAAAGTAACGATAGGAAAACAGAAATTAAAAAGAAATGAAACAGATATCAGTGCGAAAGTACCCAATTGAAGCAGCTTTCCAGGCCGAAAGTCGGGAAGCCGTAGGAAGACTGCCGAGTGGCGTGGTTTGTCTACATAGCGAAGCATTCGGGTCAAGGATAAAAGCAGTCGAAATTAGACTGACGATTCGATAAGAATCACAGAGACTAAGTGACCGGAAAAGAGCACAGGCCACACCCATCCGCAAAAAAGGCTGCTGAATTGATTTGCTAGCGTTTTATATCACTCACCTCGTATCGAGGCAGTTTTAGGTTGAATTGTGAGTTTTCTCATAATGAGGTACCTAGGGCACAGTGGAAAACAGTATTACCGGAATGAGGAATCCTCCTGTAATAGCACAAAAAGGCGAATATGTTCTGTGGAGAGTTAGGGGTGTAAAAGGAGGGGACTAGCTTTTCGACTTATCTGGCAACTTCAGAGACATTTAAATCAAAACGTCTGGACATATTGACGCCTTTTTACTTGTTAGTATTAGCGTCCATGTCATGTAATTACAATGCATCGTGGCAAATGAAATAACGTGATACATGATGCCATGTGATACACACATCATCCAACATGTCATTTATCATGGTTAACTCGTAAAAAGCCGCGAATATATCGAGATGTTTTGATTCAAATGTCTTTGCCACACACAAATCGAAAAGCTAGTTCCCTTCTTTTGCATATACTAACTCTGCCAGGGACATATAGGCCTCTTTTTTTCTGCTATGATAGGCGCATTCTTAATTTTGGTCCCCAGTTTTTCTTTGCCATAATTTTGGCATTATATGACCGTTGCTTGGCAACCGCTGTAGATTTTTATTGGCTCAGACGACTGATGATCCGGTATGAGCTTTTATTGTCTTTCGAACCATGCTCCTTATGTTCTGTTGGCAGAAGAGCCAACACCGTGTTACTAGAGGAGGCCGAAATGCACGCGTTTTAGTTCACGCAGGCTGGCGTGAGGAGGGAAGGACTATACTGACGTGAGGTCTGGAACATGCCAAGGAATTAGAATTCAGAAGGCGGACGTAATTAGTTTGATACTTAACTTTAATCCATTAATGATGAGCGTCGCTCTTCAAGGTACATGATTCACAATATCAATATGAATAGTAACTGAATATGGCGCCTTGCTAGGTCGTAGCAAATGACGTAGCTGAAGGCTATGCTAAACTGACGTCTCTGCAAATGAGAGCGCATGTAGACAGTGAACAATCGCTAGCAAAGTCGGCTGTACAACTAGGGCAAGTGTTAGGGAGTCTCTCTAGACTAGACCTGCCCTGTGGCGGCGCTCGGTCTGCAATCACTGATAGTGGCGACACGCGCGTCCGACGTATACTAACGGACCGCGGCCGATTTAAAGGCTACCATTTAGCAAGTGTGGTGTCTGGCTGTGACGCCACAACTTATACCGTGGCAACAGATAAAGCTTTCACAAAACAACACATCGATCATTGATTACATGTATTTGTCTACCTTTGCAAAAAATTTGAACCGGCTCGCACAAGTTTGAAACATAGAAGTGACGTGCGTAAAAAAATAAAAATAAAAAAAACCTCTCAATAACGTGTTTTTTGCACATAAAATCCGAAGAACTTATATTTTTGAAAGTGAATTTTAAATTTTATCGGAGGAATGCATTTTTTGTGTCCTTCGTTGATTTCAAACGGTTTCCGCGCAATCAATTCATATAAGAAAGAATCCTACGTACCGTATTTAGCTCGACTTTAAACCATCGTATCTTAACAGATGAAAGTTAATGGACAAAAAAATTTAGTTTCGACTTTATCAATGTATCTTCCTTCGTGCAACGTTTGAACCGATTCGTACAAGTTTAAAGTATAGAAGTGGCGCACTTCTGAAACCCTCCAGAAAAACCTGTTTTTTGCACGTAAAATCCAAACGAAGCAAGATTTTTTTGGAAACGGTTAAAACTTGTGTCAGATCAAATGTCGACGGGATTTTTTACTCTTATCTTCTTTCCTATGTGATCCTTGCCGTTTTGTAGAAGATTATTCAGTTCTTTACTGATTAGTGCTGAATTCCAGTTTTCCTCATGTTCTCTCTCTGAAACACTGGTGGGCCAAATTTGAACCATCAATCTCGCTTCATTCGGGAGTTACTGAAGGATGATCGTTTTTGCACGTAAAATCCGAACGAGTGTGACTGTTTTTGGACGCAAAAATCGAACGGTTCACTTGAAAACGCTGCCACTGGCTGAGCATTCATTTCAGCGCAGTCAAAGCCTTTTGCAAAAGTGATCAATCGCTTCGCACTGTTTATCTGCGTGCCATATCCCGTTCGTCGTTCAAACCTTGCTTAAGACAGATGTTCGGATGACTATACAAATGGCTGCTGTTCCAGGCGAAACCGAAAACATTTTATCCCAATGACTACATTTTTACTTTTTATTATTGCCAGTGGTGACGGAACGGTTAGCACTTTCTACTCGTATTTGGGATAGCGAACATTCAGATCACCGTCCGGCCATCCACATTTAGGTTTTCCATAGTCTCCCTAAATCGCTTCAGGCAAATGCTGGGTTGGTTCCTTTTAAAGGGCGCTGCCGATTTCCTCCCCCACTCGTGGAACATTCCGAGCTTGTTCTCCGCCTGTAATGAGCTCCATGTCGACGGGATGTTTTACTCTAATCTCCTTTCCGTCCTTCCCTATGAGATTCTTGCCATTATATAGAAGATTATTCAGTTCATTACTAATTAGTGCTGAATTTCAGTTTTCCTCATGTCCTCTTTCTGAAACGTTCATCTCACCTTATCTTTCGTCCTCCAACCCTCCTTGTTCCTTCACGCATCGCAATGAATATCTTCTGTCATTCTGTCATTAGCTGTCTGTATACGTCCTGCAAATTCCAGCCTTTTATTCTTTATGCACTTGACAATATCCGGTTCGTTATATAGATTTATATAATTTGTAGTTGACTCTCGTACTGTAAACACCAGTTTTTTTCTACTTCCCCAGTCATTTGTCTCAAAACTTTTTTCTTAAATATGCCGAAGTTTCTTTCCATCGTACTTCGTTGGTGTTCAGGTTTCAGCGTCATGTGTTAGCACTGGCCTCACTAAAACATTATACACCATAACTTTAGTTCTCCTAAACTGCAGTTTTTCTGACATTCTTACAGGTTACTTCTTGTCCAAGATAAGTTACAAAGTGATACTATGCACAGCATCAAACTTACGTGAAGCAATTTCTATGCGTGGGCTTCATGTTATGTTGATGTTCGTTAGTTACAGACATATACTTAGTTTTTGTCTTGATTTATTCCAAATGCAACTTTCTAGCAATTGTTTCAGGATTTCTAAAATCTAGTTAAGTTTCAAATTTAAAGGTATTTGGCTTCCAGAATGTTGTATGGTTTGCTGTCCATTATATGCAAACCACGTGGAGTCGCTTCTCAAATCTCTCTTTTTCTTCTGTTGCAGGTAAGCCATGTCTGAGCAGTAACTCTACTGACTGACAATGACCCGTCTACGCAGTGGTGCATAGATCTTGCGTGCATCCACCTGGTAAGTGGAATTCACTTTATGAGGTAGCAGGATGAACTGACGTTGACTGCCTACCTTGATTATATGTCTGTGCCTCCCTCCATTGGGTGATCTGTATGTTGTCTTTGGCGCGCTTACAATCTTCCTTAACCACGCTGGGAACCATATATTCAGGGAAAACATCCGTCATAGACCGTAAGCTAGAAATTGGAGAGTTGGGGGGACGTAAATGACTGAACTATTTTATCACGTTTTAAGGCACAGAAGTGTCATAAACTGGCTTCTTCACAATCCACAGTTGCCCCTTCGTGTGTAACTTACACAAGCGACTCATACTCAGGTTCCTTACAAAGTCAACATGTAACCAGGCTCCTTAGACGAACAACACATATACACTCCTGGAAATGGAAAAAAGAACACATTGGCACCGGTGCGTCAGACCCACCATACTTGCTCCAGACACTGCGAGAGGGCTGTACGAGCAATGATCACACGCACGGCACAGCGGACACACCAGGAACCGCGGTGTTGGCCGTCGAATGGCGCTAGCTGCGCAGCATTTGTGCACCGCCGCCATCAGTGTCAGCCAGTTTGCCGTGGCAGACGGAGCTCCATCGCAGTCTTTAACACTGGTAGCATGCCGCGACAGCGTGGACGTGAACCGTATGTGCAGTTGACGGACTTTGAGCGAGGGCGTATAGTGGGCATGCGGGAGGCCGGGTGGACGTACCGCCGAATTGCTCAACACGTGGGGCATGAGGTCTCCACAGTACATCGATGTTGTCGCCAGTGGTCGGCGGAAGGTGCACGTGCCCGTCGACCTGGGACCGGACCGCAGCGACGCACGGATGCACGCCAAGACCGTAGGATCCTATGCAGTGCCGTAGGGGGCCGCACCGCCACTTCCCAGCAAATTAGGGACACTGTTGCTCCTGGGGTATCGGCGAGGACCATTCGCAAACGTCTCCATGAAGCTGGGCTACGGTCCCGCACACTGTTAGGCCGTCTTCCGCTCACACCCCAACATCGTGCAGCCCGCCTCCAGTGGTGTCGCGACAGGCGTGAATGGAGGGACGAATGGAGACGTGTCGTCTTCAGCGATGAGAGTCGCTTCTGCCTTGGTGCCAATGATGGTCGTATGCGTGTTTGGCGCCGTGCAGGTGAGCGCCACAATCAGGACTGCATACGACCGAGGCACACAGGGCCAACACCCGGCATCATGGTGTGGGGAGCGATCTACACTGGCTGTACACCTCTGGTGATTGTCGAGGGGACACTGAATAGTGCACGGTACATCCAAACCGTCATCGAACCCATCGTTCTACCATTCCTAGACCGGCAAGGGAACTCGCTGTTCCAACAGGATAATGCACGTCCGCATGTATCCCGTGCCACCCAACGTGCTCTAGAAGGTGTAAGTCAACTACCCTGGCCAGCTAGATCTCCGGATCTGTCCCCCATTGAGCATGTTTGGGACTGGATGAAGCGTCGTCTCACGCGGTCTGCACGTCCAGCACGAACGCTGCTCCAACTGAGGCGCCAGGAGGAAATGACATGGCAAGCCGTTCCACAGGACTACATCCAGCATCTCTACGATCGTCTCCATGGGAGAATAGCAGCCTGCATTGCTGCGAAAGGTGGATATACACTGTACTAGTGCCGACATTGTGCATGCTCTGTTGCCTGTGTCTATGTGCCTGTGGTTCTGTCAGTGTGATCATGTGATGTATCTGACCCCAGGAATGTGTCAATAAAGTTTCCCCTTCCTCGGACAATGAATTCACGGTGTTCTTATTTCAATTTCCCTGAGTGTAGTTTGTCATACTCAGGTCCCTTACACAGTCAACACGTAACCAGATTCCTTAGACGAACAACACATACCCAGGTTCCCATGCTCACATATAGTTTGTTATTTAAACTTCCCAAGCCGGCCAATGTGACCGAGCGGTTCTAGGCGCTTCAGTCTGGAACCGCGCCACCGCTACGTTCGCAGGTTCGAATCCCGCCTCGGGCATGGATGTGTGTGATGTCCTTAGGTTAGTGACGTGTAGGTAGTTCTAAGTTCTAGGGGATGTATGACCTCAGAAGTTAAATCCCATAGTGCTCAGAGCCATTTGAACTTCCAAAGATTCACACGTCACATACGTATCACATTTAGTGCCTCGTACAGTCAAGCTGCAAAACAAATGAAACTGGGAATGAAAACACCAGGATTAGCTTTGAGGTAGGGCGTGGTATTCCTCCTCTACAAATCGACAGGTACACAAAATAATGCAATTGGCTTAGGTGTTTATATTTGAATAAAATCAGTTCCACAAACATTATTCCCATCTGCTGCAATTGTAAAACGATTTAGAAAAGATATCTGAATGGTGCGAATATTGGAAGTTGACCCCGAATAACGAAAGGTGGGGCCATCCACATGAGTTCTAAAAGGAATTAGTCAAACTTCGGTTACACGATAAATCAGCTTAATCTAAAAGCCGTAAAATCAACTAAACACCTAGGAATTACAATAACGAACAACTTAAATTGAAGGAACACATAGAAAATGTTGTGAGGAAGGCTAACTAGAGACTGTGTTTCATTGGCAGGACACTTAGAAAGTGTAACACATCTACTAAGGGGCCTGCCTACACTACGCTTGTCCATCCTCTTTTAGAATACTGCTGCGTGGTGTGGGATTTTTACCAGATAATATTGACGGAGTACATCGAAAAAGTTCAAAGAAGAGCAGCACGTTTTGTATTATCGCGAAATATGGGAGAGATTGTCACAGAAATGATACACGATTTGGGTTCACATGGTTCAAATGGCTCTGAGCACAATGGGACTTAACATCTGAGGTCATCAGTCGCCTAGAACTTAGAACTACTTAAACCTAATTAATCTAAGGACATTATACACATCCATGCCCGCAGGATTTGGGCTGGACATCATTAAAAGAAAGACTTTTTCGTTGCGACGGAAACTTCTCACGAAATTTCAATCACCAACTTTCTCCTCCGAATGCGATAATTTTTGTTGGCACCGACGTACATAGGGAGGAACGATCACCACGATAAAATAAGGGAAATCAGAGCTCGCACGGAAATATATATGTGTTCGTTTTCTCCGGGCACTATACGAGATTGGAATAATAGAGAAATGTGAAGGTGGTTCGATGATCCCTCTGTCAGGCACTTAAATGTGATTTGCAGAGTATCTTTGTAGATATAGATGTAGAATGCCATGAAAAACATTCCCAATACTGTAAAACTCCGTCCTACAGCCTGAACCCTTCAGACAATTGTTACATGGTGTTTGCTTTCCGTCTAATGGAGCATAAAACGTGTTTCACCTGAAAAGGCCATCTGTCGCCACTCAGTGGACGCCCAGTTGCCGTAATGGCTGGGAAATTCCAGCCTCTGTCGCTGATGATCAGGAGTCAGCGTGGCTGCATGAAGTAGGCGCCTGCTGCAGAGAACTACACGAAGCAACGGTCGCTGAACAGTCTTGTTGAAAGATGCAATCGCCATCCCCGAACTGCTCTTCAATTGTGGGAAGCAATTAGGTGCTTAAGACGTCAATGTACGGCTTTGGTGTGATAGTGCCACGTAAAACAAGGGGTGCAAGCCCCCTCCATGAAAAACAAGACCACAGTGTTGGCACTACACACAGTGGCAGATGACGTTCAGCGGGCATTCCCATACCCACCCTGCCATCGGATCACCACATTATGTACCGTGATTCGTCACTCCACAGAACATTTTTCCACTGTTCAGTCGTCCAATGTTTACGCTCTTTACACCAAGCGAGGCGTCGTTTGGTATTTACTGGCGTGATGTGTGGCTTATGAGCAGCCTCTCGACCATGAAATCTAAGTCTTCTCACCTTCCGCCTAACCGTCATAGTACTTGCAGTGGATCCTGATGCAGTTTGGAATTCCTGTGTCATGGTCTGGATAGATGTCTGCCTATTACACATTCCGACCCTCTTTACCTCTCGGCGGTTTCTGTCACCCAACAGACGATATCGGCCTGAACGCTTTTGTGCTGTACGTGTGCCTTCACGTTTCCACTTCACTATCACATCGGAAACAGTGGACCCAGGGATGTTAAAGAGTGTGGAAATCTCGAGTACAGACGTATGACACAAGTGACACCCAATCGTCTGACCACATTCGAAGTCTGTGAGTTCCGTGGAACGCCCCATTCTGCTCTCTCACAACGTCTAATGACTACTGAGGTCGCTGATATGGAGTACCTGACTGTAGGTAGCAGCACAATGCACCTAATATGAAAAAGTATGTTTTTGGGGTGTCAGGATACTTATTTATTTAGCGTATGATACATAACAATCACAATAACACATAAAATACAGTACCAAAGACACTTTAAAATACAGTTTAGATCCTTATATCTAAGCCATTGATCCAATCCACCTCTTCGGAAGTAACCAGGTTCGAATCCACTAGATTTCCAGGAAAGGCACGGAGGGGGCAGTCCACTGCTATATGCTTCATTGTTTGTAGAACGTCAGCACAATCACAGTATGGGGTGTCCACCCAACCCCGTTTATGAAGAATCGAAGCACATCTTCGCACACCACATCTTTTCAATTTATACACTCATGATCTGCCTAACACACTCTCCTGCAAAATCATATATGCGCATGATATCAACCTCACTGTTGAACGCGCTAATTTTGCAGAAGCAGAGAATATCCTCAACCAAGACCTTGTCCGGATACTTTTGATCACATAGTGTACATGTACATAAATGTAAAAATCGTTGACTTTACAGAACACAAAAAAGTTAGTATCCTATGAAGATAACATAAGTGAGTTACAACTGAAATCAGTTAATTCTTTCAAATGCTTGGGTATAACAATTTGTGAAATGGAATGTTGACATACGCTCAGTCGTATGTAAAACTGTGGCATACTTCTGATTGGTAAACCGAGCGAGGTGGCGCAGTGGTTAGCACACTGGACTCGCATTCGGGAGGACGACGGTTCAATCCCGTCTCCGGCCATCCTGATTTAGGTTTTCCGTGATTTCCCTAAATCGTTTCAGGCAAATGCCGGGATGGTTCGTTTGAGAAGGGCACGGCCGATTTCCTTCCCAATCCTTCCCCAACCCGAGCTTGTGCTCCGTCTCTAATGATCTCGTTGGCGACGGGACGTTAAACACTAACCACCACCACCATCTGATTGGTAGGATACTGGGGAAGTGTAATCAGGGTACCAACCAGAGTGCTAACAACACACTCGTGTAAACCATCCTAGAATACTACTCAGGTGTATGGGACCTATACAAACAGAAGTATCACGGTGAGGGAAAGGGTTGCACCTTAGGACGTTTTTTTTATCTTTTTACTTTTTATACTGTATAATTTATAAGAAATTTGAAAATTAAACCCATCGCAGGCAACAATTGTAGGTAATGTTGAACGAACAGCTGTTTAGGCTAGTTCCAATTATCACATCATTATTCACCAATGAAGACTTCTATAATACTTGTCACAAGGTACAACCTAAGCTTCACCTTTGAACAGTAGTGTTTCTGCCTTGAGACACGATAATATTTGTCAGTTTCTTAGTTTTATGAATGAAAAAATTAGATTGAAATTTGGTAGAACACGCTTTTTTATTAGGTCCAAATGCAAAAGTTATTTTATCTTAAAGCAAGAGATGGTGGGAATAAAATATTGAATGAATAAGGCTACGACGCACCACTGCAGTTGGTAGTTCCTTCACTATATTTCTGTGATTAATAGTGCTGATGTTCTCAACATTAGGAATACAAAATGCGTCCTTTGCTTCCTTAAGAACTTCACAGCTACATCTTCTTCTGCATTTTCTAAAACTATTCCAGCATAGTAAACGTGAGATCAGTCACTGACGTCAAATTTGATAAAGACCGAACTCCTTGAGAACAAGAAAGTGTTCCTTTTTCAGATGGAAAGAAGGATGAGAAATGATCTTCTTCAGAAGAAGAATCAAATATACTACCTTCAGAGATACTGCCAAACTCAGGAACTACTTCTGCTTGTTCTGATGATGATGATGAAAAAAAATAAGACAAAGATTAAAACTACTTTCCCCCTTTAGTGGCTTCTTACTTCGGACAAAACTTCTTTTTCTCGTTTTTCTCGCCGGCCGCGGTGGTCTCACGGTTCTAGGCGCTCAGTCCGGAACCGCGCGACTGCTACGGTCGCAGGTTCGAATCCTGCCTTGGGCATGGATGTGTGTGATGTACTTAGGTTAGTTAGGTTTAAGTAGTTCTAAGTTCTAGGGGACTGATGACCTGGGATGTTAAGTCCCATAGTGCTCAGAGCCATTTGAACCATTTGAATCTTATTTTTCTCCATTTCAATTACGTGTTTTTTGGTGTAACAGTGACAATCGCACATATTCCAGGTTTTCTTCCTTCAACAGAAGTACTCTTGGGTGGTGTTTTTGGGAATGGACGGATATGTTCTGAAGTAAAAGAGGCAGATGGGTACAAAGAAGGAGAGCTTGCAAAAGGCATTTCTTTTCTGATTTCTTCTCTGTTATTTTCATAGTGTTTGGTGGAGTATTTGGTGAATGGGTTTCACCAGCTCTTTCAGGATATGGCCTGTCTGTCATTTGTGCAGGTAAGAATTCATCATCTCCAAGCGCTTCTTCATTGAGTGACCAGATGCCAGTAACCCAGAAACCAGCCGTTACATTGTTTGGAATGAAAGCCACAGGGAATGCCCTGCCCACTGGTGCAGAAATATCATAAATAGAAATGGTCTTTCCAAACTTGCTCGGCATCCAGTCCTTGCATGCATTATTATAATGTATCTTCATGGAGCCAAAGACAGCCCTGTCCAACGGCTGTAATTTGTGGCTAGTATGGGGAGGGAAAGTCAAAAAGATGAGGCTTTCTCTTTGCCAGATTTATTGCTTCCAGTGATAGATGACTTTCATGGTTGTCCACATTTAGCAATACTTCACCGGTTTCACTGTTGTTGTTGTTGTTGTTGTTGTTGTGGTCTTCAGTCCAGATACTGGTTTGATGCAGCTCTCCATGCTACTCTATCCTGTGCAAGCTTCTTCATCTCCCAGTACCTACTGCAACCTACATCCTTCTGAATCTGTTTAGTGTATTCATCTCTTGGTCTCCTTCTACGATTTTTTTTTTGAGGTTCTAGACCATACCTGGAATAAACTTTCTAGAGATTATTTAAAAAATTTCAACATTAGGTGTGTTGAAAAATGCCATTCGGACTAGAATAGTTGACTCCAGTTTTCTTAGGGAAATTCTGTTCTTGTAAGCCCTAACCATATAAGAGACAAAACCAAAATAACAATACTGGACTGACGTTGTATTAAACTTAGGCGATGCTGAGGCAATTAGATTAGGAAGCTTGACTCTAAAATTAGCAGATAGGTTTTTGCTGTTGTTGTGGTCTTCAGTTCAAAGGATGGTTGGATGTAGCTTTCCATACTACTCTATCCTGTGCGAAGCTCTTCATCTCTGAATAACTACTGCAACCTACATCTTTCTCAACCTGTTTATTTTGTTCATCTCTTAGTCTCCCGCTACGATTTTTATCGCCCACACTTCCCTCCAGTACTAAACTGGTGATCCCTTGGTGTCTCAGAATGTGTGCTACCAACTTGTCCTTTCTTCTAGTGAATGAAATTATAATGAAATCTAGACCTTTAGCTGCTTACAGACGTTGATAAATATCAATGGGGACAGTTGAAAAATGTGTGCCCCGACCGGGAGTCGAACCCAGGACCTCCTGTTTACATTTCAGACGCTCTACCTGACTGAACCACTGAGGACACACACGTTAGAGCCACTGTAGAGACTAGTGAGGTTGTGCCACAAATTTCTTTTCTTCCCAATTCTGTTCATTACCTCCGCAGTAATTAAATGATACACCCACGACATCTTCAGCATTCTTCTCTAGCCCCACATTTCAAAGGCCTCTATTCTCTTCATGTTTTAACTGTTTATTGTCCACGTTTCACTCCCGTACAAGGCTACACTCCATACAAATACTTTCAGTAAAGACTTCCTCTCACTTATATCTATATTTGACGTTAAAAAATTTCTCTTCTTCAGAAACTCTTTTCTTGCCATTGCCCGCCTACATTTTATATCCTCTCTACTTCGCCCATCATCATTTATTTAGCTGCCCAAATAGCAAAACTCGTCTCCTACTGGAAGTGTTTCGCTTCCTAATCTGATTGCCATAGCGTCACCTGATTTAATTCAACTGTATTCCTTTATCTTCGTTTTACTTTTGTTGATGTTGATCGTATTCCTCCTTTCAAGGCACTCCCCATTCCGTCCAACTGCACTACAAAGTACTTTGCTGTCTCTGACAGAATTACAGTCCCATCACCAAATCTCAAAGTTTTCATTTCTTCTTCCTGAAGAGCAACAGAAACTGGTACACCTACCTAATATCGTGTAGGTCCCCCACGAGCACGCCCTGAAGAGCCACAGAAACTGGTACACTGGTCCCCCACGAGCACGGGTAAGTGCCGCAACACGACGTGGCATGGACTCGACTAATGCTGGGAGGGAACTAACACCATGAGTCCTCCAGTGCTGTCCATAAATCCGTAAGAGTACGAAGGGGCGAAGATCTCTTCTGAACAGCACGTTGCAAGGCATCACAGATATGCTCCATAATGTTCATGACTGGGGAATCTGGTAGCCATCGGAAGTGTTTCAACTCAGAAGAGCGTTCCTGGAGCCAATCTGTAGCAATTTTGGACGTGTGGAGTGTCGCGTTGCCCTGCTGGAATTGTCAAAGTCTGTCGGGATGCACATTGGACACGAATGGATGCAGGTGACCAGACATAATGTTACGCATTTGTCACCTGTCAATATCGTATCTAGTTGTTTCAGGGGTTACAGATTGCTCCCAACTGCTCGCCCCCCCCCCCCCCCTGGAACAGTCCCTTGCTGACAAACCCTCATGGATTCATGAGGTCGTCTCCATACCCGTACACGGCCATCCGCTCAATACAACTCGAAACGAGACTCATCCGACCAGGCAACATGACTCCAGTCATCAACAGTCCATTGTCGGTGTTGACGAGCCCAGACGAGGCCTAACGCTTTGTGTTGTGCAGTAATCGAGGGTACACGAGTGGACCTTTGGCTCTGAAGGCCCATATCTATGATGTTCCAATGAATGTTGGCACACTTGTTGGTGGCCCAGCATTGAAATCTGCAGCAATTTGCGGAAGGGTTGCACTTCCATCACGTTGAACGATTCTCTTCAGTCGTCGTTGGTCGCGTTCTTGCAGGTTTGTTTTCCGGCCACAGCCATGTCAGATATTTGGTATTTTCCGGATTCCTGATATTCTCGGTACGCTCGTGAAATGGTCGTACGGGAAAATCCCCAAATGGCTCTGAGCACTATGCGACTTGACTTCTGAGGTCATCAGTCGCCTAGAACTTAGAACTAATTAAACCTAACTAACCTAAGGACATCACACACATCCATGCTCGGGGCAGGATTCGAACCCGCGGCCGTAGCGGTCGCTCGGTTCCACACTGTAGCGCCTAGAACCGCACGGTCACTTCGACCGGTGAAAATCCCCACTTCATCGACACCTCGGAGATGCTGTGTCCCATTGCTCGTGCGCCAGCTAAACACCATGTTCAAACTCGCTGAGATCTTGATAACCTGCCATTGTAGCATCAGCAACCGATGTAAGAACTGCACCAACATTTGCTGTCTTAGACAGGCTTTGCCGACCACAGCGCCGTATTCTCCCTGTTTACATATTTTTCTATTTAAATACGCATGCCAATACCAGTTTCTTTTGGGCTGCAGTGTATAATTCATTTCCCTAATATCTCCTTCCTTTCCTTTACTGCTTGCTCAATGTACATATTGAATAACATCGGGGTTAGGCTACAACCCTGTCTTACTCCATTCTCAACCAGTACTTTCCTTTTATGTCCCCTTGACTCTTTTAACTACCATCTGGTTTCTATCCAAGTTGTAAATAGCCGTTCACTCCCTGCACTTTACCCCTGATATCTCCAGAATTTCAAAGAGAGTATCCCAGTCAACATTGTCAAAAGCTTTGTTTTAATATTTGCAGCAAAATGTCTGATGATGGCAAAAGTAGAGAGGAAATAAAAGGCAAACTGGCTATAAAAAGTGAAGCATTTTTCAAAAAGAGAATTTTTTCAGTTAATGTAAATTTAAGTTTTGGGGAGTTTTCCTGACGATATTTGTGTGACTCATGAACAATAAACAGGTCAGACAAAAAGGAAACAGAAGTTCTTGAAATATGATGCTATAGGGGAATGCTGAAAATTAGATGAGTAGATTGAGACTTACTAAATCTAACTGGTGAAATAAGAAATGTATGGCACAACCTAACGAAAAGAAGGGATGAATTTACAGGACACATTCTGAGACATCAAGGAATTAGTGGTTTGATAATGGAGGGTAGTTTTGGAGCTAAAAATTGTAGAGGAGAAGCAAGGAATGAATACAGTTAGCAAGTTCAAATGGATGTAGGTTTCAGGAGTTAGACAGAGATGAAGTGCCTTGCAAAAAATTGACTAGCGTGGTGAGATACATCAAACCAGTCTAGAGACTGACGACAGTAAAATAAGCCCTCTTTGTATTGTTAAGTGTTTGTCATACTTGACTATTAACAATAAAACCTTTCCACTTTTACAGACCTGTCTCATAAATTTTCGTTGATTTAATTATAACTCTATCCCGTTTTTTTCACTTTTTATCTCCTTTGTGCTTGACTGAATGTAAATACGGCACCTCGGCTTAGGAAACCTTTTTTAAAAATTACGTGTTGGTTTTATAAATAATCGCTGTGTTATGAAATGATGTTTTTGTTTTTCTGTTGGAGACTTCAAACCAAAGGCAGGCTGGCTGTAGGTCTCCACTCTTGGTCTCCCTCTATAGTTTTTACCTCCTACACGTTCCCTCCATTATCATATTAATCATGTTGTGATGCCACAGGATTCTTTTTTTTCCTTTCTGTCTATCCCTTCTTTTCATGAAGTTGTGCTATAGCTTTCTTTTCTCCCCAATATGACACAGTACTCTTCATTAAGTATACAATCTACCCATCAAATTCATCTACATCTACATCTACATCTACATCCGTACTCCGCAAGCCACCTGACGGTGTGTGGCGGAGGGTACCCTGAGTACCTCTATCGGTTCTCCCTTCTATTCCAGTCTCGTATTGTACGTGGAAAGAAGCATTCTTCTATAGTAACACATTCCAAAAGCTTTGATTCGCTTCTTGTTTGCATTATTTACCTTATTCATTTTGTTTCTGTCCAAGGCTTTGCCCAAGGCAATTACCTTCAGAGTAGTTTTCTACCACTTAGAATATAAACTTGCATTAAAATATTTCTCTTTGTCAGAAATTCTTTACTTACTATTTCCAGGCTGCAGTTGATATCCTCTTTATTTCTACCATCATCAGGAAACAAAACAGGTTTACCACTTTTAGTATCTCATTTCCTAATCTAATTCTGTCCCAGTCACACAACTTCTTTATTTCTACCATCATCAGGAAACAAAAAGGGTTTACCACTTTTAGTATTTCATTTCCTAATCTAATTATGTCCCAGTCACACAAATTAATTCAACTCCACACCATTTACATTGTTTTACTGTTATTGGTGTTCATATTATAATGTCTCTTCTATACCTCGTAATCATTCCATGTAACTTATCCTCTACACTTCAATGTCCGTAATGGAGTTGTGATGGTATCATCAAATCTTAAAATTTTTATTGTGTCTCTGTAGAGTTTCAGTTACATCCTTGGTATAACAGTTGGCTGACATTTCGTCCTGGAGGAATAAATTATTTATGCACACACACGTTCGACGTTTACGGCAGTTTTTGAACTTGAGGTCTCTCTGAAGTCTTCAACATGTTCTCGGCCTTCCAAAAATTGTGTCAGCGAAAAGCTTGTGCTCTTGATAAGGAATGTTCCCCCTAGGCCTGTTTCAACTTTTCAGAGATCACACTCGAGGAATTCCCAAGTTTAACGCAAAACGTAATTGCATTACTTCGCCCTCAGTTACGCTGTTCCATATTCGTAACATAAACCAAAACTGCAACTTCACTGATGGCGCTCTAAAAACTCATGTAGTGTCTATACGGAGCTGAAACTCGGACTGAGCACCTGGAAGGGATGAACACACCGATATACACAAGCGTCGCAATACAGCATTGCCAGATCGCACACAGTGTTGTCATTCTCACACACCTCGTATGTGTGAGCCACTCGCTGTCATATGACCTTCCACTTTGTACAGCAGAAGCGCAGACGATACCGCCGGCAACGCAGTATTCAGCTGTGCGCGTTGCTGCAGGTCTCGCTCCACAATTTCAGTTGTCTTCTGTACTGCCAGACCGTTTCCACGTCGCTGTTGCTAATTATCCTCTCCCAGATTCGAGTTTACAGAGCTGCATCAAAAATGTAAATGCAGTTTCTGTCACGGAAATGACAAATGAAACCAGGTAACTACCATTGCTGTAACGGATCGAATGTTGATTTTGCAACAATGGGTAATGTAGCTTATAATTAACTCTAGCTCGAGACTCCCCTCTGCTCCTCCCTCTTTTCCTTCGCATGCTTCCACTCGTGTCAGTTTTCGCTACTAAGTGCGATACTGTATACAAATCTTGCACTTTGGCGCAACTGACGCCCCCCTCAGTCTGGCGCCCCTAGTGGCCGCTATCAGTTGTCCTGTCAGGGCCCACTCTATGCTGTTCATTTCTGGAACACAACCTACGACCAGAAGTGATGACACTTTCTGCAGTACCTGACCATCATTATGAAGGACAATGCTCAGGCACGTACAGTGCAAGCTGTTACTGATTTGTTTGACTGATGGGGCTGCTGAGTGCTATACCACATACTGCACTCCCCTGACTTAAGGTCCTCGTGAGCTCAAATCGATTTCTAAACTGAAGGAAACACTTCACGGTATTCGCTTCAGAACTGCTAGAAATTCGTTGCTCCATAGACCGCGCCGCTTGAACTGTCAACACAACTGGCACTGCTAAGAGTGTCCTACGACTTTGACGCTGGCAACGCGTTATACACAATGCTGGTGACTACTTTGAACGTCAGTAAAACTTTTAAACACGTGTCTATTTTTTACAAACTGTAAATAAATAGTTGCCACTATTAAAGTTCCAAATCTCATGTAAAGGCTCGACCCATTCTTGAGTACTGCTGAAGTGTTTGGGATCCTCGCCAGGTCGGATTAAAGGAAGACATCGAAGCGATTCAGAGGCGTGCTGCTAGATTTGTTATCGGTAGATTCGATCAGCCCGCAAGTATTACGGAGATTCCTCCTGAACGCTAATGCTAATTCCTGGAAGAAAGACGACGCTTTTTTTTCGCGAGGCACTGTTGCAGAACTTCAGAAATCCGGCATTTGAGGCCGAATGCAAATTGATCCTACTGTTGCCAATGTGCATTTCGCGTAAGGTAAGTTGAGAGAAATTAGATCTCATACACACTTGTTCTTCTCTGTCTATGCGAATGGAATAGGAAAAAAAAGACGAGCAGTGGTAAGTGGTATCCCATTAAGGTGGCTTGAGGAGTAGGTAAGTAGATGTAGATATTTTCAATTCTTACATCAGTTGTACGATTTAAATTCCATGCCCAAAGAAATGCTACTAAAACATTTTAAGAACTTAGAGTGAATTTTAAGTGATGGTGATACTGTTGACATAAATGGGGCAGGATTAGCAGAGGAAACTTGAGTAGTATCTGCGCTTTTGGGCAATAAAAAATGACCAAGCAATATACTGAGCTTAATTACGAAGTTATATTTTGCCCTAAATGTTACTACTGCTTTGAGAATTCCAGTAACTGTAGCAAGTGTCGAAAGGAGTTTGTGTAAGTTAATATTAATTAAGACCTTTTTTATGTTCGACTACTACATAAAATCGTCTGAATGTTTTGTCTATTTTGGCAGTTGAGCAACTACTGAATAAGAAAATTTATAAGATGTAATATAAAATTTGCAAAACTGAAAGGTGGGGAAAAAGTTTTTTGTGATATTAGTGTATTTGATGTTAACATTTTTTTATTTTCAAAAGAGTGGCATTTAAAAATATGAAAAATTGTTTGCTTAACAATTTGCGGCAAGGTACACATATCGTGGGCAACGTAACCGCTTGCGAAGGCCCTGATCGTGTACAGAATCTTAGTTTTTTTTATTTACTTATTTTGTATCTTGTCTTTGTTAGCTGAAAGATCCTTACGTTTCTTAGTTGGATCAGAAATCTGACACTACACTGAAAAAGCCAAATCTTCCTACACGTGGGGACATAATCATATGCCGCATGTCCTCTGCGCGTGGCTTTCGCGTGAGAAGTTCGCACGCTTCAGTGTCTCGCGTACTGTGTTCGCCCATGATCGCCTCCTGATACGTCAGTTCGTCGCTCTTGGTAAGCACGGGTAGTACTCGTGCATGGGCTGCGTTGATTTTGATGTGTTAACGTAATAGAAGATAGTGTAAAATGAAATGAAACAATCGGATGGCATTGTTGGCCGGGAGGCCCAATTCTGGGGAGTTCACCCGCCGTATTGCAAGTCCTTTGTAGTTGGCGCCACTTCGGCGACTTGTCAGTCAATGATGATGATGAAAATGATCAAGGACACACAACACCCAGTCCCCTGTCGCGAATCGAGCCCGGACCCCTGTGTAATAGGCGTTAATGCTACCGCTACGCTACGGAGGCAGACATCGAAGAAAGTAATAAACGAAAACCACAGACACGGTGCTGGATGAAAGCATTGTTTCGCCGATGAATGCAAAGTGGAAACAGATCAATACATTTTGAGACAGTGGAAGGTACTATCAGAAACATTACTCTGATTTCGAACTCTCGGCTTCAGTGATCGAATCAGTCGCAAAGACAAGGCATACGCAATTTTACTTTTGCTTCTGCATTTCTTTATTAATGATTTTCTATACCTCATCGCCGGCCATTGTGGCCGAGCGGTTCTAGGCGCTTCAGTCTGGAACATCGCGTCCGCTACGGTTGCAGGTTCGAATCCTGCCTCGGGCATGGATGTGTGTGATGTCTTTAGGTTAGTTAGGTTTAAGTAGTTCTAAGTTCTAGGGGACTGATGACCACAGAAGTTAAGTCCCATAGTGCTCAGAGACATTTGAATTATACCTCCTCGCGCATACTTTTGTTGTGATATTGGACCTTTTTCGGTTTACAATACGTCTTTGAACTTATACAACTTCATTCGACGAAATGCTCCAGCAGCCGGTATTATTAATTTTGGTTCTGTTTTATTTATATATGTTGTGGTTTTTCATTCATTTACTTAGTAAAGATTTATTGTACGATAGGCCTGTAGTTGTTTCGTCTAAGGACGAAATTGGTTGCCAAATGTAACCTGCCTGTACAAACCCATTGTTGGAGGTGCTATTTCACATAGTAGTCTATTTTTTATTGTTCCCTGAGATCCATAGCTGTACTCGGAACTCGTTGATATGGTGCGGAACGTTTCGTGCTTTTTGCAATTTCTGACAGTGTATGCCATCGACCACTGTATAACGGTGCACTGAACAGTCACCCAGTGCGAAATGAACAGCTGTGCGTTTGTCCCCTTGCCTTTGTGGTGTGCTCTGAATAGGCACTTTCACAAAACGTCTCTCTCCCGCGAGTCATTTACGCCAGAGCAAGCGGTCGGTACCAAGCAGTCCTTGGGCGTTAAGCATCGTTTACGCTAGGGCAGCATCTTGCAACATTGTGGCATGCAACAGTGCCGCATGCGACATGACGCACATTGTCGCATGTTTCAAGCGGCATAGACAACACCGTGCGTCATGTCGCAAGTGCCGCAGCTAGCTCCCGAGCTGAGTGGGGTCGTGTGAGACATTTTCTGTGTGGGCGGTAAATTCGAAAATATGGAGTGGTCGAACGAGAAGTATTTAGCATTCATAGAGAACTGCAGACAGGCTGAGGTTCTGTGGAATGTACGAGAAACTAAATATAAAAATACAATACTGAAAAGAAACGTTATACGAAATATCCCTTCAAAATATGAAATCGGTGCGAACGCTGTGAGGAGAGATTAAAAATCTGAGAAGTGCGTTTCATCGCGACCACTCTCGTGTGCTGAATAAAAAAAGCGTCTCAGCGTATATATACAATCCTGGAAATTGAAATAAGAACACCGTGAATTCATTGTCCCAGGAAGGGGAAACTTTATTGACACATTCCTGGGGTCAGATACATCACATGATCACACTGACAGAACCACAGGCACATAGACACAGGCAACAGAGCATGCACAATGTCGGCACTAGTACAGTGTATATCCACCTTTCGCAGCAATGCAGGCTGCTATTCTCCCATGGAGACGATCGTAGAGATGCTGGATGTAGTCCTGTGGAACGGCTTGCCATGCCATTTCCACCTGGCGCCTCAGTTGGACCAGCGTTCGTGCTGGACGTGCAGACCGCGTGAGACGACGCTTCATCCAGTCCCAAACATGCTCAATGGGGGACAGATCCGGAGATCTCGCTGGCCAGCGTAGTTGACTTACACCTTCTAGAGCACGTTGGGTGGCACGGGATACATGCGGACGTGCATTGTCCTGTTGGAACAGCAAGTTCCCTTGCCGGTCTAGGAATGGTAGAACGATGGGTTCGATGACGGTTTGGATGTACCGTGCACTATTCAGTGTCCCCTCGACGATCACCAGAGGTGTACGGCCAGTGTAGGAGATCGCTCCCCACACCATGATGCCGGGTGTTGGCCCTGTGTGCCTCGGTCGTATGCAGTCCTGATTGTGGCGCTCACCTGCACGGCGCCAAACACGCATACGACCATCATTGGCACCAAGGCAGAAGCGACTCTCATCGCTGAAGACGACACGTCTCCATTCGTCCCTCCATTCACGCCTGTCGCGACACTACTGGAGGCGGGCTGCACGATGTTGGGGCGTGAGCGGAAGACGGCCTAACGGTGTGCGGGACCGTAGTCCAGCTTCATGGAGACGGTTGCGAATGGTCCTCGCCGATACCCCAGGAGCAACAGTGTCCCTAATTTGCTGGGAAGTGGCGGTGCGGTCCCCTACCTCACTGCGAAGGATCCTACGGTCTTGGCGTGCTGTCCATTCCTGCACGTGGTTCCGTCACTCCAATATGAATTTTAATGATTCAAACGCGAACCATATATACACTCCTGGAAATGGAAAAAAGAACACATTGACACCGGTGTGTCAGACCCACCATACTTGCTCCGGACACTGCGAGAGGGCTGTACAAGCAATTATCACACGCACGGCACAGCGGACACACCAGGAACCGCGGTGTTGGCAGTCGAATGGCGCTAGCTGCGCAGCATTTGTGCACCGCCGCCGTCAGTGTCAGCCAGTTTGTCGTGGCATACGGAGCTCCATCGCAGTCTTTAACACTGGTAGCATGCCGCGACAGCGTGGACGTGAACCGTATGTGCAGTTGACGGACTTTGAGCGAGGGCGTATAGTGGGCATGCGGGAGGCCGGGTGGACGTACCGCCGAATTGCTCAACACGTGGGGCGTGAGGTCTCCACAGTACATCGATGTTGTCGCCAGTGGTCGGCGGAAGGTGCACGTGCCCGTCGACCTGGGACCGGACCGCAGCGACGCACGGATGCACGCCAAGACCGTAGGATCCTACGCAGTGCCGTAGGGGACCGCACCGCCACTTCCCGGCAAATTAGGGACGCTGTTGTTCCTGGGGTATCGGCTAGGACCATTCGCAACTGTCTCCATGAAGCTGGGCTACGGTCCCGCACACCGTTAGGCCGTCTTCCGCTCACGCCCCAACATCGTGCAGCCCGCCTCCAGTGGTGTCGCGACAGGCGTGAATGGAGGGACGAATGGAGACGTGTCGTCTTCAGCGATGAGAGTCGCTTCTGCCTTGGTGCCAATGATGGTCGTATGCGTGTTTGGCGCCGTGCAGGTGAGCGCCACAATCAGGACTGCATACGACCAAGGCCCACGGGCCCAACACCCGGCATCATGGTGTGGGGAGCGATCTCCTACACTGGCCGTACACCTCTGGTGATCGTCGAGGGGACACTGAATAGTGCACGGTACATCCAAACCGTCATCGAACCAATCGTTTTACCATTCCTAGACCGGCAAGGGAACTTGCTGTTCCAACAGGACAATGCACGTCCGCATGTATCCCGTGCCACCCAACGTGCTCTAGAAGGTGTAAGTCAACTACCCTGGCCAGCAAGACCTCCGGATCTGTCCCCCATTGAGCATGAAGCGTCGTCTCACACGGTCTGCACGTCCAGCCCGAACGCTGGTCCAACTGAGGCACCAGGTGGAAATGGCATGGCAAGCCGTTCCACAAGACTACATCCAGCATCTCTACGATCGTCTCCATGGGAGAATAGCAGCCTGCATTGCTGCGAAAGGTGGATATACACTGTACTAGTGCCGACATTGTGCATGCTCTGTTGCCTGTGTCTATGTGCCTGTGGTTCTGTCTGTGTGATCATGTGATGTATCTGACCCCAGGAATGTGTCAATAAAGTTTCCCCTTCCTGGGACAATGAATTCACGGTGTTCTTATTTCAATTTCCAGGAGTGTAGTTGCGAGTAGCTCCTCTTCACTCTCCAGGAGTAATTACAACATTATCTACGTCTTCTGTATCCAAACTACTTGGAGGCGAATAAATGGTTCTGCACTGTGGGGATACGTACAAGCTTTTATAACTATTTCAGCATTCTCAACTTCAAGTAACAATGCCTTCCTAAACACTCTAAAAACAAAGGGCATTATTTCCAAAGCGTTCTCGACAATACGTCGTGCATGGGAAAGTCGGTATTTAAATATTCTTTCCTCCGACCTTGGAAAAAGCCCAGCATAAGGTTTCATAATTGTGGTCAATGGATTGCCTCGTCCTATACTAAAACATACTGTATCAAATTTTCTCTCCCTGAAAGTGATTCTGGGGGAGGAATGTTTAATTTATTTTGCGTCAACGTTTTATGTAACGAAGTGTTCTTAAAAACTCCATCTGATATGCTGCCCTGACAACCAACATGTACATACTGAAAGCACTAATTTGCGTCTCCAATCGCCACAAGGACGATGCTAAATGTTTTTTTGTAGTTAATATATCCACTTTCAATATTGACAGGACATATAATTTGCACGTTTGCCATCTATGGCTCGTACACAGTGAGGGAAGTTCCACTTCACTCCGAAATTTCTGGTAACATTTATCCCTTCTTCAGTATCTTTTGGATTCAGCAAAGAAAAACATTTTCATTACTTTCCCGATTTTTTCAGAAAGAGGACACACAAACGAAAGATGAAGGCTGCGGAAATGGGGAGAGACGCTCGAGCTGAGAAAGCTTACCAGTTTTTAAGAATTGTTAACAACAGAGGTGAATGAAGTGTGTATGGAGACTCCATCGCCAATGAAATGAGAAAATTTTCCCCGACAACACAAACATGTGAAGCACATAATTGGATATGTGCTATTCAAAGCAGCGTTGGGGGAGTATGAGAAGCAAATTCCCAGCATCACATCATTACCAGTTATCGTATCAGAAAAAAGTGCAGAAATGAGCTGTCCAGAAGCTAACTGCAAAATTATATACGTTGACAATGATACTGGTGAAAGTGAAGAATTAGTTGAAGTACCAGGTACATCATCAGAAGAGCTCCATCAATTTCTGCGATTTAAAAAATAAGTGTAACACTTTGTAGCAGTTATTTAATTTCGATTATAACTTACTTTAAAAAAAATATTGAAATAAAGTGAGTATAGAATGTTGTGTAATCCTTCAATCCTGATGAAACAGCTTCACATACTTCTTGCACTATGAAGAAAATAGCAGAGTACGATACTTTGAACATGTAAATTAATAACTTGTACGAATTCCCAGTGGCTAAAAATCATAATGCGACGGCCAGTCGAATTCGTGGTAAAATACTGTCTTCGCATTGGTATCTTTCTTTAGAATAAGAGGTGTAGTCAATTGCAGTAAATAATTGAAGTCTTCATTGGACATTCTCGTAAAATACACCATTATTTACTGCTAGATTTCCCAGTATGCTCGTTAGTGGGCCTTCTTTAAATATTATTCTCTTTCATCATCGTTTCCATTTCAGTTTATTTTCTTTTTCATTGTTAGCTGCATGTTCGCTGGCGAAGTAAGAACCCGCGAGCCATCACTTTATCACACATTCTCCTGCAAGGCCGACTCAGTGTAGCACATATTCTGTTGCTTTGGTATAAACTGACCTTTCGTATGCACCATCGGCTGCAAGATGTTGCCTTTTGTAGCATACTGCGTGACGACGCACGGCAGATTTCCGTAGCACGCCGAAATGTTGCAAGACGTCCCCAGCGTAAACGAGCCTTCAGGGGTACGGCGAGATCTACTCAACTCTGCCCCGCATCACACGCTCCCCTCTGCTGAAGGGAACGAAAAAAATGTCATATCTTAATTTTGGAATTCTAAGTCAAAATGTATTACTGTGTAAACGTTTCACTTCTGTTTCACTTACTGGTGCCCCATACGTCGCTTTGGCCTTAAGGGGTGGGGGGTAAGAATTATTTAAAAATTTTAAAAAATCGATTTTCAAAAAAATGCCTATTTTGTAGCTCATAACTTCCTGAATAGTTTTATGTATAAAACATATATATTTGAGAGATTGTAAGGCACGTTATTTAGTCTGAAGTGTACCAAGATGCAGCACCACACACCTTCGCACAGCTTTCTTGTGTCATACGTTTGTATTTCGCTCTGTAGAATTCGAATGTTTATATTTGCGTCACAGACTATCATACGTGAAACAAAGGACTATTGATATCGATACTTTCCCTGCTGCTATCGATGAGGTCCAGCCAAGTTGCAGAAATACCTTGCAAAAGGTGGGGTAGAAGAGTTTAGTTTTTCAACTCGTTCATATGGTTGGAAATATTAGAAAACCGAGTTTTGCCAACAAAATTTCGCTTGGGAAAACTTTCTGCAGTCAAAAAACCTGGAAAATTTCGGCCTTTTTTTTCGTTTCTTTCAAAATATCTCAGTTTCATTTGCTCCTATCGCTTTAACGTCTATTTTCTTTTTTAAAGAGCACAAAATTCGTTACAGATTTGATTCTTGCCATTTTTTTCTACTCCCAATATCTAAGGCGCTACAGCGCCTCAAAAAATACCAATTTTTCAAATTATGAGCATAGTGGCAAGATACCTTATTTTTGGAAACTATTTTTTCAGTTTCTGCTTGTGTAGTATAAATACATTATACATCATGTTATATGTTGGAATTTACCACCTCACTTTCAAGTATTCAATTTCTCTGTATGCAACATGAGGATTGCTGGGCACCCAACTATTCTGAATCCTACATCACTGCCTCAAGTTCAGTATGGGCCACCTCAGCCCTGGTATTTGTAAAACTATAAATATAAAAATATATCATTAAGAGACATAGACACACACACACACACACACACACACACACACACACACACACACACACACACACACACACAAAATAAATTGTCTCAGGAAACTGAACTATTGTTAGCTGCAATAGGCAACCTAATTAGGTAGGTAATTATTCTTGTGTTTGTGTATAAAAGCCACACTGTTGTCATTAAAAATAAGTAGCTTTATTACAATTAAAATGCATTGTCAGTTACTAAAAATGTTGACAGTTCTGGGTGTGTAATACTTGTAATATCGCACTTCAGCGCGCTTGAGACAGATATGAGCATCACTTCCACGATTTGATGGGCCAGGTTCCTCAGTGTCACCAGAAATACCTTGAGTTACGGATTCAGGGTCTGTACCTAGAGTTGATCCCAGGTTGACCTTTAAACAGCGAGTCAGCCTCAGCAAGTTCGTTGATTTCGCCAGCGGTTTCCTCAACATCCTTCATAACATCTTCACTGTCTTCATATAAAAATTTTGGCACGTTTTCACAGTTCACCCCAATACATTTCTTGCAAATTGAAGAACATTTCAAACCCGCTTTTCTGCAGGAGCACGCTCCGCCACAGTTCAGCTTGCATGAGCAAGAAACATTGTGAAGAAGTGCTTCATGTGCTGGATCTTGGCTCATTATAACGGGTATTGGACTGTGGTCACTGTGATTCCAGCTCCATTTCTCAGGAGGTTTCCAGTTTCCCATCCAACTTTGGACTTGTTGGTAAGTCCGCAACGAATGATGTTGTGCAGCATCGTGCGCAGGTGGCAACCGTGCAAGATTCAGTTTGCTTTTTGTAGCAGACCTGGCGAATAGCTGATACTGCAAATGGTCTAGTGTGTGGGAACTGCTGACAGCTCAACTATCAATGCGATACTAACCTGTTTAGTTGCTGTTGTTATTTCTTCAAGGGTAGCATGTGGTTGTGCAAAGTGCTGAGGTTAGGTGTCCATTTTTCGCAACAATATTGCAGTACTTAATTTTTCCTTGACCAAAAAAAGCGGATGTTGTATCACATCCGCTGAAGGCGTGAGTGAACAGAATATATTCACTGTCAAACATGTAAGCTGCAGTGGAAAACCACTTGTCTTCTGCATTTTCTCTTCCTGGCTTTAAGAAAAATAAGTTTTCAATGCCTTGCCCCAAGCCGGTCCTGAGCACAAGCAGGTCCACATCTTGTCCTACAATGAAAACACATCCAAAATCTTTGGTTCTTGAAACGACAGATGTTACAATCATGACGTCAGCGTCTTCTTGTGCCTGGTGCACTTAACGCTACACTCCAGAAATTCCTTCTTAAGAATTGTGATCAAACGCATCTTGTTTCGTGCGTTGTACAAGAACTTGTCCTAAGGGACTTGGTTCACCATCTCTGATTCAACCACAACGTCAACCGAAGAATGCTTTTTGGACCTACGAATCCTCTCAGCACTATTTGTGCTACATTTGTCTCCCTCACATGGATACCCATCAAATACAATAGCAAACTGAGATCCAAATTGACGTTGCAGGTACGAAACATAGCTTTGGGTTATTGACTTGAAGCAAACATTTCGAGTCCAAGTCACTTTGTGGATAAAGTACCCTCCATCAAACTTTCGTTTGGCATATGGCAGTCTTAACTGCTTGGTTAAAAAGTCATCAGAATTCCATTTTGCACATAAGAAGCATTTCTCTTTGAACATGAACTGACATTTTTCCTGCGACCGACGTAGCACGCCTGTTGGTTCCTGAGGATGCCGAACGCTAGCTGCTATCATTCTCTCATTAATGTACTTCTTGTAGCATGCTTCATGCACCATCACTTCACTGAGCGTTTTCAAAAAACGGGTGTGAGCAGACTCCCTGCGTTTAGCACTACAATCGATAAGTGTGCTCAGTCCTTACTTTTTCACATTGCATCCACCATTCACCACAGTTTTTTCGCAAATGAAACACAAATTCATGTCAGACATACTCATTTTCAGCACCACAACATATTCTGAATGGAAGCGACTCCATACTGTAGGACCCTTATTGTTGTGTGCTAATAGCTGTCAGCGCGCTGTGAACAATCACTAGAGATAATTACCTTCCGCCCGCCAAAGAATAAATACACTTTTCTCCGCTAAAGAACAATTCCTACATACTTTTTATTATAACTGATCATTAACGTAAATGAACTGTAGAAAATGTACGGCACCTGCATGCAATCGTATTACATATTGTAACACAAATAAACTTCACGCAATCCGATATGAATGTGTTCGTAGTTACTGAATATGATGCTGCTTGTTCTGGCCCTGCAGCAGAGTGAGATGGTAAATTCCAATGAATAACATGAGGAGTAATATGTTTATACCACACAAATAGAAACTGAAATAACAGTATCCAAAAATTAGGTAATTTGCCACTTTGCTCGAAATTTGAAAAATTGGTATTTTTTGATGCGCTGTAGCGCCTTAGATATAGCGAGTAAAAAAATGGTAAAAGTCAAATTTGCAGAGAATTTTGTGCTCTTTAAAAAATAAAATAGACGTCAAAGCGATAGGAGCAAATGAAACTGAGATATTTTGAAAAAACTGAAAAAAGTCCGAAATTTTCCAATTTTTTTGACTGCAGGAAGTTTTCCCAAGAGAAATTTTGTTGGCAAAACTTGGTTTTCTAACCTTTCCAACAATATGAACAAGTAAAAAAATAAAATCTTTTGCAAGGTACAGGCTTTTTTTCTGACAGATTCACTGGACTAATGTACATTGTTTTGATCTCTGATTTCGTTTGTTTTATGTTTTGAAAGGCTTGCAGAGTGGTGTTGTGAATTTCGAAACGATTTTCGTTGGCTGGGTTGTTTTGTCTTCGTTTGTGGCCTATTGTCGTACAAGATGCCTAGAATTCGTTGCTTCAACCGTAAACTTCACCTGTGTAACAGATACACAGTAAAGAGCGCTACAACAAAATAATGTTACATCACTGGCTCAGGACTGCAACCTCTCAGAGTCAGTGGTGAAGAATATAATCACAGGGATTCTCCACCAACTACTGTAATGGAAGCCATCAAACCTATATTCAGGGACCTTGCAAATGAAAACTTATTGAAGAAATGTCTTCATGGCGATATCCAAAACCCAAATGAAACTTTTGACCAACGTGTATGGGAAAGATTGCCAAAAACTATTTTTGTGGGAAGAAAAGCACTTTCTATTCGTGTTTATGAGGGAGTTTTATGTTTTAATGATGGTGTGCAAAGCAGAGTTATAGAGAAAATGGGAATTAAGCCAGGAGTGAACTGTAGCTTTCTGTGCGATAGACAGAGAGTGTGTAGTGTAAGCAGATGAATCCTTTTTGTAGGTGATAAAATCAAGAAGAGTGCACCATAGGATTTTGAAAAGGAAAGAAACTGATTTAAAACATGAAAAAGAACCTGATTATGGTGCTGGAGAGTTCTAAAAAAATATCAGACACAAGCAGAAACTTTAACAGCCATTTTCCGCAAAACACAAATTTCTGTACTTAGGTACATGTACCATCCAAAATAAATATCCTGACACTTTCAAACTTGGTATGCTCATTAAACACAAACTCCTTAGTGCAAAACTCTAGAATTTTCTAAATCTATTTAAATTGTGGTAAAATTTGAGACAACTATAAAATTTGAGTTTTTATCTAAACACGCTAAAAAGCAGAAATGGAGCATTTATACCTCAGCCACTGAATGTTCATGTCTTGATGAAGTAGGACTGAGAGACAGACAGATTAATAACAATTCGATCGTATGATTAAAAAAAATTAAACAGTTCAAAAAGATGAAAATGAAACAGGCATCAAAAGGAAGGTGAAAGTTACCACAGGCAGTACATCTGTTAAGACAGAAGATCAAATAAAGGATTCTGGAGTAAAAATATATATGAGCTAAAGTTTAAATTTCAGAAATACAATAACCAGCTGTTGGTCACAAGTGGACAGAAGTGGGGAGCTAAGAAAAGATCAGTGACGGGGTGCAAATAAGAGTAAAAGCTAAATAACTCGATCCAAACAGGCCCCTTAAGGCCCTGCAGTAGCAACCAACTGCCATGTCACCTCTGTCAGTAAGTGTCACTGGATGTGCGGATATGGAGGGTCATGTGGTCAGCGCACCGATCTCCTGGCCATGTCAGTTGTCATCAATTGTCAGTTGTCGTGATCAGAGCTGCTACTTCTCAGTCAAGTGGCTCCTCAATTGACTTCACAAGGGCTGAGTGGACCCATTCAAGTGCTAGCAAAGACGAACAACATTCAATTTCAGTGATCTGACAGGAACAGATGTTATCATTGCAGCAAGGCCATTGCCAAAAGATAAATAGGGGCAGAAAAAATTATGGGAAAATTTTGGGAGGAAGAAAAACTAAAAATAAAATAGATACTAAAAACAAAATATCAAAAAGAGAGATAGAAACAATGACAATGCTTACCTTCAGCATTTGCTTTAACTGTCACAGTGTCCACCAATGATCAGCATTTGTCAATCCACTATCTTTTCTACATTTTTGTATAACCAAACAGCATTGGGAAGAGGCAGGGTTTTACGGCCATTACGTGTATATTCTTGTATTCATCGTGATCTGTAGAGCCCATCGCCATTGATAACCTCAGGGATGGGGATGAGCTAATGTATAATTTAACAAAAGACAATAAAATCTTAGAAACTTGATCTGTATACTGCATTAACTGCAAACTTTCACTATACTACCTAACGCTATTACGCTTAAATTTAATAGAGTAAACTAGAAAGAAAGCTACTAAATTGAAAAAGATTGCTGCCTCATGAGTTACACAATATTGTTACTGCTGTTAGTAGCCTAATATTTACTCTGTTACAATTGTCCTTTTCAAAGAAAATATGTACATCTGTAAATACTGATGTGAGTCCTGTTTATAGTACATTAGTATTGTCTTACAGCTTTACAGCAAATAGTGCTACTTGCCACACAGTTAACTCAACTTTTCAATTCTTGAATCTAAATTTTCATATAATTTACAGAAAGAGTGACGAATGCACTGCCTTTTCATTGTTGCATCTATTAACAGCTTTATCTAATGTGTTCTTTGTAAATAGTCTGGAAACATTTCCTTTATCAATGTGAATTTTGCACTAAATAAAAAATTACAAGGAGACAGAATGGCATCAGTCTATTTCTTCTTTACTTATAGTAGGTTCCGTTGCAGAGTTGGGAGAATCTGTGAATAATGTAAATTATGTTATGTATGATCTGTAAGTGTCTGTGGTTAGTATTTCTGAAATGGAGATAGGCAAGCAGCCCACTATTTTCTTGCTGAGGCTGAAAAACTGCCTAAAGCCTTACTTAGACTGACCAATTTACCAGATCAAGGACCTGGCACTTCAGCTCAGTCTGGATCTCAGTTACCTCTGTGTCTTCTCTAGCAGTTGGAAACACTGAGAAATGCCCCACATAGAGACTCACTTTTTTCCACATCACTCTTTTTTGGAAAATTAATATATGGTATCTAAAAAACTATTGTTCATCTAATTCTTCTCTATATTTCCTTTCTGGCGTGTTTAATAAACACTGACATGACAAGGCAGAGCATGTTTGGCAGCATCAAATACAGAGGACAACAACCCACAATGGGCACAGCAGACAGAATAACACCAGTGGTCAGCTTGTCATGCGGTATGGTAAACTATCTGTTGTTACTACCCATCTCCCCAAAACCCACTCATTTGTGCACAGCACTGTAACATTTGTGTTAATATCCCATGTCCAGCTATCCTGATTTAGGTTTTCCGTGATTTCCCTAAATTGCTTGAGGCAAGGCATGGGATGATTCCTTTGAAAGGGCATGGCCGACTTTCTTCCCCATCCTTCCTTAATCCAATGAGACCGATGACCTCACTGTTTGGTCTCTTCCACAAAATCAACCCAACCCCATCCATGTTGATACATTCTTTCATACTTTCCTGATAAAACAATTTCATATTAAAGGGTGACAAGAGGACACATTGACTAGCTTCTGCTTGTTTCTTGTCATTCTGTCCATATATATATTATCTGTCTGTATATCCTAGGGACTGAAAATTGGTGTCCATGTGAACTACATAACCAAGGACATCCACACCTGTGGGCAAGGTGGAGGGGGAGGGGAGGGTGAGAAAGGAAAAAATATAATATATTCAGGTGTTTTTCTTTCAAGAAAACGGTTTAAAAATCAATATTACACAGATTTTTAACATGGTAGGGATACCTGTCTTGTACAGCAGCTATCATTTAGCTGTGATTTGTAAGTCACTTGCAGCAACTTTATTTACTCAGTATATGTACCACTTCAGAGTAAGTCAAAATCATGTATAGTATATTTTACATATGATACTACCCAATGCCTAAAATGCAGAATATTTCACATATCCATAAATCACAGTTTAAATGCATCTTTTTGTATTACAATAAATTTTTTGTATGTGCTTACCTACCAAGGGAAAAGATTAATGTCTGGCTGCCTCAATAATTTTCCCTTGACTGTTGCATTGAGACCTAAGTTATCTACTCATATATTTTTACCATCCATCACATTGCCTTGGTCCTTCTTGTGGCAATAATTCTCCGTCCATCTTCATCTCATATACTTTCCAGCTGCTGGCCACACCTATCTGGGACATAAGCCTCTCCATTGTCTTCCCTCTTCCCACCATCTTTGGTCTCCATCTTTAAACACTGTTCTTCTCTCTTTTGCATTCACTCCTTCCAGCCACATGTCTTTTGGTCATTCTCTTGGTCTTTTTCCCTTTTTGTCCATCTTTGTCACTCCAATACCACTTCTCACTAGCTTTTATTTTGCTTGTCTCTCTTCTTTTCACTAACCACATCCAGGGGCAGTAGCAAGGGGGGGGGGGGGTCCTAAGGGGCTATAGCCCCCCCCCCCCCCCCTAATGGAATATCATATTGCACTGGATAAAATGACTTCAGAAATCAGTGAATATATTACAGCAACAAATTATTTTTTTTTATATACAATTATGTAGCATTATGTTGCAATATATACCAAACCCATCTTAACAAAAGAATAAGAGTGGCAAATAGCGTACTACCTAAACCAATAAAAATCATTTAACTTAAAATTGGTGTCTTATTATTTATTAATACTCATTTTTTACCCTGAACTCCAAAACAGTTACCAAAAACTAACTCTCCTTTTGTTAATCCATATTCCATTCCCCCAACCCCCCCCCCCCCCCACCCCCTTGATGGCTTCTAGAATCGATCCTGCCCACATCCCCAAAGCATACATCATGAACAGAACATAGTACATTAAATATGAAAGTTTTGAGAGGCATCCTTGCTCCACATCAGCTTCCTAAACACTCTTCTTCCTGGTTGTGATCATAATTTCACACTTACTGATTCTCCATAAAATTCTTATGTTCCTCATGATAAAAATATTCAACTAGCAGTTTGTACAACCCCCCCTCCCCCCCCCCCCCCACACACACACACAAAAAAACTTCCTTACATTGCCAAATTGCCAACTCATTGATGCTTCAGAATGTGTACTGTAAATTTCTTTTTTCCTCAATTCAATCTACCCATTTAATCTTAAGCATTGGTTTGTATCAGAACATTTCAAAAACTTCTATTCTCCTCTTGTCTGAATTGTCTTTTGTCCATATTTCACTTCCATACAGAAAATAATTTCTAGTATTGTACTTAAATTTATGTTAAATGATCCCTCGTTTTTTTAGAAATGCTGGTTTTGAATAGCTAGTCATCATCTTCTGAAATACTTTTAATGTCTCATTTCCTAATCTATTTCTCTCAGACTTACCTGATTTACTTCAACTGTGTCCATTTTCCTTGTTTTAATTTTGTGGATGTTCATCTTTTAATCTCTTTCACAGCACTGAACATTCTATTTAACTGCTCTTCAAAATCATTTGCAATCACTGACAAAATTACAATTTCATCAGCAAACCCAATGATTTATTTTTTTATGCTTAACTGTAATTCCTGCACCAAATTTCTCATTGGTTTCCTTCACAGTGTGCTCAGTGTACAGATTGAATAACATGGGTGATTGTTACAACCCCATCTCATTCTCTTGGCGACTGCAGCTCCCATTCACATTTTTTTTTTCTATTCTTGTAGCTGCAGTCTCATTTCTGTACAAGTAGTAAATGACCTTGCACTCACTGTACTTATCTTTACCACTCTCCGAATTTCAGTCCACATTGTCAAAACTTTCTCCAATTCTACAAATGCTACAAACACTTGAAGACAATATACTGCAATCATCTTTTAAGAGAACTAAAAACTAGGAAAAAGACCTACAGTTATTTCATCCAGAACACTGCAAGAACACACATCACCAATGTATCTATGACAGTATTAAGAATGAACTAACTGCGCACGCGCGCGCGCACGCGCACACACACACACACACACACACACACACACACACACACACACACACACACACACACACACACACACACTCTCTCTCTCTCTCTCTCTCTCTCTCTCTCTCTCTCTCTCTGCAGTTCTGACATAATGCAGAGGCTGTTGATGTAATTAATAACTACTTGAGCACTCCAAAGTCAATTGTTCTGCAAGTTTACATGCACTCATGAATGATTCCATCTAATCAGGAAATAGAAGCATTTCAGTATCAACCTTCCCATCATGCACAGATTGCAATATCCAGTGCAGTAATGGTATCGAGCACCATTATCTGAATTGGTCAGTTGATAAACTATTTTTTTACTTTGAAATAACTCATATTATGCAATTTCAAATGAGCAAAAATTACTTTCTACCACCAGAAGTAGACATTAGACCTCCTATCACTGGAAATAAACATTAATGGTTGTACATTGAATGAAACACCCTGTATAAAACTCCTTGGAGGTCCAATTGGATGACAAGTTAAAACCAAGTCAACAACAAAGCTACAGTAATCAGAAAGCTCAATTCAACTTATCAAACAATGGAAAATCCAGGATGGAATGTAACAGTATTATGAATAAGATAATTGCTACTCACCATATAGCGGAAATGCTGAGTTGCTATCCCTATGCTCCCCACCCTAGCCTCCTCCTTACACCCCGTGCCTCTGGCATCGTGCGCTGCTGCTCGCAGTCTGGCTACAACTGCCACAGACTGTGGTTTGTGTGAGAGTTGCATTTCTGTGTGTGTGTGTGTGTGTGTGTGTGTGTGTGTGTGTGGTCTATTTTTGATAAAGGACTTGTTGCTCAAAAGCTCATTTTGTGATGGTCTTTTTGTTGTGCCTATCTGTGAGTCAGCATCTCTGTTACATGGTGATTAGCAACTGTCCTTTTCATAATATTGTTTCAGTCCAACTTATAAGCATTTCTCATTCTGTTGACCTAAATACAAGAGTATTAGCTGATTTTGTATAACTTCATTTCCTGTTGTCTTATGGAATTATCTTCTGGGACAGTGCACTTAAAATAAATAAGATGTGATCTTGGGAGTTTTTACACTGACTGCCCAATACATTTACTCCTTTATGGGTTTTGTTGCCGATAGTAAAAATCAAGTTCAACTGAACTGTGATATACACATTAACAAAATACAGTAAGACACAAAAGCAGTTTACATGTAGACTTTGACTTCTTGTCTAGGGTTTAGAATGGAGTTACGTATGCTCATCATAATTTGAATTATTCATAGCTGAATGTCATGATCTCATTTCTTAAGTAACTAAATGTCTCCATCCATAGTGATCTTCAGTTCTTCTTCATATAAAGTGAGGAGGTGGGCCAATAATCTTCATTACTTCATACAATCATTTACTTGCTGCTATTCCTTGTGACCTATTGTCTTCAATTTTGCCTTGCAAGATGGTCTTTCCTAAATATGCCTGAGGACCCGGAAGTATCTTTGACTAACACAGGAAGATAAACTTCTTGTGATGCTAAGTTCATTATAACGGATGCACTGATTCTCCTTTATGTCCTTGGTATGTGTACTGCATCATCTACATTGGTAATCAAGAAACTACCATTTAATATAAATGAAGAAGTTGGGAGTTTCAACCTATTCAAAAGAAAGTTGAGAACATAACTCACAACTAAACTCATCTAAAGTTCTGTTAACTATATGGCGAGCTGTAGTGATTGCTGTAAAATTGCATGACATGTAGTAACGTACTGTACATTCCTCACTATTTAAAATACAAGTAATTATTCTGATTGAGAAGTATCAGTGCAGGTAAATAAATATTAAGCTACCAGTAGAAGCTACACCACAGCTTTTTCGCATAACTGGAAAGGCAGCATTTTTCTTTGTAATTTAATCAGCTGACCTTAATTGTTGTAAATACAAAAGCTTTAAGCAGTATAGTCATAGTTTCTTGTTAATACAGTGTACAGATTAGATGTGTTTGATTTACTTGTCCCATATATCTAAAGGTTCCCTTTTTGATGGGCTTCACAGAATATAAAGGAACGAAAATGAACAGTATAAGTTAGAAGTGTGCACTGTGAACACTTGTTGCTGACACACCAGCCTGAATGCTAAGTAGCACGAATGATTTCCTCAGACTTCTTTACAAAGCCGGTTAAAAGTAGTATGCCATCTGCCTCGTTGCATAAATGAAGGGTCGAAGTATTGAGTAGATCTCTCAACCTGCCTACAGGGTTATCAGTTACTCTGCAGTGCCAGATATGGTGCTTGCATCATGCGTAAAATACTTTGCATACTTCCTACCTACTGTTAGCAAAAAATGTGTTCAAAGTTTGTTTCTTGCCCAGTAGCATAGTTGTGGAGACTGCTCAGTTGTTATCTGGCAGTTGTATAATAAGCAGAATAACAATTTTATAATATGCAAATACTAGTATAATAATCATAAGTTGCCTCTTCTTGTGCTTCAAAATAATGGTATTTATTATGGTTTGAGGATCGTGCAATCCAAGTATTAATTGGAAAGTTTCCATCCCTGATGGTTAGACACTTTACTGCTGGGAGATGAACTGAAATAACATGTTTCACAGCAGGGACCTGGGTATCTATTTTATCAGTTTCTTAGTTCTCTAAGAAACAAGATATAGTATGTTATAGGAGTGGAGGTGGAGTAAAAGGCCACAGACAAAGTGACAGATCAAGAGTAGTCATGTCAGAGTAAAAGGTAAGTGAACAGACAAATCATGTATAATCTCTAAAGATTGCCTTTCCATCCCCTTACAACAATTTTTTTTTTTTTTGTTTCTTCAGTGATGGGGATGAAACATGTTGCATTGTCAGATCGCATAAAGCATATTTACAAAAGTGTTTTTCCCATGGGCAAGAGACGTGCATTGCGTTGTGACCGTCCATTATGAGGTATGCTATCAGTGTTTCCATTAACAAAAAAATATTCGAGGTGAAGTTCTCATGTAATCTGTAGTTAATGCAGGAGAAAATTCGTTGTACTAAATGAAAACGTTACCAAATGTTACTGTTTCATATTCTGAAATTTCACACTGTACTTCCATTTTATCATGGCAGTTTACCAGTAAAACCTATTTATCTTACTTGTTAAGTTGAACTGCCTCTTCATAAAAAGGTATCGTATTATTTAGTTGTGTGGTACCTTTCCCACGCACAGCAATGGCAAGCTAGAGTTGTCACTGACTTTGAATATGCCTTGAAAAATGACCTACATGCACAAATTTTTGGCACTAGTAATTGTGCCCATGGTACAGCTAAATTTAGCAGTGCCAGCCTGTAAAAAACTTAGGTCAAGTGGTATCTAAATTTTCCCTTTTGATGGGGAAGTTTGTCATTGAATCTTTGAATGAATGAAGCACAGCAAGTCACTTCTTTTGATTGGAAAAATCAACGGAACAATCTGCAATTGTAGGGAAAGGAAAGTTGGCTCTGTACAGTTTATATTTAAAAGGATCTGTGAGAGAGATAAGCTGCAAATGGTTTAAGGAACCATGTTGTTCAGGTGTTTTTACAGGAAATCATTGTAAAGAGCTCTCCTCAGCACTGCATGAACTCATGTTTACTCTACATTTTCATTTTCCAGTAACCTCCTCAGAATCACTAAGTGACAAACTTCCTGCTGAAGTTAACTACTGGTGCTCCATTTTGGGCCTGAAAGTGTCTTTTTCTACTGACACTCTTACTTTCAGCACTTTATACATACCGTTAAAATTTGTAAACATCCAAAAGAATTATGCACTTGCAATCACTTCTTGTTAAACATCGTAATTGAGAGTATAATACAACACACATACTTGCAGCAGCAAGTCCATCAATAATGTAATCACCACACTCTGCCCTCCCCCCTCCCAAACAAGATTTGCATGCTGACACCCAGTACGGGTGCTGATGATTATGCTGTTGAGTGCAACAAATCCACCACCACCTTATTCATACAAACCATAATGCTTCTACACATGCCCAGCTAACAAGTGCTGAGGTTGGCAGTTAGTGGTAGCTGACTGTACTGTTGCTCTACAGGGTTGCTTTTGTAAATCCACTTCTCTGCACCACATTGTGTTTGTGTCACATACACCCAGCAGAACCATTCACCACAATGTAGCAGTACTCCTTGTATTTAAAAGAAGTATATAAATAAATAAGATGAAAAAGAAATCTCAAGGAAACTACTATTGAAATGCCCTGACATTTTTTTGTGGATGAACAGTGCTTCAGCTAATGCTCCATGCTTATGGTTAAGAAAGTATGATCAAGGATGTTGTTGAGATCTGGTTCAGTAGTTTATTATTCTTGGGGACTTGAAAACAATAACTTATATTTTTTAAAGGTGAAGAGCAAACAATTGCATTTTTCCTTACAAATATTTGTTTATCACAAACTTGCTTGTAGATTATCGGGCAATCACCAGGAAATAAAAGAACACTAGTGTCCAAGAAATCTCAAACCTATATAACTGAAGATACTACTAACACTCATTCATTGGTCATGAGATAATGTAGAAAAAATAAAATCTAAGCATATCATTCATGTTACATAGTGTACATGTTGCAATAGTGAGTGGTTTGTACTTACTACAGTGTGACACAACATTACGAGCAGATACATTAAAATGTAAATAGTGACCTATGTATGAAAGATATATTTCAATGCAGGCATCACATGGTCCATAATTGCTAACACAACACACATTCACAGAAAATTGTTTTCTTGTTTTTGCACTAAGCATTTTAAGATATTTGATACATAACACAAGTGACAAGAACTTGATTTGACAGTTTTCTGCTTAATTTTGTGACCAACAATTCTCTGCATTTGTAATATCTGTAGTTTTCAGGGTGTGACTTCTTGCATACCAATGACGTTTGTCAACACCAGTCAGTTATCATTGATTAATTAACCAAAAGCTTGTAAGTACATTTAGTGAGGTGTGTCTACAATGAATATGTTCACTTTCCTCAAAATTCATGCGTGAAAGGAAAGAACAGATGGAATGTGTGCAGACTGTCAGAGTGACTTATTCACTTACTTGTTTGACTGAAGGACACTTATTTAAACATTTTGTACTGTATACTATTATAACACTTAATTTTCTGGGCTTTTCACTAATCTGCTGTACACTTAGTGCCTTCCCGCAAATTACTTAATTCTTTGTAAACAGTAATAATCTGTAACATTATGTAAAATACTGGTTCCTTATTTAGATTTGTGGCTCACTGGTTCATTGCAGAATCATCAAGACTAATACTCACAGGGCTGTCTGGCCCAGTCCTAGACTGGTAACATTTAATGTGATGATAAGCACTGAAAATGTCTTATAATGATAAAAAAATATTAAGATGCACAATTGCTCTGATTTTGTGTTTAATTTTAGATCATTCTGTAACTACCAACAAAGCATGGGGGTGTTTAAACCAACCTCTGGATTAATGCACTTATGTACATCTGTCAGCAACTTCCGGAAACTAGAGTACCTATAGGAAAGCAGCTTTCTCCGTATTTATTCCAGTTTGTGACACGTATGGAACAGTAACTCATTAATTTTGCATGCCTGGCACACTTACCAATACCATAGGAGACACACTAAAATATATAAGAATGTTAAAAAGCCACTGTGTTGGAATATGAGATTAGGAATTAATGACAAGCAGCTGTTCTAATATTTTAGCATAAATTTCATAAGGACAAAAGAAATGGCAGACATGTTGATTGGGAGTGAAATGTAGGTAGTTTACAAAAGTGGTCACTGTTAAAAATTACCATCCGATTTATACTGGAGAATGATTTGTATGCTTCAGTTCTGAGCAGTTACAAACTGTAGATTAAAACTGAAGCAATTGCAAAAACATCAGAAATTAAGGACATGGGTGATGGGGAAGTTGAAAGAACCAGGGGTTGTTCAGAGTTTCAGAGGGAATGTTAGGCAATGATTGAGTAGAACAGGGAACAGGAACACAGTGGAAGATAAATAGGTAGCTTTGAGAGGTGAAATAGTGAAGGCAGCAGAGGATCAAATAGGTAAAAAGACAAGGCCTAGTAGAAATTCTTAGGTAAACCAGGAGGTATTGAATTTATTGATGAAAGAAAATATGAAAATGCAGCAAATGAAAGGGAGTACTAAGTCTAAAAGAATGAGACTGACAGGAAGTGGAAAATGGCTAAAGGACAAATGTAAGGCTTTAGAAGTGAATTATCTCAGTGGGGAAAAGATAGATACTGCCTACAAGAAAATTAAAGAAGCATCTGGAAAAAAGAGAAACAAGTGTACAGATGGAAAACCAGTCCTAAGCACAGAAGGGAAAGCTGAAAGGAGTATACAGAGGGTCAATATATAGCGGAGATGAACTGGAAGGGGACATAGATGAAGACAAGATGGAAGATATGATACTGAGAGAAGAATTTGACAGAGCACTGAAAAACCAAAGTCGAAAAAATGCTCCATGAATAGATGATGTGTCTGAACTACATTTAGTCTTGGGAGAGCCACCACAACAAAACTCTACCATCTGGTGAGAAAGATGTATGAGACAGGTGAAATACCCTCAGACTTCAAGAAGAAGGTAATAATTTTAAAGAAAGCAGGTGCTGATATGTGTGAATATTACCAAACTGGCAGTTTAATAAGTCACATTTGCAAAAGACTAACACAAATTCTTTACAGAAGAGTGGGAAAACTGATAGAAAAGATCTCAAGGAAAATCAGTTTGGATTCCGGAGAAATGTAGGAGTATGTGAGGCAGTACCGACCCTAGAACTTATCTTAGAAGATAGGTTAAGGAAAAGCAACCCCTACACTTATAGCATTTGTGGACTTTGATAAAGCTTTTGACAGTGTTGACTGGAATACTCTCGGAAGGTAGCAGGGGTAAAATACAGTAAGCAAAAGGCTATTTACTGATTGTACAGAAACCATACAGCAGTTATAAGAGTTGAGGGGCATGAAAGGGAAGCAGTGGTTGAGAAGGGGGTGAGACAGGGTTGTGGCCTTTCTCTGTACACTGAACAAGCAGTAAAGTAAACCAAAGAAAATGTGGAGAAGGTTCTGGGAGAAGGAATAAAATTTTGAGATTTACAGTGACATTGTAATTCTGTGGCAGACAGCAAAGGACTTGGAAGAGCAGTTGAACAGCATCTTGAAAGGAGGATATAAAATGAACATATACTAAAGAAAAACAGGGATAATGGAATGTAGTCAAATTAAATCAGGTGATGCTAAGGGAATTAGGTTGGGAAATGTACACACTTGAAGCAGCAGATGAGTTTTGCTATTTTGGCAGCAAAATAATTGATGATATGAAATGAAACTGGCGATGCAAAAAAGTTTTGGGGAAGACAAATTTGTTAACATTGAATTTACATTTGTGTTAAGAAGTCTTTTCTGAAGGTACTTGTCTGGAGTGTAGCCATGTATGGAAGTGAAACATGGATGATAAGCAGCTTACATGAGAAGAGAATTGAAGCTTTTGAAAAGGGGTGCTACAGGAGAATGCTGAAGATTAAACGGCTAGAAGGGAGAAAAGAAATTTGTAGCATAACCTGACTCGAAGTAGAGATTGGGATTGGTTTGTAGGACACATTCTAAGACATCAAGGGATTACCAATTTAGTATTAGAGAGAAGTACAGGGAGTAAAATTTTACAGTGAGACCAAGAGATGAATACTGTAAGCAGACTCAGAGGGATGTAAGTTGCAGTAGTTGTTTGAAGTTAAGAAGGTTGCACAAGGTAGAGTAGCATGGAGAGCTGTATCAAACCAATCTTCAAACTGACAACCACAACTACTACAGTTTTTGCCCAAGCAGTGTGACTAACTAGATTGAAGAAATACTCAGATTCTAACATTAGAAACTTCAGTGGGTGATTTTACAAGAGGAATCATCTGTTGCACACAAGTCTACTTTGAAATTCTAAGAGTGTGTGTTCAAGAACATATTTCTTCCAGTTGTATAGATATTACAGATATTGGGACTCATACAGAATTGTGTGCAGGCATTTCCCACATAGCATCCTTTGAATTGAAAATGAGAAAAGGGTAAATAATGCAGGTACCAGGCATTCTCTACTAGGTTGTTATTGTTCAGAAACTTGGATGTGTATGCTCCACCTTTTTCGGAAATGCACTCAAATCATAAATTATATTATTCTGAATCTACAAGCATGCTCATAAACTTTAAAAAGGCAGATATCAAATGCTGTAATAGCATGACACACTTCAAGAATTTATCAACATTCTCAGGTGTTGTGGGACATACACCTGCGTTCTTTGGTGGTAGAAGATGTGTATCTGTGCATAAAATTAATCACAGGGCCATGAGGAAAAGGGTGATGACTATACTAAAATGCAGAAAATACCCACTCTCAGTACTGAGAATAATTTCAAGAAAAACATCACATTTTGTACAAAAGACACTTAATCGAATTGGTTATTTTCTTCTGAAAGTGTGACAAGCTTTTCATGGGCTACTTTTGATTCTATAATCAGTTTCCTGCTGATCATCATTTATACCCATTCACACACTGCACTGTGTTATGTAAATCACATTATGGAGGAGTATGTGTAAGGTTATGCATTAACAGACAGAAGCATCTAGTGAAGGCTAATTTTGCAAAGTACACTAGCAACCAATTATAAGTGGTAAGGTATACTCATTGTATCTTAATTCATCACATATTATATTAACAAAAAAGCATCTAAGAAAACATAACTCTTTCTCTTACACAATTCAGCTTCTGTTTTTATCCACTACTCCATACTAACTATTTATGCAACGTACCTGATTTCAGAGAACACTGGCGGTGGTTTACATACTGGAAAAGTTAGTTCAGGTATGTTGGGAAATTCCATGCCAACTTTGTATAAACAGATTCCTCAAAGAAAGCAGCTGTATCACCTACCTCAGACGTTCTTGACCTTGTGATGAACAGCTTTTTAAGTAATTTAAATAATAATATCTGAATTATATCACATGTGTACAATGGTTACTTATTTCAAGTTTAACTATAGCTAAAAGAGAAGCAAAATTCATTAATAAAGATGTCTTACTATTACTAGAAGTGTAGTGACACACACACACACGATACCAAAATAATACACATACTTCTACAGAAAGTATTAGCACCGAGTTTATAAGAGTTGAAAAGGGACTCATATAATTCATTAAAAGCAATGCAAGGCCATGGCATCAGCACAATAAGGCTCACTCAAAATAAAAATAAATAGCTTTTCAACAGAATAACATTCCACAACTACAATTAATATTTTGAAATCATAAGTATGAAACAAGTCACTTTAGAAAACAGTTACTGGTAAACCATCCATTGAGTACAATGAGTGTAGACACTACTGAAAAAAAAAGTGTGTTCCCTGAATGCTAGTAATGGGAAACCCTTGTTTAGATATTTGACTTCATCTGCATTATTCTGTACTCGTTAATTCATAACATTGCAAATAACATGCAGTAAACTGAAGGTACTGCGTCTTCTTCTAAAAGTGATGACAAGAGAGCACAGTGCTGCTGCAAATAAACAATTTAACCACAGATCATAAACATCTGTCACATCAAGAATATGCATACACGAAAATACAGTATTCAGGTTTTACTTTAAAATACTAGTAAACCAGAACTAGTTAACATCTGATGCATGTAGTCTGCCATATAATGAATTGTGTAAATTATTGGTAAAAATATTAAGGTAATCAGAAATTTCCCTGTTCTTATGAAAAACAACATAAGATGGACGTAAAAAAATAATAAGTTTAATTGTAAAGAAATCCACAAGTAGTATTCAGTTATTCGTAACTTAAGTGCATTCAGTCAGTTGATGTAAATCTTATTCAGTGGGAATATCTTATGTAGGCTCAGTGAGTATGACTTAAGACTTTGTAACTCATTGCAAATACCATAATTATTTGGCAATTTCAGCACAGTAGTCTCATTGACCTGTATAAGTCTCATAAAGGAAAAATGAGAAAGAACCAAGAGAGATAACACATGGCTTGTGGCATTGTTTTATATTTCCAACAAGTATTCACAAATATATAAAACAAAAATACACTATCAGAATTTAGAAACATTAAATTTCACTTCCAAATGCAACATTGCTGCACAGAGCAGTCTCTCATATATACAAACCATATAATACTCAATACTTCTGTAGTAAAATTAAATACTTTGGTTGAGAAATAAAAGCTCTCAATCTTGCATATGTCTATCACAGAATGCTGTGCATAACACGAATAACACATATTAGATGCGGGCGAGGTAGCGAAGAATTATTAACATTCAACATTATTTAAACACTCTAGCAAATAAATGGACTTTGCACCTAATTACATGAAATCAAATTTCATTAAGAGGCTGTTGCTTTTGTACACAAACAGAGCACTGTAATCGAGTTACTAAAAACTGAAAGGCCTCCTGAAACTGCTAAAGCTTTGCTAGCACCACCGCGTAGGAAAAAAACTCGCACACACAGAAACATCAATGAGATCTTCTGTTTTACAGAAAATTATGTTGCTGTCCACATTACACCTACTGATACGGAGTCCTGGGATTTACGTTTATCATCTCCGAGGTGCTCTTCCCACATTTTACATGGATGAACAGGAACACTATGCCCAGGAAAAGGCAGACGGATCCTACGACTATGTAGGCAATGCCAAGAAACGGATTTTTCCCACCTAGTAGCGACGTGGTTGACAATATCATGTATTTGGTGCCATTAAAGGCGTTTACTTGGTAGTTGTATTGAACCCTTAGAGTGTAGTTACCACGAGGTAGTCCATCGACGTAACCGGTTGCATTATGGTTGACGAGCCGGTAGAGCTTCCTGAACTCTGGCAAGGCTGCAGTTCTCATCCACACAATGAGGTCCTCATTCTGGAAACCGTTGTTCTCCGGGTCGTCGGGGTCGAGCTCGTAGACGGGTTTAGCCCAGCGGAGGGGTTTAGCGTAACCCTGGAAGGCTGCAGACAAGTTTCCGTTGGGTGCAGGTGGGTTGCGAAATTTGATTTGCTTGTCAGACGGCCAGGCGATTCCCTTGCGCAGCATTGGGACTTCCTGATTGTCCATCCGGTGTGAAAGAATCGTCAGTTTATCACTGAAGAGTGAGTTGGCGATAGCACCGCAGGGGGCTATAGGCATTTTGTTGGTAGTGTCGTTCGTGTAATCGTACGGGCTGCAGTCCTTGGAGGGAGGCTGATCGAGTTGGCCCAACAGCTGGTTGTCGTCACGCGACTTTACGTACCGCCGGTGGTTCTGGTAGAAATTGGACAGCCCGTAGTACATGTACACCTTGCCGGCGAATTCTTCGGTGAGTGTGAAGTCCTCCTGACAGATGCACGTCCGGTTCTTGTCGATGACGTCGGAGCATCTTTCTGAGCCGTGTACTCGCTTGTCCGGCAGGTACTCCTTACACTCGGTGTAATCGAGTGTGAATTCCTTTACTTCGTACGAAAAGTGCAGCAGACCTATACCGACAGGGATGAAGGCTATGCCGATGACGAAGAACGTTGGTAGCACTGTCCCGGCTGTCAATATCGGCTGCCATGCTGCCAACCGTTGCTGTTTGAAGGCGCTGTCTGCAGGTCGCTTAGACTTCACAACCGCCTCGTCGATATTAGTCATCATGGGTGGGTCCGTGCTGTGCTGCGTACTTTAACTCAGAGAGGTAAATTCCACGTTACCTTCACGGTCTGTGGCACAGGCGACGTTGTAGCCAGAACAGTGGGAACAACGCAGCAATTGTTTGTCACTGCACGCAAGTGCTTTCACCTTGGCCCCAGGCCAGATTTGGCAAACTACTGTTTCCCTTTCTGATCTTGTGGCAAACACATTCACACGCGTCCGTACTAAATTGAGCACTAAGAACGATTCCTGTCACTTGGTTCTATTCGAATCTAGCACGGGAGGTAAACACGATACTGGCATGCATTCGGCAGCACGGCATTCACGTTACCTTGCAACGCCTCCCTTCGACTGACGCGACCTCACTCTTATGCGCATGCGCAATGGCTGCCGCGGTTCTGACGTCAATATCGCCGATAGGGTGGGGGGCAGCATACAGCTGTCCCTACATCTTAAGCAGCAGCGCAGGTTTGCTGCCGGCTAATAACTAAAGATCGGCAATCATCGGTAGATGTTGAGCAGGAATGTAACTCCGTTCTTGATTACGGAGTGCTAGTTATCGCGCCTAATTTATCCCAGCGTACAACATTTATAACCGAAAAGCCAGTAGTGCGTTATTAGCGAACGCCAAATACTAGCATTTGCCTTTATTCAAGTCTTTTGCTGACCTGTTGATTGACGATCTGAACGTCGATGGATGAGTCTCACTGACGTCGCTTTACAAATAGGAAAAAGTGGAAGTGCAGTCGGTGTGCGTTGATTTGACCTGAGTTTGCTTTTTCTGCCAGTGTTGAAACAAACAATGCAATAGTACTGCTGGTATGACAGGTATTAGGAAAAAAAAAAAAGAAACGTAGTCACGTAGATCAAGCACATATAATTTTATACATCGAATATAAAGTACTAGGGTAAGCTTGCAGCGTCAGTAATGGATTACGGTTTCTTGCGCTCCTACTGAAAAGACCCGCAAGGCTGGAACACGTGATGCGGCGCAGTTTGTTGTGCCATTATGTTACTTCAAAGAATTTTAGCTTCCGACTATAGGCAACACTTTTTTGAAATAATTCTAGTTAATTGCGAATTTTTTGTCCCGTAAAACCTCCACGAACGATTTCGTCATTAATGTCGTAGGGGCAGGGTTAGAAAGCTGCAGCCCTGCTAGAAAAACTTTTTCAGAAACCGACCTCACTTCCTGACCCGCAAGACGCATACCAGCCGTATTAATTCAGCGTCAGTTTGCAGAAAGCCGAAACAGGTAATGGATAACGGCAATTGATCGTTATATCCAGAGCCATTATACGTGAATTTCAAAACAATTTCGTCCATGGCGAAACTAAAACTAGTTTCCCTCGAAACCCCCGTCCACTAACTCTAGATTCTGGATACGATTTTGCTCGTGTTACTAAGGCACCCTCGCGAGACGTATACTATTTACAAGTTACAATGCATATTGGGTGTCTCTTGTCCCAGTGTCTACATATTTTGTGCTACTGGTGCTACAACGGCTGTTAATACTGGGAAATGCGAACATCTCAGCCATGCAGCAAAAACAGTCAACTTGATGGCCACGAATCTTTGTTGGAAATCCAAAATAAAACTCAATAAATCGGGTTTACCGCCCGTTTGCGTTGTTGGTGGGTCTGTCTACTGGACATCTGCTATGGTAACAGAGGTCTTAATTGGTCTTTTCCTCGAAGTTTTGTAGGGGGAAAAAAAAAGTGGTTCGAATGGCTGTGAGCACTATGGGACTTAACATCTGAGGTCACTAATGCCCTAGACTTAGAACCACTTAAACCTGAGGACATCACATACATCCATGCCCGAGGCAGGATTCGAACCTACGACCGTAGCAGCAGCGCGGTTCCGGACTGAAGCGCCTAGAAACGCTCGTCCACAACGGCCGGCGAAGCTTTGTCCATATTGTTGCAGAAAACTCTTCTTTTCTTACAAAAAACCTCTTTCGTCATTGCTATCCTGCTTTTAATTCCAGTACCGCTTACCAGTCGGTTGCTAAACTGCTCCATAGGTATTTAAAGCTTTACACATTTCTCTATTCAGCTTTATCTTTACCCCTTTATTTCCTCCTAGTGCCATAACTTTTGTTGTCTTTGTATTCATATCTAGTTCCTTTAGCTTCAGCGGCATCCACTATAACCTGTATTTCTTTCTCATCTGTTGCTAGAAGGACTATGTCGTTTGCAAACCTCAAAACAGCATATTCTTCTTCTTCCAGTTATTGCCCCATTGCCATCTAGGGAGTAGTGGTCAGTCATATTTTCTAATTTTACGTTGAAAAGGATAGGAGACAATCACCGTGACGTGTATGGCGGAAGATACGTCCCACTGTATTAGTTGTAAGAGCTTTTTCCCGTTCTTTTCTGGGATGAAACACGGGAAAAATGATTGCTTTAATGTCTCGCTGCCGTAAATAATATAATCTTATCGTCACGATCTTTGTGGGTGCGATAAGCAGGGTATTGTAATATATTCCTAGAATCATCTTTTTAAAACCGGTTCTTGAAACTTTGTTAAAAGACTTTCTCGGGATAGACGGAAACTATCCTGAAGTGCCTGCCAATTCAGTATCTCTGTGACACTTTCCCACTGTTCAAACTAACCTGGACCATTCGTGCTGCCCTTCTCTGGATACGTTCAGTATCCCCTGTTAGACCTATTCGACACGGGACACTTGAAACATTTTTAGGGTGGGTTGCAGGAGTGATTTGTAGCCAGCCTCCCTTGTAGACTGCCTTTTTCACAGTATCCTATCAATGAAAAGAAATGTGCCACCTACTTTACATAGACTGAGCCTTTGTCTTATTTCTAGTAAGTGTTACACCAGGTCTTTGTATGAAATGACTGATTCCAGTGGCGACTCATTAACATTATAGTCGTAGGATACAAAGTTTTTTCGTTATGTGATGTGCACAATTTTACATTTCTGAACATTTAAAGCAAATTGCCAATCTTTGCAACACTTTGACATCTGAATATTTATGCAGCTTCTTTCAGACAGTATTTTTGTGCAGTTCATTTGCGATTCTATTTCCTGCGACCCCTTGCTTCCTTCTTGTTGCTGCTGTATGTGCTGCCGTCCGTCACATCATCCAGAGAAAACCCCGAATGAAATTTGACACTTGTGCGGCACTGTTTCAAGAGGGGCAGAACATCGGAGATGCTAACGTGTAAAACGTTCAGTTCAGAGAGGCCATTAAGTCTGGTGGGTTACAATAATGTATATTCTCGGAATTAAAAAGTTGATGTGAAATTTTAGTTGATCCCCACCCCTCCTTTAATGAGATTTGGTGAGATTCTGCGGGATCCTTAGTCCACGCCCCATTATAAGCTCACATAATTAATGGAGGCCCCATCATGAGATAGGCGAGGAAGCAGGCACGGGACGAATTCAGAGACGCGCTGCTAGCGCCGTAACACGTCGGTAAAGCCTGTAAGAAAGTATAACACAAATGCTCGTGGAAATGCAATGACAAGCCTCGGAAGAGAGATGACGTAGTTAACGCTGGGTAAGTTTTGGGGACCTATGATCGAAGTGACTGTGTGACCATTATGTTCGCTGGCCGGTGTGTCCGAGCGTTTCTAGGCGCTTCAGTCTGGAACCGCGCGACCGCTACGGCATCAGGTTCGAGTCCTGCCTCGGGCATGGATGTATGTGATGTCCTTAGATTAGTTAGGTTTTAGTAGTTCTAAGTTCTAGCGGGCTGATGACCTCAGATGTTGAGTCTCATAGTGCTCAGAGCCATTTGAACCATTATGTTCACACCGTCGTGTAACTACGGTACGGATCACGAGGAAGACATAGGAACGATTAGACCGCGTACAGACACACACAAATAACACACGAAAGGAATAGGACAGAAAATCGATAATACTGCTGCCATGTATATTCCGCCATGCACTGTAAAGTGGCTTGTGGTCTGTGCGTAGAGGTAGACCTCCGTTTTATACAAACCACTGTTACTTTTCACGCAAGGAAGTTTCACAGTTGCATTATTAATTCTGAAAATAAAACTGATATTAATTAGATTTATTGCACTTTAATGTGAAATATACTGTCGGAAAAAGTCACAACACCAAAAAGCAATAATGTAGGGTACTGAAATTTCCGGAATACATTTGTCTACAGGATGGTCCATTGATAGTGGGCGGGCCAAATATATCACGAAATAAGCACCAAACGAAAAAACTACAAAGAACGAAACTTGTCTAGCTTGAAGGGGGAAAGCAGATGGCGCTATGGTTGGCCCGCTAGATGGCGCTGCCGTAGGTCAAACGCATATGAAGTGCGTTTTTTTAAATAGGAGCCCCCATTTTTTATTACATATTCGTATGGTACCTAAAGAAATATGAATGTTTTAGTTGGACCGATGTTACTACAAGATGTTTCACTGCATGACAGAATGGCGATGTACTTCCAACATGATGGATGTCCGACATATAGCTCGAGTGCGGTTGAAGCGGTATTGAATAGCATGTTTCATGACAGGTAGATTGGTCGTCGAAGCACCATACCATGGCCCGCACGTTCACCGGGTCTAACGTCCCCGGATTTCTTTCTGTGGGGTAAATTGAAGGATATTTGCTATCGTTATCCACCGACACCGCCTGACAATATGCGTCAGCGCATTGTCGATGCATGTGTGAACATTACGGAAGGCGAACTACGTGCTGTTGAGAGGAATGTCGTTACACGTATTGCCAAATGCATTGAGGTTGACAGACATCATTTAGAGCATTTATTGCATTAATGTGGTATTTACAGGTAATCACGCTGTAACAGCATGCGTTCTCAGAAATGATAAGTTCACAAAGGTACATGTATCACATTGGAAAAACCGGAATAAAATGTTCAAACGTACCTGCGTTCTGTATTTTAATTTAAAAAACCTACCTGTTACCAATTCTTCGTCTAAAATTGTGAGCCATATGTTTGTGACTATTACAGCGCCATCTATCCCAAAGCGAAAAAAGTGGTCCAACTAAAACATTTATATTTCTTTATGTACTACACGAATATGTAATAAAAATGGGGGTTCCTATTAAAAAAAAAAAAAAAAAAAAAAAAAAAAACACAGTTGACATTCGTTTGACCTATGGCTGCGCCATCTAGCGGGGCAACTATAGCGCCATCTGGCTTCCCCCTTCAAGCTAGACAAGTTTCGTTGTTTGTAGTTTTTCGTTTGACGCTTATTTCGTGCGATATTTGGCCCAGTCACGATCAATGGACCACACTTTATACGTGTTTAACATTGCAAGTTCACAGGTTAACGTAAGCGGTAGATAAGCAGTTGAAATGTAATGTCCATATGTGCTCGATTGTAGGAAGATCTGGTGATGAACAGGCCATGCTCTGTAGAGCATGTTGGGTTACAATCATCGGTATGTGGGCTAGTGTTGTCCCGTTGGAAAAGGGACCCTGTAATGCTGTTCATGAATGGCAGCATAACAGGTCAAATCACCAGACTGACATACGAACTCGCATCCCTGACCCTCAAGGTGTGACTCCTGTGTGTGTACCACGCAGACAGGTTGGTTGCATCTGGCCTCCATCTACACTACTGGCCATAAAAGTTGCTACACCAAGAAGAAATGCCGATGATAAACGGGTATTCGTTGGACAAATATATTATACCAGAACTGACATGTTATTACGTTTTCACGCAATTTGGGTGCATAGATCCTGAGAAATCAGTGCCCAGATCAACCACCTCTGGCCGTAAAAACGGCCTTGATGCGCCTGCGCATTGAGTCAAACAGAGCTTGGATCGCGTGTACAGGTACAGCTGCCCATGCAGCTTCAACACGATACCACAGTTCATCAAGAGTAGTGAGTAGTGTATTGTGACGAGCCTGTTGCTCGTCCACCATTGACCAGACGTTTTCAATTGGTGAGAGGTCTGGAGAATATGCTGGCCAAGGCAGCAGTCGAACACTTTCTGTATCCAAAAAGGCCCTTACAGGACGTACAACATGCAGTCGTGTATTATCCTGCTGAAATGTAGGGTTTCGCAAGGATCGAATGAAGGGTGGGACCACGGGTCGTAACATGTCTGAAATGTAACGGCCACTGTTCAAAAGTGCCGGCAACGCGAACAAGAGGTGACCGACACGTGTAATCAATGGTACCCCATACCATCACGCCAGATGATACGCCAGTACGGCAATGACGAATACACGCTTCCAATGTGCGTTCCCCGCGATGTCGCCAAACAGTGATGCGACCAACATGATGCTGTAAACAGTACCAGGATTCATGCGAAAAAATGACGTTTTGCCATTCGTGCACCCAGGTTCGTCGTTGAGTATACCATCGTAGGCGCTCCTGTCTGTGATGCAACGTCAAGGGTAACCGCAGCCACAGTCTCCGAGCTGATAGTACATGCTGCTGCAAACGTTGTCGAACTGTTCGTGCAGATGGTTGTTGTCTTGCAAACGTCCCCATCTGTTGACTCAGGGATCGAGACGTGGCTGCACGATGCATAACACCCATGTGTATAAAATGCCTGTCATCTCGACTGCTAGTTATACGAGGCCGTTGGAATCCAGCACGGCGTTCTGTATTACCCTCCTGAACCCACCGATTCCATATTCTGCTAACAGTCATTAGATCTCGAACAACGCGAGCAGCAATGTCGCGATAAGATAAACCGCAATCGCGATAGGCTACAATCCGACCATTATCAAAGTCGGAAAGGTGATGGTACGCATTTCTCCTCCTTACACGAGGCATCACAACAACGTTTCACCAGGCAACGCCGGTCAACTGCTGTTTGTGTATGAGAAATCGGTTGGAAACTTTCCTCATGTCTGCACGTTGTAGGTGTCGCCACCGGCGCCAACCTGTGTGAATGCTCTGAAAAGCTAATCATTTGCATATCACAGCGTCTTCTTCCTGTCGGTTAAATTTCGCGTCTGTAGAACGTCATCTTCGTGGTGTAGCAATTTTAATGGCCAGTAGTGTTATACACGGCCATCACAGGCACCGAGGCAGAACCAGATTTCTTCTTCCCTCCAATGAGCTTTCGCTTGGCACCACTGAAGTCGCAGATGGCGATGGTTTGAGGTCAGTGGAATGCACGGTGCAGGTCGTCTGTCTCGGAGCTGTCCTTGAAGTAATCGATTTGTAACAGTTCATTGTGTCGCTGTGGTGCCAACTGCTGCAGAGCCCCACACCGAACCCGATGGTCGTCCTTTTATATGGTGCCACGTGGCCATCCGGAGACCGCTCTTCCTGCAACCGTATATTCTCGCGACTACGCAGCATGTCATTCTCAATGGAGAGAAGTCTTCCGAAGTAAAAGTGATTTCAGGTGTGCCGCAGGGGAGTGTCATAGGACCGTTGCTGTTGACAATATACATAAATGAGCTTGTGGATGACATCGGAAGTTCACTGAGGCTTTTTGCAGATGATGCTGTGGTGTATCGAGAGGTTGCAACAATGGAAAATTGTACTGAAATGCAGGAGGATCTGCAGCGAATTGACGCATGGTGCACGGAAAGGCAATCGAATCTCAATGTAGACAAGTGTGATGTACTGCGAATATATAGAAAGATAGTTCCCTTATCATTTAGCTACAAAATAGCAGGTCAGCAATTGGAAGCAGTTAATTCCATAAATTATCTGGGAGTACGCATTAGGAGTGATTTAAAATGGAATGATCATATATAGTTGATCGTCGGTAAAGCAGATGCCAGACTGAGATTCATTGGAAGAATCCTAAGGAAATGCAATCCGAAAACAAAGGAAATAGGTTACAGTACGCATGCTCGCCCACTGCTTGAATACTGCTCAGCAGTCTGGGATCCGTACCAGATAGGGTTGATAGAAGAGATAGGGAAGATCCAACGGAGAGCAGCGCGCTTCGTTACAGGATCATTTAGTAATCGCGAAAGCATTACGGAGATGATAGATAAACTCCAGTGGAAGACTCTGCAGGAGAGACGCTCAGTAGCTCTGTACGGGCTTTTGTTAAAGTTTCGAGAACATACCTTCACCGAAGAGTCAAGCAGTATATTTCTCCCTCCTACGTATATCTCGCGAAGAGACCATGAGGATAAAATCAGAGAGATTAGAGCCCACACAGAAGCATACCGACAATCCTTCTTTCCACGTACAATACGAGACTGGAATAGAAGGGAGAACCGATAGAGGTACTCAGGGTACCCTCCGCCACACACCGTCAGGTGGCTTGCGGAGTATGGATGTAGATGTAGATGTACCGCTCCCAGCAGTCATGTACCGTGGCTACATTCCTGCCAAGTCTTTCTACAATAACGCAGAAGCAATATCGAGCTTCTCGTAGCCATATTACAGAACTTAGTTCAAACTCAGTGAGATGTTGATAACGGCGCCATTGCCGCCTTAAAAGCATTATTCATTAATATCAACTCACCACGTCGAATCTCAAAGGTATCTTACGCTCACGGCCGTTCGAGTGTTTATATAGAGCAAACCTGATTTGCATGATAATGACGGTACTAGCGCCACTCTTATGCGACCGACGCGAAATATGAATAATCTTCTTTAAGATGTAGAAACACGCCTGCCTACTTTCGTTTGTGTCGCACAACCCTCTCTCGGTGTTGCGATATTTTTTTTTTTTTTTCATGGTTATGTGGTCTGGACCGTTTTGCATCCAAGAGAATTTGCTGTTTGTGGTCATTGTTGAGCCTGCAGCTAACGAGGTGGTCATTCCACTGATCTGTCGTAAGTGGAATGACATGAGCATCGTTGTCCGCCCATTACGGGGCATTCACTGCCGCCTGAGCCTCTGCTATTGGCTACACTCGGATGCGGTGTGGTGGGGCGTACGGTCTGCAATACATCTCTCCCGGCCCTTCTCTACTTTCCCGACCTTGAAGCCACTACTCACGTAATTAGCTGCCCAGGCGGCAACACGGAATGAACGAATCCTGCCCAATTCGTTCTACCCGGTAAAATATCTGACAGTGCCGGTTGTCCTCATGGCAGTCACACACACACACACACACACACACACACACACACACACACACACACTATAACCACTTTCTTTTCCCCTCAGCTAACAGCCATTGCCTGGAGGAGTTTTTACCGGTCGCTCTTCAAATCAACAAGAGTATCATCAAAACATACACTGTAAAACAGAAAAATTGAGATAATACGAAACGCTTACATTGACATTAAGTAAAGTACATATTCTATTTCCAGATGGTGACAATTAGTAGATCGAATTGGGAAACACTTTTAAAGTTTACAGGAAACCTACATAATCAGGTATAATTATTAGGAATAATTCATGGCTCTGAGCACTACGCGACCTAACTTCTGAGGTCATCAGTCGCCTAGAACTTAGAACTAATTAAACCTAACTAACCTAAGGACATCACACACATCCATGCCCGAGGCAGAGTTCGAACCTGCGTCCGTAGAGGTCGCTCGGTTCCAGACTGTAGCGCCTAGAACCGGATGGCCACTCCGGCCGGCACAAATAAGGATATTTCAATTCAGATGTACACAGAATGGTACATTTACCACTCACAGATGAAGACAGAGTACAGAACTACAGACAATGAAAAAGATAGCCAAAGACGTGATATAATGAAATTGCACGACACTGTACAGAGAAATATTAAACGAAAGAAAAACAATACTATAGGCAAGCCAGTATAAAAGAAAAGGCACACTACATTCACATACAAGGGTCTAGTATTCGTACAGCGAGATGTTTCCCAAGAGAAAATGTTAAACTAGCATTTCGAACTAGCACCTCTCATAGGCATGCTCTAATACCCAAAGACAATGCATAAAAGGACAAATATAGTACTCCTGAACTGTATAAAATCAATCGCCAACATTGTCACAGCACGTGCGTTGGCCAAACTGGAAGAGAGTTTAAAATACGCTGAGCATTTGAAAACAACTAAACATACATTGAGATTCAAGATAGTATGAAAATTATCCACACCGCAAAGATCCTCTGTTAAACGTTTCGGCAGAATCGGAAATTCTCGTAGAAAAGAAGAACAAAGCGAAAAATTTATTAATCGAACAAAACGAGTTTAATTTGCATGGGTTCTTCAAGGTATTTGATGAAGTGCTGTAGATAAGCAACCAAAATATAATACCTGCCGTGTGGTCCTAACAGAAATATTTTTAATAACGGTTGTGTTGAACGCATTTTTGTAAAGACATTTTCAAATACGTATTTTTTAATGTATTTTGAAAGATATTTTAATTTTTACACACATACTCGTATTTTTTGAAAGATAAGCAGACATGTACAGGTGTGAAATGCCTATAGACACACCCATAAAAGAGGCGACAGAAATGTAAATTATCTGTGCATACACTATACCTTGGACGATCCTAGTGCTGTTATACAGTTAATTTCATCTTTGCGTTGTCAATGTCATCATTTACTACTGTACTTAAAATGTAAGTGTAAGTATTGTAGTACAGCCAGTTTAATCTTTAGAGGTGTCAGCCAACTTAAAACGCCATCTTTAATGCTGTCAGCTAACTTTGAATGGAAGTTACCGTACTGGAAATATTATACCGGGTGATCAAAAAGTCAGTATAAATTTGAAAACTGAATAAATCATGGAATAATATAGATAGAGAGGTACACATTGACACAAATTCTTGGAATGACATGGGGTTTTATTAGAATCAAAAAAATACAAAAGTTCAAAAAAATGTCCGACATATGGCGCTTCATCTGATCACAATAGCAATAATTTGCATAACAAAGTAAGACAAAGCAAAGATGATGTTCTTTACAGTAAATGCTCAATATGTCCACCATCATTCCTCAAAACCACATGTCATTCCAAGCCTGTGTGTCAATTTTTATCTCTCTATCTACATTATTCCGTTCTTTATTAAGTTTTCAAATTTGTTGTTGTTGTGGTCTTCAGTCCTGAGACTGGTTTGATCCAGCTCTCCACGCTACTCTATCCCGTGCAAGCTTCGTCATTTCCCAGTACCTACCGCAACCTACATCCTTCTGAATCTGCTTAGTGTACTCATCTCTTGGTCTCCCTCTACGATTTTTAACCTCCACGCTGCCCTCCAATACTAAATTGGTGATCCCTTAATGCCTCAGAACATGTCCTACCAACCGATCCCTTCTTCTAGTCAAGTTGTGCCACAAACTTCTCTTCTCCCCAATCCTATGCAATACCTCATCATTAGTTACATGATCTACCCATCTAATCTTTAGCATTATTCTGTAGCACCACATTTCAAAAGCTTCTATTCTCTTCTTGTAAGAACTATTTATCATCCATGTTTCACTTCCATACATGGCTACACTCCATACAAATACTTTCAAAAATGACTTCCTGACACTTAAATCTATACTCGATGTTAACAAATTTCTCTTCTTCAGAAACGCTTTCCTTGCCATTGCCAGTTTACATTTATGTCCTCTCTACTTCGACCATCATCACTTATTTTGCTACCCAAATAGCAAAACTTCTTTTCTACTTTAAGTGTCTCATTTCCTAATCTAATTCCCTCAGCAACACCCGACTTAATTCGACTACATTCCATTATCCTCGTTTTGCTATTGTTGATGTTCATCTTATATCCTCCTTTCAAGACAATATCCATTCCGTTCAACTGCTCTTCCAAGTCCTTTGCTGTCTCTGACAGAATTAAAGTGTCATCGGCGAACCTCAAGTTTTTATTTCTTGTCCATGGATTTTAATACCTACTCTGAATTTTTCTTTTGTTTCCTTTACTGCTTGCTCAATATAGAAATTGAATAACATCGGGGAGAGGCTACAACCCTGTCTCAATCCCTTCCCAACCACTGCCTCCCTTTCATGCCCCTCAACTCTTATAACTGCCATCTGGTTTCTGTAAAAATTGTAAATAGCCTTTCGCTCCCTGTATTTTACCCCTGCCAACTTCAGAATTTGAAAGAGAGTATTCCAGTCAACATTGTCAAAAGCTTTCTCTAAGTCTACAAATGCTAGAAACGTAGGTTTGCCCTTCCGTAATCTAGCTTCTAAGATAAGTCGTGGGGTCAGTATTGCCTCACGTGTTCCAACATTTCTACGGAATCCAAACTGATCTTCCCCGAGGTCGGCTTCTACTAGTTTTTCCATTCGTCTGTAAAGAATTCGCGTTAGTATTTTGCAGCTGTGACTTATTAAACTGATAGTTCGGTAATTTTCAAATCTGTCAACACCTGCTTTCTTTGGGATTGGAATTATTATATTCTTCTTGAAGTCTGAGGGTATTTCGCCTGTTTCATACATCTTGCTCACCAGATCCGAAGGCCGTCAGTGGTTCTAATGGAATGTTGTCTACTCCGGGGGCCTTGTTTCGACTCAGGTCTTTCAGTGCTCTGTCAAACTCTTCACGCAGTATCGTATCTCCCATTTCATCTTTATCTACATCCTCTTCCTTTTCCATAATATTGTCCTCAAGTACATCGCCCTTGTATAGACCCTCTATATACTCCTTCCACCTTTCTGCTTTCCCTTCTTTGTTTAGAACTGGGTTTCCATCTGAGCTCTTGATGTTCATGCAAGTGGTTCTCTTTTCTCCAAAGGTCTCTTTAATTTTCCTGTAGGCAGTATATATCTTATCCCTAGTGATACTCGCTTCTACGTCCTCTCATTTGTCCTCTAGCGATCCCTGCTTAGCCATTTTGCACTTCCTGTCGATCTCATTTTTGAGATGTTTGTATTCCTTTTTGCCTGCTTCATTTATATATTTTCTCCTTTCATCAATTAAGTTCAATATATTTCTTCTGTTACCCAAGGAGTTCTACTAGCCCTCGTCTTTTTACCAACTTTGCTATTGAACTTATTAAATAGGTTTGTTTCCTTTTAAATACATTATGGGAGAGACAGTGATCAATGTGTTACACATATTTACTATTAAAAACAGTCTTGATCACGATTTATTTATTAAGGTGCCCGGTTTCGACCACTACTGTGGTCATCTTCAAACCATTGAGTAGGAACCTCTTTCTGCTGGGGAATAGTAGTGATTCTCCAGCAGAAAGAGGTTCCTACTCAATGGTGTGAAGATGACCACAGGAGTGGTCGAAACCGGTCACCTTAATAAACAAATTGTGATCCAAACTGTTTTTAATAGTAAAAAAGCGTTTGTTTCCGTTCATTACCAAAATACCACTCTCAGCAGGCCGGCCGGTGTGGCCGAGCGGTTCTAGGCGCTACAGTCTGGAACCGCGCTAACGCTACGGTCGCAGGTTCGAATCCCGCCTCGGGATGTCTTTAGGTTAGTTAGGTTTAAGTGGTTCTAAGTTCTAGGGAACTGATGACCTCAGAAGTTAAGTCCCACAGTGCTCAGAATCATTTGAACCTCTTTGGGCAAACGCATCTTTACAAAGTTCTGTATCAGATGTCGTTTACTCTGTATAACCTTCGGGAAACCGGCGTGTTTTTTGTCGATGTTTGACTTGTAACAGATATTAGGTTTAAAGTGTGTATCTCCTACCAAAATCACGTGAAAGTTCGGAAATGCACGTTTGTTGTAGATGTCTATAATGTCCCGCACAATCTGAAAATGTTTTAATTTGGGCGAGAGCTACATTTTTTTTTAATACGTGAAATACATGATTTCGAAGAGGCGCGTCAAAGGCTTCATTAATTTGTTTTATTTCTTACTTTTAAAGAATTAATTTCGCAAAACATTAGACGGATTTTTTAAGTCTTTGCCCACACCACTAAAACTAATATTTCATCTTTGCTGTCGTGCGAGAATTAAAATGATACTGTATCGTCCTTTACAAAACAACATTTGAAAACCGAGTTAAGTATTTCTAGCATTGCTTCGCTACCGTCTTTATTTCTGCTACGATAGTCGTTGAAGACCTTGCAGTTCTGACAACGAAACACGTTTCATTTAGCGAACCTGTGTCAATGCGGCATTTGTAGAGACTCAGCTACAAACCGCTGGAGTTGCCGCGGTGATTCGCGACTGGGAATGAAGCCTGGATCTTACAACAGCAGTCAAGTCAGCACAGTGGGGAGGGGCTGGTGAACGCGTGCCGGAGAAGTTAACGACTAGGGTGATCAGATGCAACTGTTTAAAAAGGAGGACAAACAGCTTCAAAAAGGAGCACAAAGGGAGAAAAAAGAGGGCACATCAAACGGGTCAACTGCAGATGGGGATACCACCCGTCAGCTTTGGACAAGTCACGTGACTGCCGGGAATTACCGGCATAACTAGTAGTTAATTGTTACTGATGGTCAGGTGGTGGTTAGCTGAGCAACATAAAAAAAAATTAAAAACAATGATTGTGGTGACTGTTTTGTTATGTCAACAACACGGAATTGTTTACAAAGCGAAAAACAAAAACGGTTCAAATGGCTCTGAGCACTATGGGACTTAACATCTATGGTCATCAGTCCCCTAGAACTTAGAACTACTTAAACCTAACCAACCTAAGGACATCACACAACACCCAGTCATCAAAAGCGAAATACGTAAGACCGTTCACCTCCCTTCATTCGACGCACCGCTACCAACATCTACAATTCAGGCCGCAGCTGACGACATGTAAACTACACTTTAACCTTCCGAATACAGATAAATTGAATGACTATGAAACAATGAAATAAAACCATGACAGTCAATCTGTCGAGTTATTTCTTACCTTTATTGGCCACTGAGACGTACGTTCCAGCTCCACATATCTTACATTACGCTTCAAATTCATTTCTCCCTTTCTTAAAGCCGGATATTTTCAGGAAAGGACATGAGAAAATGTACACTTTCGTTTAGGCGTAGCCAAATATTTTACGTAACTCACTCGGTTAAAAATTACACTCACAAATCACACGTGCACTACAGGAAGCTAATCCAATACAAAGCGAAGATACGAAACGAAAATTTGAAATAACTGATATTTGCATTCGCTTGTAGGTAGATCAACGATAACATCGACGATTCTGGTCCCACCTACTAACACCGTCTTCGTGCGTGTTCATCACGAAGGCTGTGCCAATAGTTAAAGTATTTAAGAAAAGTGCAATAGAACGGGACGAATTGTAAATTTAACTGTATTACGCTCAACTTGGCGAAAAAGCCGGGACACTGTAAAAATTAGACGGACCCCGGGCAAAGAGCTAAAAAGGAGGACGTGTCCGGATTAATCCGGACGTCTGGTCACCTAGTAACCACCTAATTGTCAACTAGAAGAAACAATTACAAATCGCGAGTCGTCTCATTGTTTGTCAGTCATTTCTCGCTTGAGCGCGAAAGCAGTCGTGGAGTAATAGTGATGTGCGGCTGGTAGAAAGGTCGGCACTTGGAAGGAAGGTCACTCGAAGGCTAAAGTTCAACGCCCCGCTGACATGAGGTCGTTGGAAACGCGGCACGGGTTCGATTGAACAGAGAATAGGGACACTGGCTGCGGCATTGTCGGAGGAACTATCCCGGCATTCGCCTGAAGAGCTCGTAAGCCGCTTTCCGTTTCGGTTAAATAATATCTGATTTGTTAGTCTGAAAAAAGTGATAGTAATAAAATAATGAAGATAGGTTTGATCATCTTGCTCGGGTTGGAGGCGCCTGTTGGCCTGTTTCCAGGTTTCTGATTTAAATGTGGGTTTTTAACCCTTTATTTAGTGTAATTGTAAGAAAATATAAAATCGGGGATCAAAATTTTTACCTCAGAACTAGATGAACGTATAGCTTACTTAAAAATGATACAAAGTCATTAAATGCATGAAGTGCTCAAAGGACTTGTAAGTTCAAAAATATTCAAATGTGTATGAAATCTTATGGCACTTAACCGCTAAGGTCATCAGTCCCTAAGCTTACACACTACTTAACCTAAATTATCCTAAGGACAACAACACACACCCATCCCCAAGGGAGGACTCGAACCTCCGCCAGGACCACACGCACAGTCCATGACCGCAAGCCTAAGACCGCTCGGCTAATCCCGCGCGGCGGACTTCTAAGTCCCAACGAGATTGTACAGGCGAAGCACATTAAGGGACTGAGAAGTCCCAAAAGAATCATACAGCTCAGATTATTGCTTCTGGTTACCTATAAAAACAGTTCTTTTTCCATTAATACACAAAAAATACAACACTCTGAACGCTTTGAATGAAGTCTAAATTTCAGCTTCGTATGAGCAAAGTTCACAACTGCCTCTTGAACTGACAAATGTTGGCCCGTGACATCCTGTTTTCTGAAAACGTACATCGTTTAGTAACGAAAGTGCGTCTTTCCTCTCTTTGGAGTTGAAAGAGAAGAATTTTGGTCCCGTTTGGATCCGTGTTCTCTTTTACGTCAGAGAACGAAATACATTAAGTCACAAGAATAATTTCCATCATTACAGAAAGCAGTCTGTATTAATACGTTTTGGACTTGATGTATGTTTCATGAAGAGACCTCACCATTTGAGCTTTACTTACGCCTGCCATTTGTTTATTATAATCTTGTAAAAGTGTCGGTGCCTCCACTTTGATCTTCGTTCCATCTTTCTGGGCTCTGAACTCAATGCCAGTTTCATTTCCATGATAATTTGAAAGCAAGTCAAATTACTGCCCTGGATCTGATGGGGCTGCAAAGTCCCATTCATATTTTATGTTATAACTGAATTTTACAATGGTACTGTATTGATATTTTATCCACATTAGCATCACACATCAAAAAACGTTTTGCACCGCCTCAGTTCCGAGAGTTCCACAACCTGTCCAGAAAATTGGAATAGAGATCAGAATAAACATAATTTACCCCCTTTTTAATGTTCATGAAAGCGAGACCTTCAGAGGCGGTGGTCCAGATTGCTGTACACGCCGGTACCTCTAATACCCAGTAGCACGTCCTCTTGCATTGATGCATGCCTATATTCGGCGTGGCATACTATCCACAAGTTCATCAAGGCACTGTGGGTCCAATTGTCCCCCTCTTCAACGGCGATTCGGCGCAAATCCCTCAGAGTGGTTGGTGTGTCACGTCGTCCATAAACAGCCCTTTTCAATCTATCCCAGGCATGTGCGATAGGGTTCATTTCTGGAGAACATGCTGGCCAGTCTAGTCCAGTGATGTCGTTATCCTGAAGGAAGTCATTCACAAGATGTACACGATGAGGGCGCGAATTGTCGTCCATGAAGACGAATGCCTTGCCAATATGCTGCCGATATGGTTGCACTATCGGTCGGAGGATTACATTCACGTATCGTACAGCCATTACGGCGCCTTCCATGACCACCAGCGGCGTACGTCGACCCGACATAATGCCACCCAAAAACAGGAGGGAACCTCCACCTTGCTGCACTCGCTGGACAGTGTGTCTAAGGCGTTCACCCTGATCGGGTTGCCTCCAAACACGTCTCCGACGGTTGTCTGGTTGAAGGCATATGCGACACACATCGGTGAAGAGAAGGTGATGCCAATCCTGAGCGGTGCATTTGGAATGTTGTTGGGTCCATCCGTACCGCGCTGCATGGTATTGTGGTTGCAAAGATGGACCTCGCCATGGACGTCGGGGGTGAAGTTGCACATCATGCAGCCTATTGCGCACAGTTTGAGTCGTAACACGACATCCTGTGGCTGCACGAAAAGCATTATTCAACATGGTGGCGTTGCTGTCAGGGTTCCTACGAGCCATAATCTGTAGGTAGCGGTCACCCATTGTAGTACTCGTAGTAGCCCTTGAGCGGGCTGAGCGAAGCAAGTTATCGACTGTTCCTTTCTCTCTGTATCTCCTCCATGTCGCAACAATATGGCTTTGGTTCACTCCGAGACACTTGGACACATCCTTTGTTGAGAGCCCTTCCTGGCACAAAGTAACAATGCGGACGCGATCGAACCACGGTATTGGCCGTCTAGGCATGGCTGAACTACAGACAACACCAGCTGTGTACCTCCTTCCTGGTGGAATGACGAACTGATCGGCTGTCGGACCCCCTCCGTGAAATAGGCGCTGCTCATGCGTGGTTGTTTACATCTTTGGGCGGGTTTATTGACATCTCTGAACAGTCAATGGGACTGTGTCTGTGATACAATATCCACCGCAACATCTATCTTCAGGAGTTCTGGGAACCGCGGTGATGCAAAACTTTTTTGGTGTGTGTATAAGGGTAACTACACTGAAGTGGCACAGAAAATGGTATTGGCGTGTGTATGCAAATACAGAGGTATGTAAACAGGAAGAATACGGGGCTGCGGTCCGCAACGCCAATGTAAGACACAAAGCTTCTGGGGCAGTTGTTAGATCTGTTGCTGCTCCTTCAATGGCAGGTTTTCAAGATTTAAGTGTGTTTGAACGTGGTGTTACAGTCGGTGCACGAGCGATGGGACACAGCATCTCCGAGGTAGCGATAAAGTTGGGATTTTCCCGTATGACCATTTCACGAGTGTACCGTGAATGTCAGGTATCTGCTAAAATATCAAATCTCCGGCACCGCTGCAGCCGGGAAAAGATCCTGCAAGAACGGGACCACCGACGACTGAAGAGAATCGTTCAAGGTTACAGAGGCGCAACCCTTCCGAAAATTGCTGCGGATTTCAGTGCCGGGCACTCAACAAGTGTCAGTGTGCGAACCACTCAACGAAACAAAGTGGCTATGGGCTTTCGGAGCCGGAGGCCCATTCGTGTACCCTTGACGACTGCACGACACAAAGTTTTACGCCTCGCCTGGGCCCGTCAACACCGACATTGGACAGTTAATGACTGGAAACATGTCACATGATCGGACGAGTCTCGTTTCAAATTGTATCGAGAGGATGGACGTGTTCAGGTATGGAGACAATCTCATGAATCCATTGACCCTGCATGTCAGCTGGGTACTATTCAAGCTGGTGGAGGCTCTGTAACGGTGTGGAACGTGTGCAGTTAGAGTGATATGGGACCCCTGATATGTCTAGATACGAGTCTGACAGGTAACACGCATTTAAGCAATCTGTCTGATCACCCGTAACCATTCATGTCCATTGTGCACTCCGACGAACTTTGGCGATTCCAGCATGACAATGTGACACCCCACACGTCGAGAATGGATACAGAGTGGCTCCATGATAACTTTCCTGAGTTTAAACATTTCCGCTGGCCATCAGAGTCCCCAGGCATGAAGATAATTGAACATATCTGAGATGCCTTGCAATGTACTCTTCAGAAGAGGTCTCCACCTCGACGTACTCTTAGGGAGTCATGGTGTCTATCCCTCCAGCACTGCTTCAGACATTAGTCAAGTCCATTCCACGTTGTGTTGCGGAACGTCTACGTGCTCGCAGACACCCTACACGATATTATGCAGGTGTACCAGTTTCTTTGGCTCTTCGATGTACATAAAAATTATCACTCACGTTAGCTTACGTTTAAATCTTGCTTTTATTTATTTAATCTTGCAGCGTTGTTTCAGACACCAAGCAGCAATTTGCAGTACAGCTGTTCACATTCCAGGCTGATGTATAGGATTCGGAATGGCGTGCAGGCTGTGTTGGCGTGATTCGTAGGAAGCACTAACTACGTGGAATGGGATCTTCATATCCTTACATGTCTAACGGACTCTTGATTAACAAAATTCCACGCAGAATCTGTAGGGACTGCGAAGCCCCGCCAGTAAATAATTGGTTAAATTCCACCTTAAGTGAAAATTTCTTTAATAGAAACGCCGTTTAAAGAAAGAGTTGATTTTATTATTCTTTAGGCACAAGTAATATCTCGTACGAGGCCTAACCACACTCACTGTGGAGCCGTCATCAATCGTTTAGCACGGTTCTTTTGAGTTTGTTATTGCTGTTCGGAACTTTACGGTCGCCTGCTAATTATCTACGTTTTCACCAGTTACGCAATTAAACACGATCTCGGCTTCACGCAAGTTTACATTCCTATCGCGAACATCGCTCGTACGTGCGACCCTGTTCGGGATTCTTGTTGCGACAGACTCTCAGTCGGATCGCCTACTTTTCACACAAGTTTTTGCACGAACTGACGTAAATGTGACGTTGTTGTTGTTGTTGTTGTCTTCAGTCCTGAGACTGGTTTGATGCAGCTCTCCATGCTACTCTATCCTGTGCAAGCTGCTTCATCTCCCAGTACCTACTGCAACCTACATCCTTCTGAATCTGCTTAGTGTACTCATCTCTCGGTCTCCCTCTACGATTTTTACCCTCCACGCTGCCCTCCAATGCTAAATTTGTGATCCCTTGATGCCTCAAAACATGTCCTACCAACCGATCCCTTCTTCTAGTCAAGTTGTGCCACAAACTTCTCTTCTCCCCAATCCTATTCAATACCTCCTCATTAGTTACGTGATCTATCCACCTTATCTTCAGTATTCTTCTGTAGCACCATATTTCGAAAGCTTCTATTCTCTTCTTGTCCAAACTACTTATCGTCCATGTTTCACTTCCATACATGGCTACACTCCAAACAAATACTTTCAGAAACGACTTCCTGATACATAAATCTATATTCGATGTTAACAAATTTCTCTTCTTCAGAAACGCTTTCCTTGCCATTGCCAGTCTACATTTTATATCCTCCCTACTTCGACCATCATCAGTTATTTTACTTCCTAAATAGCAAAACTCCTTTACTACTTTAAGTGTCTCATTTCCTAATCTAATTCCCTCAGCATCACCCGATTTAATTTGACTACATTCCATTATCCTCGTTTTGCGTTTGTTAATGTTCTTCTTATATCCTCCTTTCAAGACACTGTCCATTCCGTTCAACTGCTCTTCCAAGTCCTTTGCCGTCTCTGACAGAATTACAATGTCATCGGCGAACCTCAAAGTTTTTACTTCGTCTCCATGAATTTTAATACCTACTCCAAATTTTTTTTTTGTTTCCTTTACTGCTTGCTCAATATACAGATTGAATAACATCGGGGAGAGGCTACAACCCTGTCTCACTCCTTTCCCAACCACTGCTTCCCTTTCATGCCCCTCGACTCTTATGACTGCCATCTGGTTTCTGTACAAATTATAAATAGCCTTTCGCTCCCTGTATTTTACCCCTGCCACCTTTAGAATTTCAAAAAGAGTATTCCAGTCAACATTGTCAAAAGCTTTCTCTAAGTCTACAAATGCTAGAAACGTAGGTTTGCCTTTTCTTAATCTTTCTTCTAAGATAAGTCGTAAGGTGGGTGCCCTTAATGTCGACCAGAAACGAGGCTATCGATTTGTCGATCGGCATGACGGCATAGTGCCGAGTTGATGTTTATGTATCTGCTGCAAGGATGTTTGTTGTGGGGAGGTTAGAATCCTCCTTGGTGTTAACAAAGTGTTAAGTAACAGGAATGTGTTTGCGGTTGTGCATCGTGGCGCCAAACCACGCACTGCTTGTAGAATGGGGCATCGTCGCGTCATCGATGCTATTCCACCTGAGCAAGGATGGGTAAGGGCAGAGAATGATGTGTGAAGCACACGATCGATATGTGTAGCGCCAGAAGCTCTGCAAAATACCAATCGCCATTTGTAATTCGGCACGGGTTATGTAATTCCCTACACGAATTGATACAACATCTACTTCAGATTGTTAAGATCAACATCAACAAAGATAAATTAAAGGTACCGGTAATGGAAAGCACTCGAAGTACAGCGGGCAGAGCTGAGAGAGTTTGATTAGAAAATGAGGAATTAGAAGCGTTAGATGTCATTTTAATGTCTGAAACTGAATGAAGGCAACATTTGTTTCGCCAGACGCGTTTCGCTTCAGTTTATCAAGGCATTTTCAGTGGTAGCACATGTAGATACTACTCTTCATGTGCCGTTGCTGTACTGCCAGTGAAATTTACCCAAATATTAGTCATGGTTTACCATACCACACTATGAATGATGTGCTGTAGTTTAACATACTTCTTGCAAGGCTGGAATGTCGGCAGTTGACTGTTGAATCGAATCGGTGATGTGTCGGTGTGTGAACGAATTAGGGAGCGTGTGGAACAAGCAGACGTTTCCTTCCGAGAGTAGTCACTTAGGATGAAAGCTGGGCCCGCTACCGACAACTAGAAGAGAGGAGAACGAGAATGGAATGGTACCTTTTCTCGTCACCCAAATGAAGACAGTTCTGAACACAGTCGTCAGTAGCGAAGATTATGCTGGCCCACTTTTGGGGTGAAACGATGCCCTATAGGCGCGGCACAAGATCACAATCACTGCTGCGTAATACTGAGACCTTCCAAAACTCATTTTCACTCTACAATCAAATCATCTTCATCTACATTCATAGTCCTCTAGTCATGTTGTGGTGTGTCGCAGAGGGTACCACTGTGACATCCCACTTTTTCTGTTCCAGTGGCGAATTGTCCGCTGGAAGAGCGATTGTTGATAAGTCTCCGAGTGAGCTCAAATATGTTCGATTGCACCTTTACGGCGTTATCAGGAGATACGAGGTTTGTGAAAAAAGTCATGAGACCTACAGCACTGCGAACCATCTGGCAACGCTGTGTTGTTCTACTTGGAGTAGACGGGTGTGCTCATCCCTTCCGGATGCTCAGGTCGAGTTTCAGCTACATGCAGCCATCACATGCTTCTTGAAAGCGCCATCAGTCAATTTGTGTTTTGGTTGAGTGCTAGGAATATGGAACAGCGGAATTTAGAGCAACGTTACGCCATCGATTTTGCGTTAAACTTAGGGAATTCGTGAGTGTGACCTTTGGAAAGTTGAAACAGACATATGCGGAACATTCCGTCTCAAGAGCGGAAGTTTATAGCTGTCACAAATACTTTTTGGAAGTCCAAGAACGAGTTGAAGATGAACCTCACTCAAGGAGACCTTCAACTTCAAAGACGAACGAAAAGTCGAACGTGTGTGTGGTCTTGTGAGATCAACCACATGTGTAACAATAAGGATGATAGATGACTTGTTAAACACTTTCACCTTACGTCAAATTTTGACTGAATTTTTGCACATGGGAAGGGTTTGTGCCAAATGGCGCCGGAAAATCGCACAACTGAGCGCAAAGACAATCGACGAAACGTGTGCGTTGATGTTCTTAAGAGGACTGCCAAAGAACGCAAATGGTTGAGTCGTGTGATTACAGGTGATGAATCCTGGAGCTTTTGGTACTATCCACAGAAAAAGCGGCAAAGTGAAGAGTGGCACTCTGAGACATCAACTCGACCAAAAAAAACTCGAATGAGCCAATCAAAAATGAAAACAATACTGATTTGCTTTTTTGACAATAGGGCGGTCGTTCATAAAGAATTTGTTTCTCGAGGAGCCGAGCGGAGTGGCCGCCCGGTTTGAGGCGTCATGTCACGGACTGCGTGGCCCCTCCCACCGGAGGTTCGAGTCCTCCCTCGATCATGGGTGTGTGTGTTGTTCTTAGTATAAGTTAGTTTAAGTATTGTGTAAATCTACGGACCGATGACCTAAGCAGTTTGATCCTTTAGGAATTCACACTGTAATTGTTCCTCCAGGACTAACTGCCAACCAAGTGATTTACAAAGATGTCCTTGAATCGAGTGAGACCGGAAATTGCAGACTAGTGGACGTTGCATCAGGACAACGCCACATGTGAGACGGCCACTTGCATCACGGAGTTTTTGACTTAAAATCGCATTCCTGTTGTTCCACAGTGCTACTATTCACCTAATCTGAGTCCTCGTGATTTTTTCTTTTCCCGAAATTGAACAATTTCTTAAAAGCACGCCCTTTTGGGACTGTGGGGAACATTCAGAAGAATGTGACTGACATGTTAAAGGCCCTACCAGTTGAAGCCCTTCAGCGCTGCTGCCAACATTGGGAACAACGACTCCGCTGGTGTGTAGTTGCCGAAGGGAACTACTTTGAAGAGAACGATATTGTTGTTCTGGTACGGATCCCTGTCTGAGGTATCGTTTCCCTGTAATAGGAATCATGATATCACTTGGCATCGGCGCAAAATAATGCTGTCCGCTGTAGATTCTGACACTGATATAGTGACGTAAAGTCCTCCTGATGGACCTTAAACAACTCAAATTTGAGCAGTCTGCTGTAGAGCTATCCAGATTTAGCTTTTCTGTGAGTTTCCTGTATAATTCGCGGCAAATACGAGTACGATTACTTTGAAACTGTAGGGCCGACTTCCTCCCCCAGTCACGCTCTGCGCTTCGTCTCTAATGACCTGGTCGTCGACGGGTCGTTGAACTCTAACCTCCCTACCTTCCTTCCTTTTTCGATTTGTCGGACAATACAACACATTAGAAAAAAATTGTTTAATAACACGAAACTTGTTTTTTACTTCTTTTTCAAGTTCCGTAGCAGTCGGTAAAATGATCTTTTCAGATGATGGGCAAATGCCTGATTTGCCTTTTCAAACTTCGCTTATAACCACTACACAAATCGCGCTTACCAACAATACCGTTCGACAAAATTCCCACCATTGCAGATTTACAAGATCTGCCAAACGATCCGCGTATGGGGCGTTATGAACATTGTATTGCCCTGAAAGTAGTTCTCGTAAATGACCAAGTGGATAACGCCAGAAGTGTCACGAGGCTTTTCGCATATAATGCTGTTGAATGTAGAGAAGTCGCAACGCTAGAAAAGGAAGATCTGAAAGGAATTGACGCGTGCTGCGGGACTGATAATTGACATTCAACATAAACAAATGTAACCTATTACGCATAAATAAGCAGAGGGACCCATTACTATATGATTACGACAGTTATTTGAAGCAATCACACCCGTAAAATGACCAGGAGTATGTGTATTGAACGTCTCATATACGTACAAAATATGTGATCAGGTGAACAGCCGCAACTGAAAAACGTAAGCCACAAACCATTCGCGCACTGGGACAGGAAAGAGGCGAACTGAGCGTGGAACACAAAGTACTCTCCGCCACACACCGTAAGGTGGCTAGCGGATTATATATATATATATATATATATATATATATATATATATATATATATATATAGAAACAATACGGTGCTTTCGCAACGGCATACTCTAGTCTAAAAATAAACTGCAGGTGAGAACTCCACAGATTCTCCATAATCGTGAAACGTCGAGATAGCGTTCGACGGCAGATAACACCTGCTATGTGGTTCTGTTACGTCAACCAACAAACTCTTCCCCGGAAATCCGCGACGGTATTTCGTATTTTCTAACATGATGATTACGTCGACTAGATAGTTCTTGAAGATACGGCGGTCAGTCAAGTGGATTTCTTGACTATTACTTATTCTTTCATTAACAAGATTCGCCAAAGCAGCTCTGTCGACAGCGTGTTTGGTTGCCCCGACGTCGATTCCTGGTGCAGCCCAGACTTTCTAGGAATTGTTAGCGCTAGGATTTCGCCCGGAACACGTCCCGTCCACTCACCCCTTCGGAACAAGTCCCACCCACGCACCCCCGGTTTTCCCGGTCTTTGTTCGGCGCCTGGGCATTGTTTCGGTTGACCCACGTCGTTTACCGCGCTCGGCTGCATTTAGAGTGAATGTTGAATTAATATCTAGCTAGGTCTTAAATTTTGCCAGATAGTTGAAAGACACGTTACAAGAAACGTGCACAATTGGCCTCAGCTGTGCCAGGCACTTCCACAGCAAACATAAGAGAAAACAATTTAGCACTGAATTCTTTAAATACGAGAACTCAGTATTCAGATGAATAGCCTATGAAGAAACATACTTCTATGTGAGAAAAAGCACCCAAAGCTAAAACAGGAGAAACCTACCCTCAAAGAATAATTTGCTTGGAGAAAGAGGAACCACAGTATACTTGACACTTAAGTTGGTGCTTGTTTCACATACACTGTCTATGTGAAACAAGCACCAATGTTCACTATACTTCCAGAGGGTATCAAAATTACTTTGTCCTTGCTAGATCGATCCGAGCTGTTTTTGCGTGCTATTCACTGAATAGTTTTGCTGAAAAGTTTTAGGGGTGGAAGAAGAACTAGCACAGCATGAAGGACGTTTTACAGCCGTGAAACACTGCAGCATATATTTGAATGACATTTACGAAATTAATAATCTTTTGGTTAAAAACAGACAGGATAAAGAATAACGACAGATTATTTTCCTGAGACGTTTGCAACATCATATAGGACACTACTCTCACACAAACAGCGACAATTCTTTATAACCTCGTTTATAATGCGCAGGTATAGCATTGGAAGAATTTAGAAGTTAAAATTCACCCATTACCCATGCAAATACTAACGAAATATGCCATGTAAGCATTAGGCATTTCTACTTTATGGCATTCTTATATTCTTTAATTTTCGTGAGCTACTATGAGGGCTTACATAAACAAGACGACTTTGGCTTATTTCTATATAACGTTGATTTTAGACAACTGCATCCGTGGCTTTACTACCGACATGACAGATTCAACACCACTGTTTTCGCATGGTATGTTTGCTCTGCTGTTTTCCTCAAATAAACGTATTATAATAAGTGAATTAGTTAATGAAAATTTGTCCTTATTCCCCTTAAATAACATCACGTTTTTTTTTGTTTTCTGTTGCTGGCAATGCTTTCAATTCTCTATAAATATTTTTATTTCTTTAATAATGCAGATGCATATTATATTACTATCCAGAAAAAACTTAAATTTCTTATCATTACTGAATTTCATCACACTATGGATAGGCGTGGAGGGGGGTGAATGGGCGGGACTTGTTCCGGGTGAAATCCTAGCGCTAAGGGCATGTCTTCCGTACCGTGCTAGCATCTTCCTTGCTAGGACGGTGCGGAAGTGCTCGTAGTCTACATAACCTTTCTGCTGCGGCCATCATCAGTTATTTTGCTGCACAAAAAGCAAATTTCATCTACTACTTGAAGCGTCTTGTTTCGTAATCTAACTCCCTCAGCATGACCTGACTCAATTCGTCTACATTCCGTTACCGTTGCTTTACTTCAGTTGATGTTAATCTTATAGCTCCTTTTCAAGACACCACCCATTCCATTTAACTGGTGTTCCAAGTCTTTAGCTGTCTCTAACTGAATTACAAGATCTGTGACAAACCTTAAAGATTTTATTTCTTTTTCTTTAAATGTAAGTCCCTCCCCAAATTTCTCCCTGGTTCCTTTACTACTTGATCAATGTATAGATTGCATAACATTGGAGATAGGCTACAACCCTGTCTGACTCCCATCTCAGTCATTGCTTCCCTTTCATGTCGTTTGACTCTTATAATCGACTGCTTACCATTCATGCCGTTCGACTCTTATAACCGCAGTCTGGTTTCTGTACAGGTTGTGTATTGCCTCTGCTTCCTATGTTTTACCCTGGCTTCCTTCAGAATTCGATAGAGTGTTTTCCAGTCAACATTGTCAAAAGCTTAATCTAAACCTACACATGCAATAAACGTTGATTTCCCTTCCTTCTGTCTATCTACTGTTCTAAGATAGGTTGTAGGGTCAGTATTGCCTCTCGTCTTCCTACATTTCTGCGAAACAAATTTACCTTCTCCGAGAGTAGCTTCTGCTAGTCTTCCCACTTTGATTAGTGCTCACTTCTTTGACGTATTAATCTCTCAAAGTATTTATAAAGACCTTGTAAAAGGGATTTCACTTATATGAAAAAATTTTCCTTTTTATCCGCCTGGTCCCTTCATTAGATTATGTAAAACCTTAATTTTGAATGTGTAATGTCCTTATGTTTATTACACCAATATGCACAGATATTCACTTTTAAATTTTCAGTATTTACTCTCCATATTGCATATATAGCATGTCCAGTTTTATTTTACCTCATGTTCCTGAATTTTGTACATGGTTATATGGGCGAAAGTTACAGGGTGCACATGTCAGCTGTCATGTTCAAATGTGTGTGAAATTTTATGGGACTGCTAAGGTCATCAGTCCCTAAGCTTACACACTACTTAACCTAAATTATCCCAACGGCAAACACACACACCCATGCCCGAGGGAGGACTCGAACCTCCGCCGGGACCAACCGCACAGTCCTTGACTGCAGCACCCAGACCGCTCGGCTAATCCCGCGCGGCAGCTGTCATGGCTTACCCGATATTGCAGCGTATATTTGAGAGTATTAAATATAGGTATCCTATCTATAATGCTTTTAGTTACGCGCGCAAAGCTTCACTACTAATCGGCCATTGTGAAATTCATGGCAGAATTAAGATCGATTGTTTAACGTTGGTAAAAAAAGCAGGTACAGTTTTTTAGCACAAAAGAAACACCTTATTTCTCAAGATTGTCACAAACACTGCGGTAAATTTCGTCTAGCGAGTATCCGTTTTTTTCATTCAGCGGGAAAATCAATATAACATTACACATATCCTGCCACAGAGTCAAATTTTCGAACTGGAGGACAGGAATAACCCCTTTAGAACGTATGTGTGAGAAAGCAATTTGAAGCCTTTAATGATGACTATGTTGACCGAAGATTTTTAAAGAGCTCACAAATGTGGCTGATTACCGTGAGTGGTGCACAGCCAAAAACTACAGCGCCTGATAAATGCGCATGCAGACGACTTCCAGATGTAAGCGGAAAACAGAGGAAAATGTAACAATTGACGATGATTTATACAATGAAACGGAATCGGGTTTATTTATTTATTTATTTATTTATTTATTTATTTTTTAAAGCGCGCTTCAGCTTTTATGTAGACAGATTGAAAATATCGTAAATAATTATGAAGCAAGTACAGACGCCATGGCTACACGAAGGATGATTGTGATCTATATTATTTCTTCAGTATGATCGCTAAACGGTCATCTGTTAATATGACATGTAAAAAAGTTCCTTACAAGGGAACCTCCCCATCGCACCCCCCTCAGATTTATTTATAAGTTGGCACAGTGGATAGGCCTTGAAAAACTGAACACAGATCTATCGAGAAAACAGGAAGAAGTTGCGTGGAACTATGAAAAAATGAGGAAAATATACAAACTGAGTAGCCCATGGGTAACATAGCCAACATCAAGGATAATGTGGGCACAGGAGCGCCGTGGTCCCGTGGTTAGCGTGAGCAGCTACGGAGCGAGAGGTCCTTGGTTCAAGTCTTCCCTCGAGCGAAAAGTTTAATTTTTTTATTTTCAGAAAATTATCAGAGTTCAGGCACCCACACATAATTCAACTTCGCTCTCCAAAATTCCAGGACGTGTTCAGATTTGCTTGCACATCTACAGGATTTGACGGTCTACGCACGAAAAAATTTGAAAACGTTAAAAACATATGTTTTGAAAAGAGCGCAGAGAAAACTGTGCGACTGTGAAACTGTTGCATTCATTTGTTGCAGTTTATGTGACACACTCTTATGCTTTCATAACTTTTTTGGGAGTGATTCTTACATCCACAAGAAAATCTAAATCGGGCAAGGTAGAAGAATCTTTTTACCCCTTCTCCAATTGTGCAACTTAGGTGGGTCGACAACATATTCCTGCCATGTGACGCACATGCCGTCACCAGTGTCGTATAGAATATATCAGAAATGTTTTCCTGGATCAAATGTTTTCGGTTCCCATTCGAGAGGCACGTCCTTTCGTCTACTAATCGCAAGGTTTTGACACTAAACTTATTGCAGGGTACAGAGACGTCAATGAACGAACAGACAGATCATAACTTTGTGATCAGTTTTTCAAGGCCTATCCACTGTGCCAAATTATAACTAAATCTGATGGGGTGCGATGGGGAGGTTCCCTTGTTAGTAATGTAAATCTTATTTAGTTTGTCTAGAGATAGAAGTGTTACCTTAAATGTATAAGTCGTCCGTCCGAAAAGTTCCCAGACTGATTTTATTCCCGGGGCGCAAGAGACACCAGCGCAGTGAACACGATGGCAGCTTGAACTTCTTTCTTTCGTTTACCCCTTAGTCCTGCAGCGTTCGCAGGGTCGGCTAGGTTAGCTTTAGGGCTTGCCAGATGCCCTTCCTGCCGCCATCCTGTACCACCCCCCCACCCCCCCAGATATATATCCAGCGACCACAGGCCTTGCAGACCACGCGCCGCTTCCACAAATTACCTCCATTCCTTTCACCTTGCGCCCGGTTCCTTCAGGACTGCTAGGTCCTTCGCCGGGTCGTCCATCCAGCGCTGCCTTGTTCGTCCAATGGGGCGCTTGGTGTATGGTTTCCCCTCTAGTGCCATCTTCGCCTGTCTTCCATCTGGCATACAGGCTACATGGTCCACCCATTGTATTATTTTGCCCTTTATCTTTTGTAGGATTGTTGGTTGTCGTATCAGAAGGTAGATTTCTTCGTTTTTCTCCTCCTCCATTCTCCGTTATCTAAAACTGGTCCCCCATATCTTCCTCATTACTCTTCTTTCAAATATTAATAGTTTTTACTTTTCTCGCTTAGTCATGCTCCATGTTTCTGAACCGTACATTACTGCTGGGCATATTGTTTTTTAATGGCACTTTCTCGTAGTTCCTCAACATTCAAAGCAGGTTCTAGTGTCCCCATCTTATGCATGTAGGTGAACATGAGTTTAAGCCTGCACACAATGAGGAAGCGGTCTGACGCACAGTCGGCTCCTCAATACCACCTGACGTCCATGACTCCACCAAGATGTGATCAGTCTGGTTGGTGGTTCTTCCATCCGGTGACCACCATGTTCCCTTACGTATTCTCTTGTGTTCGAAGTAAGTCGAACTTACTCTTAGGTTCTCTGAGATAGCTAAGCTGATCATCCTCTGACCATTCTCATTGGTCTCATCATGCAAACTGTGACTTCCTATAGTTTTCCTGCTTTTCCATTAAAATCTCCCAGTACTATCCTGATATTTATTGTTGGTGTGCTCTCAATTGTTTGTTCTAGTTGGTCATAGAACTCTTCCTTTTCCTCGTATGTTTTATCCTCAATTGGGGCATGAATATTGATGGATGTGGTGTCTGACACTTGGCTTCCAAGTACTATGTAACATAACAGAAAAATAAAGACAAATCACGAAACAAAGAGACCATATCACACACCATATACCACTACAAACACCACAATCACAAAAATGGCATATAATGATATACCACGACAAATTCACATACAAAACAAGGAATATGTAGTGTGTCTCAAAAAATTCATACACTATTTTTATGACTTTGACACTAATATTTATTAAGATAGGAAAACATTTCAAAATTCGAAATAACGTGAACAAATGAAAGAACCATCAATTTATCGAAACTGTTCAATTTGTTGGCCATTGTGATGTACAGGATGGACCATTGATCGTGGCTGGGCCAAATATCTGACGAAATGAGCGTCAAACGAAAAAACTACAAAGAACGAAACCCGTCTAGCTTGAAGGGGGAAACCAGATGGTGCTATGGTTGGCCCTCTAGATGACGCTGCCATAGTTCAAACGGATATCAACTGCGTTTTTTAAAAATAGGAACCCCCATTTTTATTACATATTCGTGTAGTACGTGAAGAAATATGAATATATTAGTTGGACCACTTTTTTCGCTTTGTGATAGATGGCGCTGTAATAGTCACAAACATATGGCTCACAATTTTAGACGAACCATTGGTAACAGGTAGGTTTTTTAAATTAAAATACAGAACGTAGGTACGTTTGAACGTTTTATTCCGGTTTTTCCAATGTGATTTATGTACCTTTGTGAACTTATCATTTCTGAGAACGCATGCTGTTACAGCGTGATTACCTGTAAATACCACATAAATGCAATAAATGCTCAAAATGATGTCCGTCAACCTCAATGCATTTGGCAATACGTGTAACGACATTCCTCTCAACAGCGGGTAGTTCGCCTTCCGTAAAGTTCGCACATGCATTGACAATGCGCTGACACAAACATCCTTCAACTTTCCCCACAGAAAGAAATCCGGGGACGTCAGATCCGGTGAGCGTGCGGGCCATGGTGTGGTGCTTCGACGACCAATCTACCTGTCATGAAACATGCTATTCAATACCGCTTCAACCGCACGCGAGCTATGTGCCGGACATCCATCATGTTGGAAGTACATCGCCATTCTGTCATGCAGTGAAACATCTTGTAGTAACATCGGTAGAACATTACGTAGGAAATCAGCATACATTGCACCATTTAGATTACCTTAGATAAAATGGGGGCCAATTGTCCTTACTCCCATAATGCCGCACCGTACATTAATCCGCCGAGGTCGCCGATGTTCCACTTGTGGCAGCCATCGTGAATTTTCCGTTGCCCAATAGTGCATATTATGCCGGTTTACGTTACCGCTGTTGGTGAACGACGCTTCGACGCTAAATAGAACGTGTGTGAAAAATCTGTTCTCGTCCCGTAATTTCTCTTGTGCCCAGTGGCAGAACTGTACACGACGTTCAAAGTCGTCGCCATGAAATTCGTGATGTATAGAAATAAGGTACGGGTGCAATCGATGTTGATGTAGAATTCTCAAGACTGACGTTTTTGAGATTCCCGATTCTCGCCCAATTTGTCTGCTACTGATTTGCGGATTAGCCGCGAGAGCAGCTAAAACACCTACTTGGGCATCATCATTTGTTGGAGGTCGTGGTTGATGTTTCACGTGTAGCTGAAGACTTCCTGTTTTCTTAAATAATGTAACTATCCGGCGAACGGTCCGGACACATGGATGATGTCGTCCAGGATACCGAGCAGCATACATAGCACACACCCGTTGGGCATTTTGATCACAATAGCCATACATCAACACGATATCGACCATTCCCGAAATTGGTAAATGGTCCATCTTAACATGTGTAATGTATCACGAAGCAAAAAGCGTCCGCACTAGCGGAATATTACGTCATACCACGTACTTACACGTTTGTGACTATTGCAACCCCATCTATCACAAAGCGAAAAAAACTGGTCCAACTAAAACATTCATATTTCTTTACGTACTAAACGAATATGTAATAAAAATGGGGTTTCCTACTTAAAAAAACGCAGTTGATATCAGTTTGACCTATGGCAGCGCCACATAGCGGGTCAACCATAGCGCCATCTGGTTTCCCCCTTCAAGCTAGACGAGTTTCGTTCTTTGTAGTTTTTTCGTTTGATGCTTATTTCGTGAGATATTTGGCCCGGTCACGATCAGTGGACCACCGTGTAGACACGGCTGATAACGCTGACTGATGGAGTCCAACACGTTCCTAAGCTTTGCAGTTGGTATTTTGGCACATTCGTTTTTACTGGCTGCTTTCAGCTCATTGATTGTAGCTGGTCTTGTGCTACGAACATTGAGTTTCACATGTCTCCTAGAAAAATATCTATAGATGGCAAATCTGGTGAGCGTGGTTCAAATGGCTCTGGGCACTATGGGACTTAACATCTGTGGTCATCAGTCCCCTAGAACTACTTAAACCAAAGGACATCACACACATCCATGCCCGAGGCAGGATTTGAAATTGCGACCGTAGCAGTCGCGCGGTTCCGGACTGAGCGCCTAGCATCGCTCGGCCACCGCGGCCGGCTTGCTGATCTTGTAGGGTATTCAGTACTGCCTCTTCGTCCCATCCATCTGCCCTATAGGTGTTCGTCAATGTAGGCCCATACGTCGCGTTAGTAGTGGGGAGGTGCTCCATTCGTGCTGGAAATACCATTTTCTGTACTGAAACATCTCCTTGATGTGTCGCATGGCGTATCACTCTAAAATTGCAGGTAAATTTTACCAATAAGTGTAAGCTCAAAAATGAAAGGTCCAGTCAGCCACACTGTGACTTATTCTAGGTTCACATGGTGTTCGACTGTCACTTGAAGATTCTCAGCTGTTCAGTAGGAACAGTTGTGACAACTAATTGAATCATTTAACTTAATTGTGACGACTAATTGAATCATTTAACTTAAAAATGGCCTCGTCACTCCAAAAGACCTTGTTGGGCAATTTTTTGCCCTGTACGTGTTTTACTTGAGACCCCTCACATAATTCAGTTCTCGTTCGGAACGTGGAGTAATCCAAGAGTAAAACTTCTCCATTGTATACGCTTCAAAGTGCTGTGCACGCTCCTACTTCAGCAGCCGCTTGTCGCACAGTCTTTCTAGGACACCGCTGAAACCATTCGATGACCTCTCTTTCTTATGTGGGGTCGGAGGATGATTTGGGTTTCGAGCTAACATCCGATAGATGTTCGGGCTCCCATACGGCTCCTCTTCGTCGAAATGTCTTGGCTCAAACTCGTCTAGGGGTTGAACCGCACGTGTCGCATTACACGCCCTAAATTGGACACTTGTGACCTTTTGGTTAAATTGTCTGGTTGATGGCAAGTTTGAGAAATACAAAGTTAACATTATAATAACAGTAATAATAATATCGGGAACTAAATTAATGATGTAGGCCACACAGTTGCGATTTGGTTAGAATAACGTTTATTCAGAAAGCAAACTAATAGCGAAAGTGGTCGTATTTTGAATTACTGTTACACTCGAGCGCATATCCATTTGGCACAGCTCGATCATTCACAATCTCATCGTGAATTGAAAGTCCACCACTCCACCTCGTTAACTACGCGTCACTTCCTAGCTACCTAAAGACCGACCGGCCGCTTTCGCGTCTCAATCCGAACTGTTCACTTTGGTGTCTCGATCAGAACTTTCCTGCGCGCCGAACATCTTCGCTTAACTGACTAGCACAGTTCCCTTTCCTGAGGCCGTCCATCTAATTGGCTACAGCTTATTCTAATTACTTTACATTTTAACATATTTAAATAATCAAAGCTTGACCACTTTCACGTTCTAAATAAAGTAACAATAATATCCATTACATAATAAACATTAAATTATTTTACATAAAACCAATACAATTTCCTTCTTAACTTAGAATGTCACGGCCATTAGCATTGCACCAGAGGGCTTTCTTTTAATCAATTTTTTCATAATGTGGGGCCACAATCATAATATATTTCTTTAAAGTCAGTACCGCCATTAGACTGTTGTTTATTTGCAATGTTACATTTACACTTACACGATCGTGATTTCGGCTTCAAAGTGCCATTATCAAGTGTTTTAAGTGTTATACAGTGCCTAAGATGGCATACTCTCGTGTAACACTGCAAATAAACAACAGTCTAATGGCGGTACTGACTTCAAAGAAGTGTGCTTTCTGATAAATAAATAAAGAACAAAAGTAACTATTATGCACTAAACTTTACAACAAATATTCTGTTACCTAATGATTCAGTAAGGTGTCATGCTGTCATCGTTCAATGTGTTCTGTGTGGAGGAAATGATGATCTGATGCTTAACTGTAAATACTGGTAGTTTAAATTTATTATGTCTAGTAAACAAATAAAGTAACAGATTTGATATTTACAACGTTTGTCATTTTAATGTGAAATGTCGATCGTTAAGATCGACCAAAGCGTTCAGATTTCAGCATTAAGGTCTTTGTCACAAAACTTATTAATTTCACTTGAACAGTAAATCCTAAACTATTACAGGTATGATCAACATTCAAGTTTTATTGGGAGCACCATGAAAATTTATGAAGGATGGTAGATTAAAATAACTGTGGCTTAATTCCCTGAATTACTACAGAATTAAATAGATTTCGTAAATGTTTCCCTTTATGACCGATCTTAGGTCCGCCATATTTAACACTGCTATGCTTCCCTGGGTTTCCCTATGACATTGGTTCTCGCCTGTCTCACTCGCACACTACAGCGCTTGGGCCTCAATAGACAATAGACGCCTCGGAGTTTCCCCACCTCGTGGTGAGTCTGCGCCCTTTGTGGCACGCGGTCCTGGACGACAGGATTCGTTTCACAATTCCTGTAAGCTGACTGTTTCGGCCATATATTTATATGAGAGCGCAATGATCGTTAACTCACATGGTCTTTGGGAATGGTTCTTGTGGGCAGTCTGGGCAGTTTCTTCTTCCTCAAACTTATCTCGCAGACGAATAATTGTGATTCGTGTAGGAGCATCTCGCTGGAACTTCATTCTGAACCGTCTTTGCACTTCACTTAGTTCTCAGTCTTCCAGTAGCACTTGAGCAAGAATTTTGTTTGCTCAAAGTTGGGTCTGCCTTCAGCCATTTTTCAAGCTGTCACACCTGAAAAACGTAGAAAGGCATTGTAGTTAAGATCTGTATAGCATGCATACATTTTTTGGGATACCCTATATTCAAATAAAAAGGCATGAAATTTGCATACAAAACAAATAACTCAATACAGAAATTTATTCCTAAAACCAAAACCAGACAAATACCAACTGGCACCTACCAGCTCAATTGCAAGGACTATAAAAAAGAATCTACATTGGGATGTCTGGCAGAACATTTGGTACAAGATATAAAGAACGCATCAGGCATGGAATACATATGTCAGATCACTCAATACTGCGGACCACCTTTAACAGGAGTACCGTAGGCCAATTACAATAGAAAACGATATAAACGTCGTAAAAATCAGTAAAGACAGACGCCTGCTCGCTTTTCAGGGAAACTTCCGTATACATAAAGCATCAACATAATATAAAAAGTTACTCAATGACCAAATAAATAATGGAAGCCAGACACTACATAAAAAATTGGAAAAATCACGTAATGAAAAAATCATTTCCTTTCCCATTCCTCACTTTCTTTCGCTCTACCTCTCCCCCTTACATTTGACCTCTTGCTCCTCACTCGTTTCCTCCAACACGCTCCCCATTCTACTACTTTGCATTCACTGCTCAATAGTTCCTCCCTCCCCTCCCCTCCCCTCCCTCCCTATTTTATCCCCCGCCGCTTTCCCACCAGTCAAACCTTCAGTTCCATCAGCACACCTTTATTTGAAACTTCCTAGCAGATTAAAACATAGTTTTAATCTGCCAGGAAGTTTAATATCAATGCACATTCCGTTGCAGAGTGAAAATCTCATTCTGGAAACATCCCCCAGACTGTGGCTAAGCCATGTCTCCGCTATATCCTTTCTTTCAGGGGTGCTAATTCTGCAAGGTTTGCAGGAGTGCTTCTGTAAAATTTGGCAGGTAGAGGTACTGGAGGAAATAAAAGCTGTGAGGACGGATCGTGAGTTGTGCTTGGGTAGCTCTGCTGGTACTGCACTTGCCCACGAAAGGCAAAGGTCCCGAATTCGAGTCTCGGCCCGCACACAGTTTTAATCTGCCAGGAAGTTTCATATCAGTGCACACTCCGCTGCAGAGTGAAAATCTGATTCTGGACACCTTTATTTGTCTTACACATTAAGTAAATAAATACTAACATAATTAAATGGCACAACATACCTACGACAAATAACAGAGTAAGAATACGTTTCTGGATCAAAGAAAAAAAATTAGAGGTAAAGCTACTAACACCACACAAAACACACAAAGAGTATGTAGCTAGAAAGATGCAAACAGAAAGTAGTGGCGATATATCGTGGCCGCGTTTCACATCAAGTTCCGCAAAGTAATATTGGATTAGGATAGAAAAGCAGTGCCAAAAAAAGGAATAACTATAAAACGTGCAAAAAGACGACATTTCCAGATGTGAGCGAAAACCAGACATGAAATATCGTAAGTAAAATCAACATCTTTTCCAATGAACTTTTTTCACATATAGAAAGAAAGCCAACTTGTAAATATGTCTCATTACAGACCACCGATGATGTTTTATTTCAACTACTCGAAACGCGTTTAGTGAAAATAACAAGCATTTCCTTGTTGTTACAAAGACGGAATTAATATTCCTTGGGTAATGGTGGCTTCTGCTCCAGTGAGAGAGTTCAGTGACCACAATTCACCACCACCACCACCACCACCACCACCACCATTATCAACTTTATCATGAACTCGTACTCGTGAAAATAAGCAGCCTGGAGACATTAAAGTAATCTTCGAATACTTGAAGAATTCTCTCTTGTGTATTAGCTTTTATGCCATGTGGCATCTAATTGATGAAATATGTGATGCCTATCCAACTTGGATTTATGCTTTGTTTGTGTGCTGGAACAGGTACTTACTGGCGAAGAAGCAAGTATTTACAACCGAGGTCTCACGTTATCGCCGTACCTGTCTTCGTGGAAAAGCGTCGTTATCTCTAAATGAAGCATCAGCGTCACAGAGCAAAGATTAAAATGCTCTCGTTTTCATTCATAATTCTCACCTGCTGTTGCGACACGGTATTGCGATAACGGAAATTTCCCCACTACCAGTAATGAGTGCAACCAATGTCGGATGTGTCACAAGAGACCGAAGAAAAGAAAGTTTGGGTTTAGCATCCCGTCGACAATCGTATCATTAGAGGTGGAGCGAAGGTCTGATTGGGGAAGACCAAGAAGGAAATCGCCCGTATTGTTTCCAATGGAGCCATTTAGGCATTTGTCTTAAGCCCATTTTACACGAGCGACTTTTTGCTTAAAATCGACTGCTCTACATCCGCACTCTGCAAACCATCGTGAGGTGCGTGGCAGAGGGTACGTCCCACCGTACCAGTTATTAGGATTTCTTCCCGTTCCATTCACTTGTGGAGCGTGGGAACAATGATTATTTGATTACGAGGTGCGACAATAAAGTAATGAGACTGATTTTGTTTGCAAGATGTGACAACCCTGCAGGCTTGCGCAGGTACAATATTTTTGACCTTGGTCTATAAGCTGCTTCTACTCCAAGCGGCACATGGATGCAACTGCTCAGTCTGGAGGTGTGCTGTAATAAGTTAACAAGTGTTTGTGTCTCTCGTCACGGAAAAGGAACCGCATAATATTGCTCAATGGTATGCCATTTCTTTTTGTGTTAAAAATGGGTGAAAACGGGACGACAACTTGCCGTAAGCTTCAGAAGGCTTTTGGAGAGGAAATTATGTCAAGAGCTCAAGTTTTTCGTTGGCTTAAAATGTTTAGTGAAGGCAGAACGAATGTCGAAGATGAAGACCGCAGTGGACGGCCATCAACCTCACGGACGGATCGATCGGATCTGATCGAAGATTATCCGCGAAAATGATTGCAGAAGATCTGAACATCAATCGAGAAATGGTTCGTCTAATAATAACTGAAGATCTGGGTATGAGAAAGATTTGTGCAAAAATGTTCCCCAATAATCTCACACCACAACAGCGAGAAACATGGAAAAATGTGGCAACCGATCTGTTAGAGCAAACGGAAATCGATCCAGAATTTTTGAGCCGTGTTATCACAGGTGATGAAAGTTTTTTCAGTACGATCCGGAGACAAAACGCCCAGACCAAAAAAAGCTCGCATGTCAAAGTCAAAAGTCAAATGTATGCTTGTGTGTGCTTCTTTTATTCCAAGGGAATTGTTCATAAAGAGTGGGTGCCTCCCGGACAAACAGTTAACCAATATTACTACAAAGAAATTTTAGAAAGACCTCGCAAAAGAGTTCTTTGTGTCCGTGCCAACATTTCGGATAATTGGATTATGCATCATGATTATGCGCCATCCCATACTGCTCTGTCAGTACAGCAATTTTTAACCTCAAAACAAGTTTCAGTACTACCATAGCCACCTTATTCACCAGATATCGCACCGTGCGACTCTTTTTTATTTCCAAGAGTCAAAATTGCGGTCAAGGGACACCATTTTCAAACACAAGATGTCCGAAAAGCTGTGACGTGCGTCTTGGAGGATATTACAAAAGATGTTACCATCAATGGCAGAAACGCTGGAAAAAGTGTGTGCAATCAGAAGGGAACTACTCTGAAGGAGACAACACTAACCTTGACTAAAACGGTGAGCAACATTTTTTTTTTCACATCAGTCTCATTACTTTATTGTCGCACATCGTATTTCTGTGCGTGCCGTAATTATTCTAATCTCATCCTCACAATGCCCATGTGGGCGATATGTAGGGTATTGTAGTATATTCCAAGAATAATCATTTAAAGCCGACGCTTGAAACTTGGTTAACAGACTTTCTCCGGATAGTTTACGTCTATCTGTAAGAGTCGTCCAGTTTAGTTCCTTCAGTATATCTGTGACATTCTACGACGGATCAAACGCACTTGTGACCATTCCTGCCGTCTTTCTCTTTATGCGTTCAAAATATTTTGTTAGTCTTATTTGGGATGGGTCTTATACACGTGAGCAATATTCTAGAGCCTGTTGCACGACTGATTTGTAAGCAATATCCTTCGTAGACTGATTCCACTTCGCCAGTATTTTACCAATAAACCAAAATCTACCACCCGCTTGCCCGCAACTGAGCCTTTGCCATCATTCCATTTCATATCTTACGAAGCGTTACAACCAGGTATTTGTACAAGTTGTCCAATTCCAGCGGTGACTCATTGATAGTATAGTCATAGGATACTATGTTTTTTTCGTTTTGTGAAGTGCACAGTTTTACATTTTTGAACGTTTAAAGCAAGTTGCCAATCTTTGCACCACGTTAAAATAGTATCAAGATCTGACTGAATATTTATATAGCTTCTTTCAGACACTATTTCATTATAGATAACTGCATTATCTGCAAAAGTCCGATCTTAGTGTTAACACTGTCTTCAAGGTCACTAATATACAATATGAACAGGAAGGGCCTCAACACATTTTCCTGGGGCACACCTCAAGTCACTTCATCATCTGACGATGACTCTCCACCCAACAAGTCCTCAACCTAGACACAAATTTCACTTGATACCCCAAATGATCGAACTTTTGACAATATGCGTAGGTCTGGTACTGAGTCAAATTCTTTTTGGAAATTAAGAAATGCTGCATCTGCGTGCTTGCCTTGATTCAAAGCTTTTGGTATGCCATGTAAGAAAAGAACGAGTTGGGTTTCACATGAGCAATGTTTTCGGAATCTATACTGGTTAGCACCGAGGAGGTCATTCTGTTCAAGATACCGCATTGTGTTTGAGTTCACAGTATGTTATAAGGTTCTACAAGAAATCGATGTCAAGGATATTGGCCGGTAGGTTTTTGGATCACTTTTACTACCCTTCGTATAGACGGGTGTGACCTGTGCTTTTTTCCAAGAACTGGGCACGGTTTATTGTTGGAGCGACCTACGATAGATTATAGTTAGAAGAGGGGCTAACTCACCGCAAATTCAGTGCAGAATCTGACACGGGTTCCATCGGGCCCTGAAGCTTTGTCAACTTTAACGATTTCAGCTGTTTCTCAACACCACTGACACTAATACTTACTTCATTCATTTTTTTTCAGTGGTACGAGGATTAAATTGGGGCAGTTATCCTGAGTTTCTCTGTGTAAAGGAACATTTGAAAACAGAGTTAAGTATTCAGCTTTTGCTTTGCTAACTTCAATCTCTCATTGGCTAGGAACTGGACACTAACTCTGGTGCCACTAACAGACTTTATATACGACCAGAATTTCTTGGGTTTTGTGAATTATCATTTGACAGTATTCTGTTACGGTGGTCATTGAAGGCATAATGCATTGCTCTCTTGTCAGCCAAACGCGCTTCATTCAGCATCTCTCTGTCTATTGCCCTACTCGTTGTCGTACACCTCTTATGCAGTAACCTCTGTTTCTTTAGAAGTTTCTTTACAGTGATTACATAGCACGGAGGACGTATCCCATTATGAACTGTTCTAATGGGTACGTGCATTTATTTATCCAGTGCCTCGTCAATTATTCTTTTAAAATTGAGCTTAAGTTCCTCTACATGCTCCTGCCCTGTGCTGAAGCATCAAGTTCCTTACTGAGATAAGATATTACTGATTTTTTTATCTAGTTTACTGACTGTATATTTATCTTTCTACTTATTTTAGTTGTCCATAGCAATTTGATAATCATTCTTGCCACAACCGCGTCATAATCACTGATGCCATTTCGATGTGGACGTCCTCAAAGAGGTCGCGTCTGTTTGTTGCAATTAGATCCAATATACCACGTGTACCGGTATGAAATGAGCGTTTTTTTTGTCTAAATGAAACACTAATTTTGAATTGAAAAGTAAAAACTGACCATTGCTTTCTATACATTTTGACCACCTTTCTGTCAATACGTCTTTTGAAGCAAACTAATCAGACACCCAGTTTTCGACTTCTTAGTAGGAAATCGCAGTGTTCCTCAGCCAATGCGTGTCCCATTCATTAAAACAAATGGTAGTCGGAAGGGGCCAAGTCTGGTGAATACGGCGGGTAGTGTAGCAGCTCCCAGCCAAGTATATTAATTGTATCCTGAACCAGCTTTGCTTTGTGTGCAAGTGCATTGTCGTGTAAAAAAAATACTTTGCCATGCCTTCTGGCCCAGTCTGGTCTTTTTTCGATTAATGTATAGTTCAAATTGATCATTTGTTGTCTTTAGCGATTAGTATTCACAGTTTCACCGGGTTTTAGAAGCTCATGATATACCACACCTTTCTGATCCCACCAAACACAGAGCAATGTCTTCTTGCCGAATCGATCTGGTTTTGCAGTCGATGTAGATGGTTGTCCCGGATTAACTCATGATTGTTCCCGTTTAGTATTCTTAAAATAAATGCATTTTTAATCGCCAGTAACAATTCGATGCAAAATTGATTTTGTTTCATGTCTTTGAAGCAAAATTTGACAAATGGTTTTTCGGTTTTCCAACTGTCTTTCTTTCAACTCATGTGGCACCCATTTTCCACACTTTTGGGTCTTTCCCGTAGCTTTCAGACGCTCAGAAATTGTTTTTTATGCAACATTTAGCATTGCTGCCATTTGCTTCTGACTCGAAGTGTCATCTTCATCCAATATTGCTTGCAATTCGGCGTCTTCGAACTTTTTTGGTGGTCTTTCACGTTCTTCATTTCTTGAATTTCTGAACCGTTGAAACCATCTTTTCAATGTTGCTTCTGATAGAGCATTATCACCATATGCCTCGACAAGCATTCAATGCGACACTGCAGCACTTTTTTTTCAATTGAAAACAAAAAATTAATGCTTTCCGCAAATCATCACTTTCTGGTACAAAATTCGACAATGTTAACACGATGAAAAGATAGGATGTTGTTTTTTCCATGACTTGATGTATACTAAATACACTCCTGGAAATGGAAAAAAGAACACATTGACACCGGTGTGTCCGACCCACCATACTTGCTCCGGACACTGCGAGAGGGCTGTACAAGCAATGATCACACTCGCGGCACAGCGGACACACAAGGAATCGCGGTGTTGGCCGTCGAATGGCGTTAGCTGTGCAGCATTTGTGCACCGCCGCCGTCAGTGTCAGCCAGTTTGCCGTGGCATACGGAGCTCCATCGCAGTCTTTAACACTGGTAGCATGCCGCGACAGCGTGGACGTGAACCGTATGTGCAGTTGACGGACTTTGAGCGAGGGTGTATAGTGGGCATGCGGGAGGCCGGGTGGACGTACCGCCGAATTGCTCAACACGTGGGGCGTGAGGTCTCCACAGTACATCGATGTTGTCGCCAGTGGTCGGCGGAAGGTGCACGTGCCCGTCGACCTGGGACCGGACCGCAGCGACGCACGGATGCACGCCAAGACCGTAGGATCCTACGCAGTGCCGTAGGGGACCGCTCCGCCACTTCCCTGCAAATTAGGGACACTGTTGCTCCTGGGGTATCAGCGAGGACCATTCGCAACCGTCTCCATGAAGCTGGGCTACGGTCCCGCACACCGTTAGGCCGTCTTCCGCTCACGCCCCAACATCGTGCAGCCCGCCTCCAGTGGTGTCGCGACAGGCGTGAATGGAGGGACGAATGGAGACGTGTCGTCTTCAGCGACGAGAGTCGCTTCTGCCTTGGTGCCAATGATGGTCGTATGCGTGTTTGGCGCCGTGCAGGTGAGCGCCACAATCAGGACTGCATACGACCGAGGCACACAGGGCCAACACCCGGCATCATGGTGTGGGGAGCGATCTCCTACACTGGCCGTACACCTCTGGTGATCGTCGAGGGGACACTGAATAGTGCACGGTACATCCAAACCGTCATCGAACCCATCGTTCTACCATTCCTAGACCGGCAAGGGAACTTGCTGTTCCAACAGGACAATGCACGTCCGCATGTATCGCGTGCCACCCAACGTGCTCTAGAACGTGTAAGTCAACTACCCTGGCCAGCAAGATCTCCGGATCTGTCCCCCATTGAGCATGTTTGGGACTGGATGAAGCGTCGTTTTACGCGGTCTGCACGTCCAGCACGAACGCTGGTCCAACTGAGGCGCCAGGTGGAAATGGCATGGCAAGCCGTTCCACAGGACTACATCCAGCATCTCTACGATCGTCTCCATGGGAGAATAGCAGCCTGCATTGCTGCGAAAGGTGGATATACACTGTACTAGTGCCGACATTGTGCATGCTCTGTTGCCTGTGTCTATGTGCCTGTGGTTCTGTCAGTGTGATCATGTGATGTATCTGACCCCAGGAATGTGTCAATAAAGTTTCCCCTTCCTGGGACAATGAATTCACGGTGTTGTTATTTCAATTTCCAGGAGTGTATCTTTGACAGATGTCATACCAACCAAACAAAAAAATAAAAAAATTAAGGCTCGTTCACAACAAATGTTTCCTATCGACACATTTGTATCTTAACGCTCATTTCGTACCGGTATACCTGGTAATTTCATCACGAGTGGGGCTCCTAACTATCTGTTCTAGGTTATTTTCACAGACGGCATTTAATAATATTTCACAGGATGTCTTATCACGCACACTATTGACAAACCTGTAATTTCCTCAATTAGTTGTTGGATGACTAAAGTCTCCATCGATGATTACAGTATGATTGCGGAATTCACGTACATGTGAACTGAGGTTTTATCTAAATTTTTCGGTTACATCAGGACTCGTGCGTGATGAAAGGAGAAATCTTTATCGCTTACTATATCTTCGTTGTTGATGCAGTAAAATTTCAGCATCGGACATGAATTTTGATTTATTATTTATGTATTACTAATTCTATTAGCAACATATTTTGCAGACAGTATTTAAATATGGCAATTAAGGTACCTGCAAAATTATGCCATTGTACGACACAGTTCACGAAATATGATGTCATAAACAATCAGATGTGTGAAAAAGTAGGTGTCACATAAATCAGAGAGCAAATCACGCAGACTACATTCACGAGATGTGATGTCATAAATATTCAGATGTGTGAAAAAGTAGGTGTCACATAAATGAGAGAGCAAATCACCCAGACGATATTCATCTAGTGTTTGATAATGAGAGCATTTAACGACTTCCAACAAACTTTACACGTAAATTCAAACCTTGTCAGTACTTTCTCTCGCTTACTTGCTTAACGTTAAATATTTAACAAATTAACTTACTTGTAAACAGTCGTCTGAAGCTGTTCTATATAAACTGATCAGCCAGAACATTATGACCACCTACTTACAATCGATATAAACCCGTCCAGGCGATAGCAGCACCACCTGGCGAGGAATGACTTCTAGTCACATACACACGTTGTATGTAGTATCAGTGAGGATGCTGTCCCAGTGTACAACAGGGAAGGCGCGCGATCTATCTGTGTTTGATCGAGAGCAGATTGTGATGGCTTGGAGGCTCGGCAGGAGCACTTCGGAAACTGCACGACTTGTTGGGTGTTCGAGGAGTGCTGTGGCGAGTGTCTTCAACATGTGAATCCACGTCCAGACGTCGTGTGGTTGGACGGTCACCCCTCATTACAGATGTCGGACGTCGTAGACTGTGCAGACTGGTGAAACCGGACAGGCGGCGAACTGTGGCGGGACTGTCAGACTGGTGTGGCCGAGCGGCTCTAGGCGTTTCAGACTGGAACCGCGCGACCGCTTCGGTCGCAGGTTCGTATCCTGCCTCGGGCATGGATGTGTGTGATGTCCTTAGGTTAGTTAGGTTTAAGTAGTTTAAGTTCTAGGGGACTGATGACCACAGATGTTAAGTCCCATAGTGCTCAGAGCCAACTGTCAGACTTTAACGCTGGGCAGAGTACAAGTGTGTCTGAAAACACAGTGCGCCGAATCCTAGTAACGATGGATCTCCGCAGCCGACGATTCATGCATCTGCTAATGTCAACACCACGACATTGAAAAGTACGATTGAAATGGACACGTGGCTATCGACACTGGACGTTGGTGCAATGATACAGCGTTGCATGGTCTGATTAATACCGATACCTTCTTCAGCATGCCGATGGGAGGGCGCGAATCCGTCGTCTTCCAGGAGAACAGCTATTTGACACCTGTTCCGTGGGACAGAGACAAGCTGGCTGCGGGGAACATTCACGTGGGCATCCAAGTGTCCAGTGTGGCTCGTGCAAGGCATCATGAGGGCCAAGGAGTATCGTACAGTGGTTTCAGACCACGCACATCCCTTCATGACAATCATGTTTCCCGATGGCAGTGGCAGTTTTCAACAAGATAATGCGTCTGTCACGAGGCTAGGAGTGTTTTGGAGTGGTTTGAGGAACACAGAGAACACAGTGGTGAGTTCTAGTTGCTGTGCTGTTCCTCCCCTCCCTCTCCAGTTCACCAGATCAGCCCTGAACCCGATCGAACACATCTGGGATGTGACTGAAAATGGCGTCAGAGCTCATCGCAGGCGCTCCCTGCCCATGAATTTACGGAAATTGGGTGACTGTGGTGCCAACTGCCTCCAGCGACATACCAAGGCCTTATTGCTTTCATGGTACGACGCGTAGCCGCTGTTATCCAGGCCAAAGGTGGACATACCGGCTATTAGGTAGGTGCTCGTAATGTCCTGGCTGATCAGTGTATGTCAGTTTGATTCTTTTAAAAACTGGTGGTGACGGATTTACTTGTGAAATAGAGGGTGTTCCAACAGCGGTTTTTTATGATAGTTATTACCGAAAATGCCTCCTCCCAACAGATGGCACCCGGTATGGAATGGTTGATCATTCTACTTTGGAGCTTTGTGGAGGATTTGTGTAGCAGACCCCGGTGCAGGATCTGCAGGAATTGCGAGCCGACACCAGAGCAACAACTGCACACGTTAACGAAAGCGTGTGAGGCCGGACATGGGAGGAATTGGAATATTGCTTACATATCCTGCGCAGCAGAGATGGTACACTCACTTAACTGTGTGAAACGGCTACCAAAAATTATTTTTATGTGAACATTACTCCTCCAAATCACAAGCAACACTTAGGTTTGAGACACAACAGAAAAAGGTGGTGCCACACGTGTAAAAAGAAAAAACGAAAGCTTCAACAGGATTTAGTAAGTCAGGATGCACCCCCTGCGGGTCTGGGGTTAAATAGGCTCAGGGTATTCCTGCCTGTCGTAAGAGGCGTCTCGGCCTTTATGCGATGGTCCCCTGTAGGGTTTGCCCTCCATTTTTCAAAATTTTCCCGAACAGAGAGCCAATTTGGGAAGGGCTCCTTGCATGGTGCATAGTGTCCATCATGCGCTGAGACCTCTCGCATCCATCGTCGACGTGGATCTGTACTTACACTCATTCTCCAGCTGTTGGGCGAGGTCATCCTCCTGGGTGCGTTTTCCTCCATCCTCTATGCAGTATTGCTTTCTGCACTGTCGACGATAATGGACTTCCTAGCTCATTTGCACCTGATATCCAGCACGGTAGCCAGTCCATTGTGCTGGGGTCGCCATGTATCCTGTTGGTTGTAGCCCTGTGACAACACAGGAATGATCTGCTGATGCCTGCGCAGTTAACCGCCCACTTATGCCAGGGAGTAGATGTCCGTCACCCTGGGACATCGGGCCTCCCGGCAATGGCCATCCCGCCAGGTGGCCTTTGCTGCGGCTTGGTGGCGCCCGTGGGGAGGGCCCCTGGTTGGAATTGGTGTCTTCAGGGAGGATGACATGCCATGAAGCATAGTACGTCATCTCTTTCTGGTGGTCAAACACCAGTATTCTATAAGCAGTCAAGGTCTAACTTCAATGCTAAGAAATATGACCACAAATCGTTCCCCCCTCCTGGCCACGCCATGGGAGGAATGCCAGGCTAAGAATGGCAGCGAAGCTTATCCATCCCAGTACCATGTATGTATGAGAGTTATTGGGGAATCTTTCTTGTCACTGAAACTTCAGTTTTTTGTGGAGCATTTAAACGACATGTTTGGGGACGTGGAGGGCTTGTCCAAAATGCGATCAGGGTCGCTCTTGATCAAAACAGTATCCTCTGCCCAGTCACAGGCACTACTCGCCTGTGACAAGCTGGGGGATGTTTCTGTTTCCATCACACCCCGTAAGTGCTTAAATATGGTCCAGGGTATCATATTTCACAAGGACCTTCTTTTGCAGTCTGACGACGAGCTGCGCACCAACTTAGAGTGGCGAGGTGTCTATTTCTTCCGGCGCTTCCACCAGTGTCCGAGGGATAATCAGGTTGCCACTGGTGCCTTGGGCTTCAAGGATGACACATTACCCAAGAAGGTCAAGGTGATGGTCTACTGCTGTGACATAAAGCCGTATATCACTTCCCTGATGCGGTGCTTTAAGTCCTGGAAGTTCAGCCATATGTATTCCCGCTGTACTTCGAGCGTCACCTGAAGGGATTGTGGATGACCTCCACATCCGAATACTCTCTGTGCCCTGCCTCACATCTGTATCAACTGCGGAGAGCACGATTCGCCTTGCTCGTCAGAGTGCAGGGTTCTCCAGAAAGAAATAAAAATAATGTAATACAAGACCCTGGACCGACTGGACTACACTGAGGCTAAGCGAAAATGTGAGAGGCTATATCCTGTGCATATGACGTCAACCTACGCCGCCGCTTCGAAAACGGTTCTACCATCTTCCGTTCCGCCACGTATAGTTGGCTCTCAGAGCCGTCCCACTCCACATGCCCCTTAATGGTGGGGGGCTGCACTTCGCTCCCTGTTCCTCCTGGGCAAAAGTTCAAGGCAATCGTAAAATGCGTTTTAGACAGGTACGTGCCGAGTAAAACTGTGAGGGACGGGAAAAACCCACCGTGGTACAACCACAAAGTTAGGAAACTCTTGCGAAAGCAAAGAAAGCCACACTCCAAGTTTAAACGCAATCAAAACCTCTCAGACAAACAGGAGCTAAACGATGTCAAATTTAGCGTAAGGAGGGCTATGTGTGAAGCATTCAGTGAATTCGAAAGTAAAATTCTATGTACCGACTTGACAGAAAATCCTAGGAAGTTCTGGTCTTACGTTAAATAAGTAAATGGCTCGAAACAGCATATCCAGACACTCCGGGATGATGATGGCATTGAAACAGAGGATTACACGCGTAAAGCTGAAATACTAAACACCTTTTTCCAAAGCTGTTTGACAGAGGAAGACCGCACTGCAGTTCCTCTTCTAAATCCTCGCACAAACGAAAAAAATGGCTGACATCGAAATAAGTGTCCAAGGAATAGAAAAGCAACTGGAATCATTCGACAGAGGAAAGTCCACTATACCGGACGGGATACCAATTCGATTCTACACAGAGTACGCGAAAGAACTTGCGCCCCTTCTAACAGCCGTGTACCGCAAGTCTCTAGAGGAACGGAAGGTTTCAAATGATTGGAAAAGAGCACAGGTATTTGCAGCCTTCAAGAAGGGTCGTCGAGCAGATGCGCAAAACTATAGACCTATATCTCTGACGTCGATCTGTTGTAGAATTTTAGAACATGTTTTTTTGCTCGAGTATCATGTCGTTTTTGGGAACCCAGAATCTACTCTTTAGGAATCAACATGGATTCCGGAAACAGCGATCGTGTGAGACCCAACTAGCTTTATTTGAAAATATTAGATACAGGCTCCCAGGTAGATGCTGTTTTTATTGACTTGCGGAAGGCGTTCGATACAGTTCCGCACTGTTGCCTGATAAACAAAGTAAGAGCCTACGGAATATCAGACCAGCTGCGTGGCTAGATTGAAGAGTTTTTAGCAAACAGAACACAGCGTGTTGTTATCAATGGATATATAAATGACCTAGTAGATAGTGACGGAAGTTCCATGTGGCTTTTCGCGGATGATGCTGTTGTATACAGAGAAGTCGCAGCATTAGAAAATTGTAGCGCAATGCAGGAAGATCTGCAGCAGATAGGCACTTGGTGCAGGGAGTGGCAACTGACCCTTAACATAGACAAATGTGGTGTATTGCGAATACATAGAAAGAAGGATCCTTTATTGTATGATTATATGGCAGCGGAACAAACACTGGTAGCAGTTACTTCTGTAAAATATCTGGGGGTATGCATGCGGAGCGATTTGAAGTGGAATGATCATATAAAATTAATTGTTGGTAAGGCGGGTTGGTTCAAATGGCTCTGAGCACTATGCGACTTAACATCTGTGGTCATCAGTCTCCTAGAACAACTTAAACCTAACTAACCTAAGGACATCACACACATCCATGCCCGAGGCAGGATTCGAACCTGCGACCGTAGCAGTCACGCGGTTCCGGACTGAGCGCCTAGAACCGCGAGACCACCGCGGCCGGCCGGTAACGCGGGTACCAGGTTGAGATTCATTGGGAGAGTCCTTAGAAAATGTAGTCCATCAACAAAGGAGGTGGCTTACAAAACACTCGTTCGACCTATACTTGAGTATTGTTCATCAGTGTGGAATCGTACCAGATCGGGTTGACGGAGGAGATAGAGAAGATCCAAAGAAAGCGGCGTGTTTCGTCACAGGGTTATTTGGAAACCAAGATAGCGTTACGGAGATGTTTAACAAATTCAAGTGGCAGACTCTGCAAGAGAGGCGCTCTGCATCGCGGTGTAGCTTGCTCGCCAGGTTTCGAGAGGGTGCGTTTCTGGATGAGGTATCGAATATAATGCTTCCCCCTACTTATACCTCCCGAGGAGATCACGAATGTAAAATTAGAGAGATTAGAGCGCGCACGGAGGCTCTCAGACAGTCGTTCTTCCCGCGAACCATACGCGACTGGAACAGGAAAGGGAGGTAATGACAGTGGCACGTAAAGTGCCCCCCGCCACACACCGTTGGGTGGCTTGCGGAGTATAAATGTAGATGTAGATGTACTTCATGATCGCCCCCCCCCCCCCCCCAACCATGAGGGATGTCGGTCTCCACTTTTCAGTCCGAGGAGTGTAAGTCTTCTTCGGCTCCTCTCGCCAGGAAGGGATCCCTTGGGTCACTCCCCTCCCAGGTTCCTACCAGTGGCAAAGCTGACACCTGCCAGTGGCTGAAGCAGCCACAGGTAGCTCTGGTCACAGGGCTTCACGGTCCTCCTCAGTCCCTGAGATTGAATCGGTGAAGCCCTCCCAGCTGGACAAACCTAAAGAGCAGTGAGAGAAACCTAAAAAGAAAAAGACACTCAAGAACCAAGGCACTGCGATTGCACCCACGGCTGGCCAGTGTGGCTGAGCGGTTCTAGACGCTTCAGTCTGGAACCGTACGACCGCTTCAGTCGCAGGTTCGAATCCCGCCTTGGCCAAGGATGTGTGTGATGTCCTTAAGTCAGTTAGGTTTAAGTAGTTCAAAGTTCTAGGGGACTGACCACCTCAGATGTTAAGTCCCATAGTGCTCAGAGCCATTTAAGCCATTTTTTTGCCTCCCATGCCACCACTTCCTACAAGGCCTGTGTCTGAGAATGAAGTGGAGATTCTGGCTTCTGATGAGGACCTAGATCTCGCTGGGCCCTCAGACATAATGGGTGTCGATCGCACAGGTACCCATCTAGTGGCAGCAGGTAACCCTGATGTGTAGGCTGCTCATTGAGTGTTTCGTGCCTTCTCAGTCTCACGATCACATAATCCTCCAGTGAAATTGCGTCAGTTTCTTCCACCACCTGCCTGAGCTATAGCAACTGATAAGCTTTACACCTGCTTTCTGCATTGCCCTCCAGGAAACCTGGTTTCCTGCAATGCAGACCCCTGCCCCCTGTGGCTATAACGAATATTACAGGAAACGTACTGAGTATAATAGAGTGTCAGGTGGAGTTTGCACCTATGTCCTGAACTCAGTATGTAGTGAAGCTGTGCCCCCTTCAAACCCCTTTTGAAGCTGTGGCTGTCAGGATAAGAACGACGCAGGAAATAACTGTCTGCAATGTATGTCTTACTCCAGATGGTGCAGTACCCCTGAACGTATTGGCTGCACTGATTGATCAACTCTCTAAACCTGTTGCTACTTTTGGGAGATTTTAATGTATTTATCCCTTTGTGGGATGGCGCCGTGCTTACTGGCCGAGGTAGGGAGGTCGAAAATTTACTGTCGCAACTCGATTTCTGCCTCTTAAATAGAGGTGCCCACACACATTTCAGTGTGGCACATGGCACATATTCAGCCATTGATCTCTCGGTTTGCAGTCTTGGCCTTCACCCATCTATCCACTGGAGAGCACATGACGACCTGTGTGGTAGTGACCACTTCCGCATCTTCCAGTCACTCCCCCAGCGTCATGCCAGTAGGCGTCTACCCAGATGGGCTTTAAACAAGGCAGACTGGGAAGCCTTCGCCTCTGCTGTCACCACTGAATCTCCCCCACATGGTGCCACCAATGTTTCTGTTGAGCAGGTCACTACAACGATCGTTTCTGCAGTGGAAAACGTGATCCCTCGTTCTTTAGGGTACCCCCGGCGAAAGACAGTCCCTTGGTGGTTGCTGGAAGTCGCTGAGGCAATTAAGGAGCGTCAGCGAGGTCTACAGTGACATAAGCCTCACCCTTCCCTAGAGAACCTAATGGCCTTTAAGTGGCTTCGTGCCCGTGTTCACCAGCTTATTAAACGACGGAAACAGGAGTGTTGGGAGAAGTACGTGTCGACCATCGGATCCCATACGTCACCTTCCAAAGTCTGGACGAAGATCAGACGTCTTTTTGGGTACCAGACCCCAACAGGTGTTCCTGGCATTAACATCAATGGCGTGTTATCTCCCGACGCAAACGCGATTGCCGAGCACTTTGCTGAGCACTATGATGGAGCCTCTACATCAGATAAGTAACCCCGAGCCTTTCGCACCCTCAAACAGCAGATGGAAAGGAAAGCCCTCTCGTTCACTACACGCCACAGTGAACCGTATAACGCCCCATTTGCAGAGTGGGAGCTCCTCAGCGCCCCTGCACATTGCCGCGACACTGCTCATGGGCTGGATGAGATCCAGTCAGATGATCAAACATCTCTTCTCTGACTACAAGCGACATCTTCTCGTCATCTTCATCCGGATCTGGTGCGATGGCGTCTTTCCATGGCAATGCCGGGAGAGCACCATCATTCCAGTGCTCAAACCCAATCAAAACACGCTTGATATGGATAGCTACTGGCCCATCAACCTCACCAACTTCCTTTGCAAGTTCTTTGAACATATGGTGTGTCGACAGTTGGGTTGGGTCCTGGAGTCATATGGCCTACTGGCTCCATGTCAGGGCAGCTTCCCTCGAGTCTGCCATCCGAACAGCTTTTTCCAGATGCCAACATCTGCTTGTCGTCTTTTTTGACTTATGTAAAGCACACGACACGAACTGGCGACTTAATATCTTTGCCACGTTGTATGAGTGCGGTCTTTGGGGCCCACTCCCCATTTTTATCCAAAACTTCCTGTCGCTCCGTACTTTCCATGCCCAAGTCGGTGCTTCCCATAGTCCCCCCCCCCCCCCCTCTCGTTCAGGAGGACGGCGTTCCGCAGGGCTTTGTATTGAGTGTCTCTCTATTTTTAGTGGCTATTAACGGTGTAGTAGCAGTTGTAGGGCCATCGGTCTCACCTTCTCTGTTTGCGGATGACTTCTGCATTTCGTACTGCTCCTCCAGTGCTGGTGTTGCTGAGCGGCGCCTACAGGGAGCCATTAACAAGGCGCAGCCATGAGCTGTAGCCCAAAGCTTCCAGTTTTCAGCTGCGAAGTAGTATCTCATGCATTTGGCTCTGAGCACCATGGGACTTAACATCTGAGGTCATCAGTCCCCTAGAATTTAGAACTACTTAAACCTAACTAACCTAAGGACGGCACACACATCCATACCCGAGGCAGGATTCAAACCTGCGACCGTAGCAGCAGCGCAGTGCCGGACTGAAGCACCTAGAACCGCTCGGCCACACCGGACGCTGTCATGCATTTCTGTCGGCGTCGCACCGTTCATCCAGAACTAGAACTTTACCTTAATGGCGATCCACTAACAGTAGTCGAGACATATCGATTCTTAGGACTGGTTTTCGACGCCCGATTGACTTGGCTACCTCACCTTCGTCAGCTTAAGTGGAAGTGCTGGCAGCACCTCAATGCCCTCCGCTTCCTAAGCAACACCAACTGGGCTGCTACAGCTCTACAGTTCCCATGTTCAATCCCGCCTTGACTATGGGAGTCACAGTTGAGCAGCGCCCTCAACGTTGCACTAACTCGACCCAGTGCACCACTGTGGCATTCGCCTAGCGACGGGAGCTTTTAGAACGAGTTCGGTGATCAGTGTCCTGGTGGAGGTCGGAGTCCCTCCATTGAAGATTAGGCGTGCACAACTGCTGGCCAGTTACGTTGCACACGTTCGTAGTTCTCCTGCGCATCCAAATTACCGTCTCCGTCAGTTTAAGTCGCGATGTCTTCAATGTAATTATTGTCTTTGAATGAGGGTTTCATTTGTTTTCGCCTTTCAGTTAACTTCTATGTTGTACTGTAGCAGTTCTCTCTACGTATGGACCAAGTTTCGTCGAGCTATGTTGCTTGACACTGACAAAGCATACAAAAGTTACTTTTGTCCTCAAGGTTAGACACCAGTGCAGTTTCAAGTTTGTTGCAAATAATTCTTGGTAGTATTTTGCATCCATGACTTACTAAACTGATGTTCCGATAATATTCACACCTGTAAGCATAGAGCTGTATTGGGATTTACGTTCTTCTTGAAGTGTGAGCTGTTTCGTCAATGTATTGTAAATTTTTCATAGTAGACGAATTGTTTCATCCTAGTGTGTTCTACCAAGAATTGTAGCGACGTGAAGCGAACCAGAGCGAAAGGAAGACAACCCAGCACTGTGCCGCGTTAGCCAGTAGCTGCAAATTGACACTGAAAGTGATGACGTGAGCCGGACCGCGCTCTGCAACAGGCATTACACGGTCAGAGAACAGCTCGACTGTACGTCACTAAACCAGACTCAAGCAGGGAAAAGATTTTAGGGAGAAACACAAACCTTTGCATATAAATTGTGAATAACGAGTGATTAGAACAAGGGTAATCGCATCACCACGTTGGTTGCTCAAAGGGTTCATTTGGGGTGTACTGCGGATGTAGTTTTTATGTTTATGCAAATTCATCATTGTTACTGTGCTTGCCACATGCCTCGTGATCAAGTTGTGAGTGGAAGAGTCGTTATACTTACTCTGAGGTGTACTTCCTAATATCGTGTCGGGCTTCCTTCAGTGCAAAGAACTCGAAGTGGCATGGACGCAACAAACCGCTGGAAGTCCCTTGCAGAAATATGGGCCATGCTGCCTCTACAGCCGTCCATAATTGCGAAAGTGTTGCCGGTGCAGGATTTTGTGCACGGTCTGCCCTCTCGACGATCTTCTACAAATATTCAGCGGGATTCCCGCCCGGAAACCTGGGTAGCCAAATCATTCGGTCGAACTGTCAAGAATGTTTTCAAACCAATCACGAACAACTGTGGCCCCTTGAAACGGTGCATGTCATCCATAAAAATTCCATCCTTCAGTAATTCTCATAAATTAAGGGTAAAGCTGATACATGGTGAAACAACGCTCTGGTGGGCGGTTTACGGGTTTACATCTCCTCGGGGTGTGACCTTGCGGTGCATTTGACCTGCGGTCGTCGCACGGTGGCGCTGGCAGCAGTCCACATACGCAGAGGTGTGTTGGTGCATGTCAGAGTACGGTGCAGCGAGTAAGTGTGCAGACGTTTTCAGACGTGTTAATGGTGACTGTGTGTTGAAAATTGCTCAAAGAACACATATTGATGACGTTGTGAGGGGTAGAATACCAGGGCGACTGGAGGCTGGTCAAACACAGCAGGTCGTAGCACGGGCCCTAAGTGTGCCACAATGTGTGAAGACTATGGCAACGATTCCAGCAGACAGGAAACGTGTCCAGGCGCTACAGTACGGGGCGTCCACAGTATACAACACCACAAAAAGACCGATATCTCACCATCAGTGCCCGCAGTCGGCCACGAAGTACTGCAGGTAGCCTTGCTCGGGACCTTACCACAGCCACTGGAACAGTTGTCTCCAGACACACAGTCTACAGACGACTGAACAGACATGGTTTATTCGCCCGGAGACCTGCAAGGTGCATTCCACTGACCCCAGGTCACAGGAGAGCCTGGTATCAAGAACATAGTACATGGTCATTGGAACAGTCGTCCCAGGTTATGTTCACAGACGAGTCTAGGTGTAGTTTGAACAGTGATTCTCGCCGGGTTTTCATTTGGCGTGAACCAGGAACCAGATACCAACTCCTTAACGTCCTTGGAAGGGACCTGTATGAAGGTCGTGGTTTGATGGTGTGGGGTGGGATTATGATCGGTGCACACACACCTGTGCATGTCTTTGACAGAGGAACTGTAACAGGTCAGGTGTATCGGGACGTCATTTTGCACCAGTATGTCCGCCTTTGCAGGGGTGCAGTGAGTCCCACCTTCCCCCTGTTGGATGACAATGCACGGCCCCACAGAGCAGCCATTGTGTAGAAGTACTTTGAAACAGAAGATATCAGGCGAATGGAGTGGCTTGCCTGTTCTCCACATCTAAACCCCATGGATCACGTCTGGGATACTCTCGGTCGACGTATCGCTGCACGTCTCCAAACCACTAGCACACTTCAGGAGCTCCGACAGGCACTGGTGCAAGAGTGGGAGGCTATACCACAGCAGCTGCTCGATCACCTGATCGAGAGTATGCCAACCTGTTGTGCGGCCTGTGTACGTGTGCATGGTGATCATATCCCATATTCATGTCGGGGTACATGCGCAGGAAACAGTGGCGTTTTGTGGCACATGTGTTTCGGGACGGTTTTCTCAACTTATCATTAATACCGTGGACTTACAGATCTGTATCGTGTGCGTTCCCTATGTGCCTATGCTATTAGCATCAGTTTTGTATAGTGTCACGTAGTGTGGCACCACATTCTGCAATTATCCTTAATTTATGAGCATGAGTGTAGTTTGGAATATAAAGTACATGAATAGCTGCAAATGGTCTCCAAATAGCCGAACATAACCGTTTCCATTCAGTGGTCGTTGCAAGTGGACCGGACGAACCAGTCCATATCATAAAAATGCATCTGATACCATTGTCGAGCCACCACCAGCGTACACAACGCCTTGTTGACAACTTGGGCCCATGGCTACGTGGGGTCTGCGCCACACTCAACCCTGCTTGTACCAACTGTAATCGGGACTCATCTGACTAGGCCATGGTTTACCAGTCGTCTAGGACCCAATCGATACGGCCACAAGCCCAGGAGAGGCGCTGCAAGAGCTCCCGTCGCTCTTCTGCTGACATAGCCCCTTAACGCCAGATTTCGCCGTACTGCTGCAAGGGATACGTTCGTCGTACGTCCCACATTGATTTCTATCATCTCACGCAGTGTTGCTTGTATGTATGCACTGACAACTCTACGCAAACGCCGCTGCTCTCGGTCCTTAAGTGAAGGCCGTCGGCCACTATGTTGTCAGTAGTGTGAAGTAGTGCGTGAAATTTGATGGTTTCGGCACACCCTTGACACTGTGGGTCTCGGAATATTGAATTCCCTTTTTCCAAAATGGAATGTCTCATGCGTCCGACTGCAACTACCATTCCGTGTTAAAGAGTTTGTTAATTCTCGTCATGCGACCATCATCGCGTCGAAAACCTTTCCACATGAATCACCCGAGTAGAAATGACAGCCGCGACAATGCACTGCCCCTTCATACCTTGTGTACGTGATTACTACCGCCATTTGTATATGTTCATTTGTACATGTTCAAATAGCTCGGAGAACCATGGGACTTAACATCTGAGGTCATCAGTCCCCTAGACTTAGAACTACTTAAACCTCACTAACCTAAGGACATCTCACACATCCATGCGCGAGGCAGGATTCGAACCTGCGACAGTAGCAGCAGCGCGGTTCCGGACTGAGGCGCCTAGAACCGCTCGGTCACAAGGGCTGGCCATCTCGCTGTCCTATGACTTTCGTTACTTCAGTGCATATTTTAAATGTAATATAAAATTATCTATAAACATCACTGTTGTCCACCAGTGTGTGTTTTTGTTTTAAATTCATCTGTTGTCATCTGTTTTTGTGTAGAAGTCAGAATGTTGACCACCATTTTGTATTGAAAAAAAAACACAATTTATCATCTGCTTTTATGTATTTTGAAACATTTTTTGAAGTTGTGTAATCTTCGCCTGAAAAGCACTGTTATCCGCTGCCAACCTGCCCCTTCGTGGAAAATTAGAATAAGGGGAAAAAGTTTTAGACTGCTATGTTTCAGCCTGTCACAACGTTGTAGAATAGGTTTTAAACTGCCAAAACGTCGAAATGGTAATAACAATGAATACTTGCAGATCGGAAAGTTACCGCACAGTTACTATATTTGTTGGAAATTCACAGCTCCAGTTGACCATAATCATGTGTTTTGTGTTTTAACATGACGAGAACAGTGTACCCAGGTCTTGTCTGGATAGGAGGTGACATCAAGAATATGAATGGTATTCCTCTCAAGGAAAGATTTAAATTATTTGCAGCAACGAATTAGCGTTTCGTGTTCTGCATTTCTCAATTATACGGGAACAGTTTGCCTATCGCCTTATGCCAGTATCTTTCTCTTGTACCAACTTGCGCAGTGATTTTGCAGGACTCTGCTACTTACTGAGAAATCAGTTCATCTGGTTTAGGTAGTCATCCAATTCGTTCAGTACCTAACATTGAGCCTGTCTCGCGAAATTTCTCAATAAGTCAACGAAATGCATTAAGACGAGACAGCTGTTTCCTGGGATTTTCCAGCAAATGTTTCCTGCACTAAATCTGTATACTTACCACCTTGGCGAAACACACGTTCAACAAGATAAAGACGTTGCTCGGTTGAAAGCACCATAATTTAAAAACAAATTCAACAACTAAACAGTATACATCGCATTCAGTAGCTTTCATCAGCTAAGCCAAACAATTAAATGTTACGCAGAGTGAAAGAATTGAAAAAAAGAAAGAAGTTCGTATTAGTAACAAAAAACATAACACAGGGTGAACATTAATAAAACCGAACAAGTTGCAGGGACAGGTTCCTGACTGGAAATGAATGAAAGAAGGTCCTATGGATATGTGTGCGGAAATGCATCGTTGCGACAGTAGAAGGCACTTACGAATGGAAATTGTTCTTATGTGTGACTGACGCGTCTTACTGTAAGAAACAGAATGGTCATGTCGGGAACAAATCGAGATGCTGTCTGTGTACGGGCAAGCATCTACATCTACATCTACGTGGATGCTCTGCAAATCACATTCAAGTGCCCAACAGAGGGATCATCGAACCACCTTCACATTTCTCTATTATTCCAATCTCGTATGGCGCGCGAAAAGAACGAACACCTATATCTTTCCGTAAGAGCCCTGATTTCCCTTACTTTATCGTGGTGATCGTTTCTCCCTATGTAGGTCGGTGTCAACATAATATTTTCGCATTCGGAGGAGAAAGTTGGTGATCGGAATTCCGTCAGTAGATTCCGTCGCAAAACGAAAAACGCTTTTCTTTTGAAGATGTCCAGCCCAAATCCTGCATCATTTCAGTGACACTCTTTCCCGTATTTCGCGATAATGCAGAATGTGCTGCTCTTCTTTGAACTTCTTCGATGTACTCCTTCAGTCCTACCTGGTAAGGATCCCACACCGCGCAGCAATATTCTAAAAGAGGACGGACAAGCGTAGTGTAGGCAGTCTCCTTAGTATATCTGTTACATTTTCTAAGTGTCCTGCCAATAAAACGCAGTCTTTGGTTACCCTTCCCCACAACATTTTCTATCTGTTCTTTCCAATTTAAGTTTTTCGTAATTGTAATTCTTAGGTATTTAGTTGAATTTACTGCCTTTCTATTTGACTGATTTATCGTGTAACTGAAGTTTGACGGATTTTTTTAGCACTCATGTGGATCACCTCACACTTTTCGTTATTTAGGGTCAACTGCCAATTTGCGCACCATTCAGATATTTTTCTTTTGATCTTCTCATGACTTTATTAATCGATAAACGACAGCGTCATCTGCAAACATCCGAAGACGGCTGCTCAGATTGTCTCCCAAATGGTTTATATAGATAAGGAACAGCAAAGGACCTATAACACTACCTTGGGGAACGCCAGAAATGACTGCTGTTTTACTCGATGACTTTCCGTCAGTTACTACGAACTGTGACCTCTCTGACAGGAAATTACAAATCCAGTCACATAACTGAGACGATATTCCATAAGCACGCAATTTCACTATAAACATAAGGAAACTGTCGAGAGGCAACACAGCTATACCAAAACAAATACCCTCACAGGCACCAATCACAACAGACAACGTTTCAAGCTCTTTTTGGGCGTTCGTGTGATCATGGGTCGTCTCAGACAGACGAACGTTCAGGAAGGCGGCGGATTGTACGTACGCCAGATCTGGATGACCGGGCGTTGCCTCTCGACCGTTTCCATCTGCTTGGCCGTACACAAACACCACTTCGGATTGTTCCCGACATGAATACCGAACCCTGCGTCAACCACACAGCCTGCAATACACGGGGAACACACTGCACGTGGTCAGCGGAACTTCCATTCGTCCCCGCCATCTACCATGGCAATGATGCATTTCCGGACACATGTTCATAGGATCTTTTCTCCTCCATTTCCAGTCAGGAATCTGCTCCTACAGTTTGTCAGTTTTATTAATGTGCACGCTGTATATCACTGAGACGGTCTGTGTGGGGCAATCTGCGAACTGAAGAAAAGTATGCGGGCTTTCGGAACAGAAAAATGAAATGAGAGGCCCTCAACCACGTACCCTCCGACTCAGAGTTGAAATATTAAACGTTTTGGCTGGTTTCGTTGTCTAGGGACTGGGATACGTAGTTGCAGCATTACAGGCGAAATACTGCTGAATCTACAGTATACAATATGAGTATACACATGAATCGAATGGTCGAAGGTTCCTATCACTCGGCAATTGTGAATGTAACGTTGTTGTTGTTGTTGTGGTCTTCAGTCCTGAGATTGGTTTGATGCAGATCTCCATGCTACTCTATCCTGTGCAAGCTGCACCATTTCCAAGTACCTACTGTAACCTACATCCTTCTGAATCTGCTTAGTGTATTCATCTCTTGGTCTCCCTCTACGATTTTTACCCTCCACACTGCCCTCCAATACTAAATTGGTGATCCCTTGATGCCTCAGAACATGTCCTACCAACCGATCCCTTCTTCTAGTCAAGTTGTGCCACAAACTCATCTTCTCCACAATTCTATTCGATACCTCCTCATTAGTTATGTGATCTACCCATCTAATCTTCAGCATTCTTCTGTAGCACCGTATTTCGAAAGCTTTTATTCCCTTCTTGTCCAAACTATTTATCGTCATTGTTTCAGTTCCACACATGGCTACAGTCCATACAAATACTTACAGAAACGACTTCCTGACCCTTAAATCTATATGGGATGTTAACAAATTTCTCTTCTTCAGAAACGTTTCCCTTGTATTTGCCAGTCTACATTTTATGTCCTCTCTACTTCGACCATCATCAGTTATTTTGCTCCCCAAATGGCAAAACTCATTTACTACTTTTAAGTGTCTCATATCCTAATCTAATTCCCTCAGCATCACCCGTCTTAATTCGACTGCATTCCATTATCCTCGTTTTGCTTTTGTTGATGTTCATCTTATACCCTCCTTTCAAGACACTGTCTATTCCGTTCAACTGCTCTTCCAAGTCCTTTGCTGTCTCTGACAGAATTACAATGTCATCGGCGAACCTCAAAGTTTTTATTCTTCTCCATGGATTTTAATACCTACTCCGACCTTTTCTTTTGTTTCCCCTATTGCTTGCTCAATATGCAGATTGAATAACATCGGGGATAGGCTACAACCCTGTCTCACTCCCTTCCCAATCACTGCTTCCCTTTCATACCCCTCGAGTCTGACATCTGCTTTCTGTACAAATTGTAAATAGCCTTTCGCTCCCTGTATTTTAGCCCTACCACCTTCAGAATTTGAAAGAGAGTATTCCAGTCAACATTGTCAAAAGCTTTCTCTTAGTTTACAAATGCTACAGACGTGGGTTTGCCTTTTCTTAATCTTTCTTCTTGTAAAGTAGAAATTTATAAATGAAAGATTGCATTTAAATAAAATCTGCAGGTACTATTTTAACGACTTTAAATGATGGGTAAGATAGTAGAAGTACTTTTGAGAATGCGATATATTTCTGCAAAACACTTATTGGTGTCGATGGTCCAGCAATTAAATAAAATATAAGTTGAATACCAGAGAAACAATAGATTCCGACTGCACATCATTAGTTATGAACAACAACTTAGCTCGCAAGATATTCACTTCTAAACGCATACTACGAGTTCACTGTAGAAGCCACGGAAACCACACAAGAGCACAAGTCGGCACTACAAAAGATTTCTATCTCGCGCGACCACGCGCAAACTGCTCCAAATCTTTCCCGCGACTCTGCGTCCGTCGCGTCCAGCACTTCCCGTGTCCTGGCAACACCGACTCAAAGGAAGGCCTCGGCGCTTGTTCGTGACGCGAACGTCAGGTCTGTTGCAGGCACACTCATAATGGTGGTGTCTCCCTCTCTGACACAGGAAAACGTGAAACTATTGGCGGTAGTTGATCAACACACATTGTTCTGAGAGGTTTCTGCAATCAATTAATTGTGCAATTCCTTACACTTCTTAACAAATACTGTAGTCCTGAACTTAAATTTCCACCTGTTTTAAGGATTGACATACAAAAACAACTTCATGGTCCAGCAGCAACAGAATTCGTGCTTCTTTACCTTATTTGTAAATCTGAGAAGCTACGTTTGTACTGGGTTGCTTTTACAAGAACATATTGGTGCTCTTCTTTAGGTATCTTGGTTGAGTGTGGGGTGAGGAGCACTGAATAAATATCTTGCGATTGTACACGTTGAGGGAGAGGGTGGGGGGACAGAAGAAGAGGCAAAAGAGAGATACTTGTTTTATCAAATAAAATGTTTTTATCTTATAGAGTTTCTCCTTTCAGTTGCAAGAGGGGAATATTTAACTTTTCTAATGTGCATCTTTAAAAAAGTTTAAGCTCAGCTGTATTTTCGATGTATGAAGCTATTTTGTTTCCTGTTTAGAATTCCACTCGTTGAAAACGACTGTAATCTAATGACTGGCAAACAGTTGGACTTTTACACATGTAAATTAGTTCACATTTCCAGTGACGATGTCAAACGAAAATAAATAAATAAATAAAAGAAACGAGTTAATTGTAAGGGGGTTAAGGTAAGTTTCGATAGCAAAATGGATCGATTAAATATAGTTAGTTGAATGTAAAATTTCCGAAGCTTGCAATGGGGCAAAGCACCTTCTCATATTGATCTACGTCTGTTTCGACAGGATTCAGTAATACAGAACTATGATCTTCATTTGTAGTTTTAGGATAGTAAGAAAATGTTTCATCTAAATAAAACTGCAGAATCCAAAACAATACCAAACATTTTGTTCGAGAATAAGAGATTTATAGTGATAAGCACGCCCAGGCGTTTCTGCCTGCAACAGACCTGGCGCTCGGCGTGCCTAGCTGGCGTGACGTCACCAACAAGCGCCGGTGTTAGTCCTGTGCGACTGTCCCTCCCCCCGCACTGCCCAGAACTACCTCGTGTCCTCCCCCGGAGACGATCGCTGCGATTGGCTAGAGCTCTCCCGCCCTGTCTTCAAGCCGGCGCCCACTCACAAACATAATGAAACATACGAAATACTGGAAATTAACTAAATATTCCTACAGTTGCACCATAAACACGCTCTAACACATTATTAAAGACATAAGCAAGTTAAATAAACATATATCAAAGGAATAGAACAAAGCATGCTGCTACCGTTTTCTCGTGTAACTGTGCGGTACTTACGGCCTGACGCGATCGGTAGTAATCGGCCACTTTGACCTCCAATAACTCATGTACTATTCAAGCTTTTTTCTTTTTCATCAGTCTACTGACTGGTTTGATGCGGCCCGCCACGAATTCCTTTCCTGTGCTAATCTCTTCATCTCAGAGTAGCACTTGCGACCTACGTCCTCAATTATTTGCTTGACGTATTCCAATCTCTGTCTTCCTCTACAGTTTTTGCCCTCTACCGTTCCCTCTAGTACCATGGAAGTCATTCCCTCATGTCTTAGCAGATGTCCTATCATCCTGTCCCTTCTCCTTATCAGTGTTTTCCACATATTCCTTTCCTCTCCGATTCTGCGTAGAACCTCCTCATTCCTTACCTTATCAGTCCACTTAATTTTCAACATTCGTCTATAGCACCATATCTCGAATGCTTCGATTCTCTTCTGTTCCGGTTTTCCCACAGTCCATGTTTCACTACCATACAATGCTGTACTCCAGACGTACATCCAAAGAAATTTCTTCCTCAAATTAAGGCCGGTATTTGATGTTAGTAAACTTCTCTTGGCCAGAAATGCCTTTTTTGCCATAGCGAGTCTGCTTTTGATGTCCTCCTTGCTCCGTCCGTCATTGGTTATTTTCCTGCCTAGGTAGCAGAATTCCTTAACTTCACTGACTTCGTGACCAGCAATCCTGATCTTAAGTTTCTCGCTGTTCTCATTTCTACTACTTCTCATTACCTTCGTCTTTCTCCGACTTACTCTTAAACCATACTGTGTACTCATTAGACTGTTCATTCCGTTCAGCAGATCATTTAATTCTTCTTCACTTTCACTCAGGATTGCAATGTCCTCAGCGAATAGTATCATTGATATCCTTTCACCTTGTATTTTAATTCCACTCCTGAACCTTTCTTTTATTTCCATCATTGCTTCCTCGATGTACAGATTGAAGAGTAGGAGCGAAAGGCTACAGCCTTGTCTTACTCCCTTCTTAATACGAGCACTTCGTTCTTGATCGTCCACTCTTATGATTCCCTCTTGGTTGTTGTACATATTGTATATGACCCGTCTCTCCTTATAGCTTACCCCTACTTTTTTCAGAATCTTGAACAGCTTGCACCATTTTATATTGTCGAACGCTTTTTTCCAGGTCGACAAATCCTATGAACGTGTCTTGATTTTTCTTTAGCCTTGCTTCCATTATTAGCCGTAACGTCAGAATTGCCTCTCTCGTGCCTTTACTTTTCCTAAAGCCAAACTGGTCGTCACCTAGCGCATTCTCAATTTTCCTTTCTATTCTTCTGTATATTATTCTTGTAAGCAGCTTCGATGCATGAGCTGTCAAGCTGATTGTGCGATAATTCTCGCACTTGTCAGCTCTTGCCGTCTTAGGAATTGTGTGGATGATGCTTTTCCGAAAGTCAGATGGTATGTCGCCAGACTGATATATTCTCCACACCAACGTGAATAGTCGTTTTGTTGCCACTTCCCCTAATGATTTTAGAAATTCTGATGGAATGTTATCAATCCCTTCTGCCTTATTTGACCGTAAGTCCTCCAAAGCTCTTTTAAATTCCGATTCTAATACTGGATCCCCTATCTCTTCTAAATCGACTCCTGTTCCTTCTTCTATCACATCAGACAAATCTTCACCCTCATAGAGGCTTTCAATATATTCTTTCCACCTATCTGCTCTCTCCTCTGCATTTAACAGTGGAATTCCCGTTGCACTCTTAATGTGACCACCGTTGCTTTTAATGTCACCAAAGGTTGTTTTGACTTTCCTGTATGCTGAGTCTGTCCTTCCGACAATCATATCTTTTTCGATGTCTTCACATTTTCCCTGCAGCCATTTCGTCTTAGCTTCCCTGCACTTCCTATTTATTTCATTCCTCAGCGACTTGTATTTCTGTATTCCTGATTTTCCCGGAACATGTTTGTGCTTCCTCCTTTCATCAATCAATTGAAGTATTTCTTGTGTTACCCATGGTTTCTTCGCAGCCACCTTTTTTGTACCTATGTTTTCCTTCCCAACTTCTGTGATCGCCCTTTTTAGAGACGTCCATTCCTCTTCAACTGTGTTGCCTACTGCGCTGTTACTTATTGCTGTATCTATAGCGTTAGAGAACTTCAAACGTATCTTGTCATTCCTTAGAACTTCCGTATCCCACTTCTTAGCGTATTGATTCTTCCTGACTAATGCCTTGAACTTCAGCCTACTCTTCATCACTACTATATTGTGATCTGAGTCTATGTCTGCTCCTGGGTACGCCTTACAATCCAGTATCTGATTTCGGAATCTCTATCTGACCATGATGTAATCTAATTCAAATCTTCCCGTATCTCCCGGCCTTTTCCAAGTATACCTCCTCCTCTTGTGATTCTTGAGCAGGGTATTCGCTATTACTAGCTGAAACTTGTTACAGAACTCAATTAGTCTTTCTCCTCTTTCATTACTTGTCCCAAGCCCATATTCTCCTGTAACCTTTCCTTCTACTCCTTCCCCTTCTACTGCATTCCAGTCGCCCATGACTATTAGATTTTCATCCGCCTTTACATACTGCATTACCCTTTCAATATCCTCATACATTTTCTCTATCTGTTCATCTTCAGCTTGCGACGTCGGCATGTATACCTGAACTATCGTTGTCGGTATTGGACTGCTGTCGATTCTAATTAGAACAACCCGGTCACTGAACTGTTCACAGTAACACACCCTCTGCCCTACCTTCCTATTCATAACGAATCCTACACCTGTTATACCATTTTCTGCTGCTGTTGATATTACCCGATACTCATCTGACCAGAAATCCTTGTCTTCCTTCCACTTCACTTCACTGACCCCTACTATTTCTAGATTGAGCCTTTGCATTTCCCTTTTCAGATTTTCTAGTTTCCCTACCACGTTCAAGCTTCTGACATTCGACGCCCTGACTCGTAGAACATTATCCTTTCGTTGATTATTCAATCTTTCTCTCATGGTATCCTCCCCCTTGGCAGTCCCCTCCCGGAGATCCGAATTGGGGACTATTCCGGAATCTTTTGCCAATGGAGAGATCATCATGACACTTCTTCAGCTACAGGCCACATATCCTGTGGATACACGTTACGTGTCTTTAATGCAGTGGTTTCCATTGCCTTCTGCATCCTCATGTCGTTGATCATTGCTGATTCTTCCGCCTTTAGGGGCAATTTCCCACCCCTAGGACAAGAGAGTGCCCTGAACCTCTATCCGCTCCTCCGCCCTCTTTGACAAGGCCGTTGGCAGAATGAGGCTGACTTCTTATGCCGTAAGTCTTCGGCATGCCTATAATTTATACCAATTAGGTTTACAATAATAGCTTTCTAAAGACACGTCGATCGACGAAATCGGATGAAGCGTTTGCATTTTGGAACTTCGCTGCTGGGTGTTACTTGTCTAATTTAGTCAGATACTAAACTTTAAACCAATAAAGATATTGAAAATCTGATTACACCATCAGAATCGTCGTGCAATTAATGGTAATGTACATACTTCTTTTTGAGATATCATGATTCCTCTGAGTACTATTAATTTCGGAACGAACTGTGAAATGTCTGCCATTAAGGTTTCACAAAGTCCGCCACCTTTGGTACTCCCTGCATAGAAATCTGCTTCATCGACCCAAAGCACCGTCCACATCACAGCGCCAACATGGAATTCGCAGCCACGCGGTCGGCCTGGACCCCTGTTGCTTTGGCCAACTTCCGGCACCACGTGGTCGGCTTGCCGAACGTCCTGTGCGGCCGTCCCAACTCCGAACATACAGGGCGTTACAAAAAGGTACGGCCAAACTTTCAGGAAACATTCCTCACACACAAAGAAAGAAAATATGTTATGTGAACATGTGTCCGGAAACGCTTACTTTCCATGTTAGAGCTCATTTTATTACTTCTCTTCAAATCACATTAATCATGGAATGGAAACACACAGCAACAGAACGTACCAGCGTGACTTCAAACACTTTGTTACCAGAAATGTTCAAAATGTCCTCCGTTAGCGATGGATACATGCATCCACCCTCCGTCGCATGGAATCCTTGATGCACTGATGCAGCCCTGGAGAATGGCGTATTGTATCACAGCCGTCCACAATACGAGCACGAAGAGTCTCTACATTTGGTACCGGGGTTGCGTAGACAAGAGCTTTCAAATGTCCCCATAAATGAAAGTCAAGAGGGTTGAGATCAGGAGAGCGTGGAGGACATGGATTTGGTCCGCCTCTACCAATCCATCGGTCACCGAATCTATTCTTGAGAAGCGTACGAACACTTCGACTGAAATGTGCATGAGCTCCATCGTGCATGAACCACATGTTGCGTCGTACTTGTAAAGGCACATGTTCTAGCAGCACAGGTAGAGTATCCCGTATGAAATCATGATAACGTGCTCCATTGAGCGTAGGTGGAAGAACACGGCGCCCAATCGAGACATCACCAACAATGCCTGCCGAAACGTTCACAGAAAATATGTGTTGATGACGTGATTGCACAATTGCGTGCGGATTCTCGCCAGCCCACACATGTTAATTGTGAAAATTTTGCAATTTGATCATCAGAATTTAGGAAGTACAGTACATACTGACGAAACTAAAATGAGCCTTAACATGGAAATTAAGCGTTTCCGGGCACATGTGCACATAACATCTTTTCTTTATTTGTGTGTGAGGAATGTTTCCTGAAAGTTTGGCCGTACCTTTTTTTAACATCCTGTATAATATTTCCAGGGCGCCACAATTCGCCCGTTACCTCACAACTTCATAAGCCGAGATCACTAAAGAAAGCATTTTGTTAGATGACCGGTTTCGACAGAGCTATGCTGTCATCATCGGATATTATGCTTTTGAATTTTCACAACGTAGATAATATGTTTTAAAAATTCAAAAGCACAAGATTCGATGGTAACAGAATAGCTCTGTCGAAATCGATCGTGCCATAAAATGCTTTTTAGCAATCTTGGCTTGTGAAGTTTTCTTCACTTACCATCAGAAAAAAACAGTTCTTCCAACTTGTGCTCTGCCAACTTTCTTTCGAATTCCAAGATAATCTACACTTATGCTCATAAATTAAGGATGATTCTGACACATGGTGGAACAACGCTCAGGTGGGCGGTTTGCGGGTTTGAATCACCTCGGGATATGATCTTGCGGTGCATTTGACGTGTGGTCGTCGCACGGTGGTGTTGGCAGCAGTCCACATATGCAGAGGTGTTTTGGCGAATGTCAGAGTACAGTGCAGAGAGTAAGTGTGCAGACGTTTTCTGACGTGCTAATTGTGACTGTGTGTTGAAAATTGCTCAAAGAACACATATTGATGATATGAGGAGTAGAATACTAGGGCGACTGGAGGCTGGTCAAACACAGCAAGTCGTAGCACTGGCCCTCCGTGTGTCACAAAGTGTGATCTCAAGATTATGGCAACGATTCCAGCAGACAGGAAACGTGTCCAGGCGCTACAGTACGGGACGTCCACAGTGTACAACACCACAAGAAGACCGATATCTCACCATCAGTGCCCCCAGACGGCTACGGAGTATTTCAGATAGCCTTGCTAGGGACCTTACCGCAGTCACTGGAACAGTTGTCTCCAGACACACACTCTGCAGACGACTGAACAGACCTTTTATTCGCCCGGAGACCTGCAAGGTGCATTCCACTGACCCTTGGTCACAGGAGAGCCCGTAAAGCCTGCTGTCAAGAACACAGTACATGGTCATTAGAACAGTGGTCCCAGGTTATGTTCACGGACAAGTCCAGATATAGTCTGAACAGTGATTCTCGCCGGGTTTTCATCTGGCGTGAATCAGGAACCAGATACCAACCCCTTAATGTCTTTGTCAGGGATCTGTATGGAGGTCGTGGTTTGATGGTGTGCGGTGGGATTATGATTGATGCGCGAACACCCGTGCATGTCTTTGACAGAGGAACTGTAACAGGTCAGGTGTATCGGGACGTCATTTTGCGCCAGTATGTCCGCCTTTTCAGTGGTGCAGTGGGTCTCACCTTCCTCCTGATGGATGATAACGCACGGCCCCACTGGCCTGCCATCTTGGATTAATACCTTGAAAGATATCAGGCGAATGGCCTGCCTGTTCTCCAGACCTGAACCCCATCGAGCACGTCTGGGATGCTCTCGGTCGACGTATTGCTGCACGTCTTCAAACCCCTACAACACTTCAGGAGCTACGACAGGCACTGGTGCAAGAATGGGAGGCTATACCCCAGCAGCTGCTCGACCACCCGATCCACAGTATGCCAACCCATCGTGTAGCCTGTGTGCGAGTGCATGGTGATCATATCCCATATTGCTGTCGGGGTACATGCGCAGGAAACAGTGGCGTTTAGTAGCACGTGTGTTTCGGGACGGTTTTTCAACTTATCACCAATACCGGGGATTTACAGACCTGTGTCGCGTGTGTTCCCTATGTGCCTATGATATTAGCACCAGTTTTGTGTAGTGCCACGCTGTGTGGCACCACATCCTGCAATTATCCTTAATTTATGAGCATGAGTGTACGTCGTAGTTCGTAGTTCAGTGCACAGCGACTTTCCGCCGTATGCAGAGTAAGTTCATTCAGTAATTGCATTGAGGTTATGTCCCTAGTCCCAGTCAAAATTCAGAAACAAATTACTTTTCTCTGCTCCGTTTGACCGAACCGCGCCTGTTGGAGGGCACGTTCAGTGTACCGCCATGCCGGCAAGTCTATAACGACAACTGGGACAGCCGTTGAGAACGAGCCACGATGCTGCACGTTATGAGTGGCCTTCTGCCGTCAGTGAATAGTTGCCGAAGGCTCGCCGAGCATTCGAGGGTCCAAGGAAGCCCGCCAGAACACCTCAGACACCGCAGCCCTGCCCTTAACCCCGCGCTCTTGGCAGCTGTCCGCTATTTTCGCGTTCCTGTCGTCTAGGGGTATACTTAGGCTGCAGACAAACAGCCAGCTTTTCTCCCGCTGTGCAGTTATTTGCGTGCTCGTCGCGGACCACAATGTCTGTGCGAGGAATCCAGTCCCTGGCGAACTTCGCTCACCTGCTCGCACGACTGAGCCTCAGCGTTGCGTCTTGATATCGCTTTTGATGCAGCGCCCTCCTTTATTTGTAGAGGACTGCGTTACATTGAATGTATGAAGCACGAGGATACCTAACAGTCTGCCTAAGGAATGAATTTGGGCAAATCAGGTTCTTGAAGAAAGCTTGAAGTTTACTATACTCAGGGTACGATTATGGTACAATTCATGTAATTGTTGTTGTTGTTGTTGTTGTTGTCTTCAGTCCAAAGACTGGTTTGAAGCAGCTGACCACGTCCCTCTCCCCCCCCCCCCCTCCCAAGTACACTTTTTCCAGCTACCAAATTAACTACTCCATCATCTCTTACCACGTGTCCTATCAACCAAGCCCTTTTGATGAAGTTGTCCCATAAATTTCTTTTTTGCCCTGTTCGATTCAGTGCCTCCTCATCTAGCCATATAATGTGACTTCTGACTTCTTAGCCATATAATCTTCAGCATTCTTCTGGCGCACTACATTTCAAAAGCTTATTTTCTCTTCTTGTCTGAACTGTTTATCATCCGTATTTCAATGTCATACTCCTCTTCACCCCTAACAAATAAATTTAAAGTTAGAAAGTATACTAACATCTACATTTACGAGTGTACTTGTTAACAAATGTATCTTCCGGCCGCTGTGGCCGAGCTGTTCTAGGCGCTTTAGTCCGGAACTGCGCTGCTGCTACGGTCGCAGGTTAGAATCGTACCTCGGGCATGGCTGTCTGTGACGTCCTTAGTTTAGTTAGGTTTAAGTAGTTCTAAGTCTAGGGGACTGACAACCTCAGATGTCGTCCCATAGTTCTTAGAGCCATTTGAACCAAATTTATCTATTTAGAAATGCATTTCTCGCTATTGCCAGCGTGCATATTTTCCTGCTTCGGTCACCGTCACATATTTTACTGCCGAAAGAGCTTAACTCAGTAGCAGCGTTTAGTGCCCCATTTCCTAATCTAATTGCCTCAGCATCGTCCGACGTAATTCGTCTACGTTCAAGTATACTTGTTTTGGTTTCGCTGGTATTCGTCTTACAATCTGTTTTCGAGACACTATCGATTTCGTTCATCTGCTCTTCGAACTCCATTGTCGTCTCTGACAGAATTACAGTATCACTGGCAAACTGTGAACTGTTTATATGGGTTGGGTTGTTTGGGGGAAGAGACCAAACAGCGAGGTCATCGGTCTCGGAAAGAATGGGGAAGGAAGCCTGGAGTGATTTAGGGAAATCACGGAAAACCTAAATCAGGATGGCCGGGCGCGGGATTTAACCGTCGTTCTCCCGAATGCGAGTCCAGTGTGTTACCACTGCGCTACCTCGCTCGGTTTTGGTAAAGTGTTTATTTCTTCTCCTTAAACTCCAATTATCTTTCTAAACTTCTCCATTGTTTGCTTGTCAGCTTGTTCAGTGTAGCAGTTTGAATAACATCTCAATCACTGCTTCCCTTTCATATCTTTCGACTGTGCGGTCTGGTTTCTATACAAGTTGTACATAGCCTTATAAACTCTGTATTTTATCCATGTTACGTTCAGAATTTAAAAAATGCATTCAGATCAACATTGTCAAAAGGTGATATTGTAAACGTAGGTTTGCATTTCTTCACTATATCTTATAGATAAGATTTAGTGTCAGTGTTACCTGTCGTGTTCCTATATTTCTCCGGAATCCAAAAGGATCTTTCACGATGTCGGCATTTACCACTTTTTTCTATTCTTCTGTAAGTGATGTAGGGCAGTATATTGCAACCATGACCTTCTACAGTGATGGTTGGGCAGTGGTCGCACGTATGAGTTCCAGCATTCACTTAATACACACATCAAAAAAAGTTTTGCATCACCACAGTTCCGAGAACTCCTTAAGGTAGACGTTGACTGTAGGTATTGTCTCACAGACACAGTCCCTTTGACTGTTCAGAGATGTCACTAAACCCGCCCAAAGATGTAAACAACCATGCATGAGCAGCGCCTATTAGACAGCTCGTCTTGTCTGTAGTTAACCATGCATAGACGGTCAACACTGCGGTTCGATCGCGTCAACAAGGGAAGTGTCCAGGCGTCTCGGAGTGAACCTAACCGGTGTTGTTCGGACATGGAGGAGACACAGAGAGACAGGAACTGTCGATGAAATGACTCGCTCAGGCCGCCCAAAGGCTACTACTGCAGTGGATGATCGCTACCTACGAATTATGGCTCGTAGGAACCCTGACAGCAACGCCACCATGTTGAATAATGCTTTTCGTGCATCCACAGGAAGTTGTGTTATGACTCAAACTGTGCGCAATAGGCTCCATGATGCGCAACTTCACTCCCGACGTCCACGGCGGGGTCCATCTTTGCAACTACGACACCATGCAGTGCGGTATAAATGAGCCCAACAACATGTCAAATGGACCGCTCAGGATTGGCATCACGTTCTCTTCACCAATGAGTGTCGCACATGCCTTCAACTAGACAATCGTCGGGGATGTGTTTGGAGGCAACCCGGTCAGGCTGAACGCCTTAGAGACACTGTTCAGCGAGGGCAGCAAGCTGGAGGTTCTGGTTCCCTGCTGTTTTGGGTTGGCATTATGTGGGGCCGACGTACGCCGCTGGTGGTCATGGAAGACGCCGTAACGGCTGTACGATACGTGTATGCCATCCTCCGACCGATAGTGCAACCATATCGGCAGAATATTGGCGAAGCATTCGTCTCCATGGTCGACAATTCGTGCCCCCCATATTGCACATCTAATGAATGACGTCCTTCAGGATAATGATATCGCTCGACTAGAGTGGCTAGCATGTTCTCCAGACATGAACCCTATAGAACATGCCTGGGATAGACTGAAAAGGGCTGTTTATGGACGGCGTGACCCACCAACCATTCTGAGGGATCTACGCCGTATCGCCGTTGAGGAGTGGGACAATCTAGACCAACAGCGCCTTGATGAAATTGTGGATAGTATGTCACGACGAATATAGGCATGCATCAATGCAAGAGGACGTGCTACTGGGTATTAGAGGTACTGGTGTGTACAGCAATCTGTACCACCACCTCTAATGGTCTCACTGTATGGTGGTACAACATGTAATGTGTGGGTTCCATGAGGAATAAAAGAGGCAGAAATGATGTTTATGCTGATCTCTATACCAATTTTCTGTACAGGTTCCGGAACTCTCAGAAACGAGGTGATGAAAAACTGTTTTTGATGTATGTATTAGCATAGTAAGCGGTTCGCTTCATATTTAACTGCTGTGAGGGAGAAAGAGTCGTGTTTCACGAGGCATCTTCTTCTGAATGGGAACAAATTACTACTAGTATTCCACCAGGTCAAGTATCCCGTTTTACAGCATGTAGAATAAGGTTATATTGACATGTATCTGGAAACATAGGTTGACTCTTACATAGATGATAACAGCTACCAGCCACTTTTTAAAATGATTTTTCATTATTTAAACACTGCCGTTACCAGTTTCGAACCGACAGGTTCATCTTCAGACGGCTAGTTCACATTTTACATTAGGTTTCGGCTTTTGTTTCCCCAACTGCTAGGGCACCACCACCCTAAAGAAGTTTCGTCAGTTGCGGAAACAAAAGGCGAAAGTCAATGTAAAACGTGAACTAGCAGTCTGAAGATGAACCTGTCGGTTCGAAACCGGTAGCGGCACAGTATAAATAAAGAAATAGCATTGTAAAAAGTGGCTGCTAGCTGTTATCTTGTATGTAAGTGTCAGCCTATATTTTGTACACAGCCACGGGCTCAAAATGCCAGTTTTTGACAAAATAGCATATCTGGAAACACTTTGTTTCCCTTTGAAGTTCATTTTCTACAAATCTTCATACTACTTTAGTCACGGGAAATGTACAGGAACATAACTTTATCGGCATACCGCATAAAACTCTTTCGTACATGAAGTGTTCAAATTGCCCTTTTGGTTACGTCCACTACGAGTCAATTCTATGAGTTCTAAAACAGTTTCTGTGGAAGATAAACAGGAACAGGCGGACCAGTTCCCTGGCCCTCACCTTCTCCGGACCTAAAATCATTAATAGAAACACAGACAGGCTTCGTGGAGGGCTTTGAGCCCTAAAGCAATACACCAGGGATACCCCAACGCGCCAGAGATTCAAAAATTCAGTGCAATGGCGGGTTTACTTATGAGTCTATGTCTACGTGACTACCTCACAATTCACATTTAATTGTGTGGCAGAGGGAACATCGAACAACCTGCAGAGAATATCTCTACCGTTAGACTCGCGAACAGCGCCCGAAAAAAAAACGAACACTTAAATCTTCCGGCACGAGCACTGTTGTTGTTGTTGTGGTCTTCAGTCCTGAGACTGGTTTGATGCAGCTCTCCATACTACTCTATCCTGTGCAAGCTTCTTCATCTCCCAGTACCTACTGCAACCTACATCCTTCTGAATCTGCTTAGTGTACTCATCTCTCGGTCTCCCTCTACGATTTTTACCCTCCACACTGCCCTCCAATGCTAAATTTGTGATCCCTTGATGCCTCAAAACATGTCCTACCAACCGATCCCTTCTTCTAGTCAAGTTGTGCCACAAACTTCTCTTCTCCCCAATCCTATTCAATACTTCCTCATTAGTTACGTGATCTATCCACCTTATCTTCAGTATTCTTCTGTAGCACCACATTTCGAAAGCTTCTATTCTCTTCTTGTCCAAACTAGTTATCGTCCATGTTTCACTTCCATACATGGCTACACTCCATACAAATACTTTCAGAAATGACTTCCTGACACTTAAATCTATATTCGATGTTAACAAATTTCTCTTCTTCAGAAACGCTTTCCTTGCCATTGCCAGTCTACATTTTATATCCTCTCTACTTCGACCATCTTCAGTTATTTTACTTCCTAGATAGCAAAACTCCTTTACTACTTTAAGTGTCTCATTTCCTAATCTAATTCCCTCAGCATCACCCGATTTAATTGGACTACATTCCATTATCCTCGTTTTGCTTTTGTTGATGTTCATCTTATATCCTCCTTTCAAGACACTGTCCATTCCGTTCAACTGCTCTTCCAAGTCCTTTGCCGTCTCTGACAGAATTACAATGTCATCGGCGAACCTCAAAGTTTTTACTTCGTCTCCATGAATTTTAATACCTACTCCAAATTTTTCTTTTGTTTCCTTTACTGCTTGCTCAATATACAGATTGAATAACATCGTGGAGAGGCTACAACCCTGTCTCACTCCTTTCCCAACCACTGCTTCCCTTTCATGCCCCTCGACTCGTATGACTGCCATCTGGTTTCTGTACAAATTGTAAATAGCCTTTCGCTCCCTGTATTTTACCCCTGCCACCTTTAGAATTTGAAAAAGAGTATTCCAGTCAACATTGTCAAAAGCTTTCTCTAAGTCTACAAATGCTAGGAACGTAGGTTTGCCTTTTCTTAATCTAGCTTCTAAGATAACTCGTAAGGTCAGTATTGCCTCACGTGTTCCAACATTTCGACGGAATCCAAACTGATCCTCCCCGAGGTCTGCATCTACCAGTTTTTCCATTCGTCTGTAAAGAATTCGCGTTAGTATTTTGCAGCTGTGACTTATTAAACTGATAGTTCGGTAATTTTCACATCTGTCAGCACCTGCTTTCTTTGGGATTGGAATTATTATATTCTTCTTGAAGTCTGAGGGTATTTCGCCTGTCTCATACATCTTGCTCACCAGCTGGTAGAGTTTTGTCAGGACTGGCGCTCCCAAGGCCGTCAGTAGTTCTAATGGAATGTTGTCTACTCCGGGGGCCTTGTTTCGACTCAGGTCTTTCAGTGCTCTGTCAAACTCTTCACGCAGTATCGTATCTCCCATTTCGTCTTCATCTACATCCTCTTCCATTTCCATAATATTGTCCTCAAGTACATCGCCCTTGTATAGACCCTCTATATACTCCTTCCACCTTTCTGCTTTCCCTTCTTTGGTTAGAACTGGGTTTCCATCTGAGCTCTTAATATTCATACAAGTGGTCCCCTTTTCTCCAAAGGTCTCTTTAATTTTCCTGTAGGCAGTATCTATCTTACCCCTAGTGAGATAAGCCTCTACATCCTTACATTTGTCCTCTAGCCATCCCTGTTTAGCCATTTTGCACTTCCTGTCGATCACATTTTTGAGACGTTTGTATTCCTTTTTGCCTGCTTCATTTACTGCATTTTTACATTTTCTCCTTTCATCAATTAAATTCAATATTTCTTCTGTTACCCAAGGATTTCTAGCAGCCCTCGTCTTTTTACCTACTTTATCCTCTGCTGCCCTCACTACTTCATCCCTCAGAGCTACCCATTCTTCTTCTACTGTATTTCTTTCCCCTATTCCTGTCAATTGTTCCCTTATGCTCTCCCTGAAACTCTGTACAACCTCTGGTTCTTTCAGTTTATCCAGGTCCCATCTCCTTAATTTCCCACATTTTTGCATTTTCTTCAGTTTTAATCTACAGGTCATAACCAATAGATTGTGGTCAGAGTCCACATCTGCCCCTGGAAATGTCTTACAACTTAAAACCTGGTTCCTAAATCTCTGTCTTACCATTATATAATCTATCTGATACCTTTTAGTATCTCCAGGGTTCTTCCACGTATACAACCTTCTTTCATGATTCTTAAACCAAGTGTTACCTATGACTAAGTTGTGCTCTGTACAAAATTCTACTAGGCGGCTTCCTCTTTCATTTCTTAGCCCCAATCCATATTCACCTACTATGTTTCCTTCTCTCCCTTTTCCTACACTCGAATTCCAGTCACCCATTACTATTAAATTTTCGTCTCCCTTCACTATCTGAATAATTTCTTTTATTTCATCGTACATTTCTTCAATTTCTTCATCATCTGCAGAGCTAGTTGGCATATAAACTTGTACTACTGTAGTAGGTGTGGGCTTCGTATCTATCTTGGCCACAATAATGCGTTCACTATGCTGTTTGTAGTAGCTTACCCGCATTCCTATTTTCCTATTCATTATTAAACCTACTCCTGCATTACCCCTATTTGATTTTGTGTTTATAACCCTGTAATCACCTGACCAGAAGTCTTGTTCCTCCTGCCACCGAACTTCACTAATTCCCACTATATCTAACTTTAACCTATCCATTTCCCTTTTTAAATTTTCTAACCTACCTGCCCGATTAAGGGATCTGACATTCCACGCTCCGATCCGTAGAACGCCAGTTTTCTTTCTCCTGATAACGACGTCCTCCTGAGTAGTCCCCGCCCGGAGATCCGAATGGGGGACTATTTTACCTCCGGAATATTTTACCCAAGAGGATGCCATCATCATTTAATCATACAGTAAAGCTGCATGTCCTCGGGAAAAATTACGGCTGTAGTTTCCCCTTGCTTTCAGCCGTTCGCAGTACCAGCACAGCAACGCCGTTTTGGTTAATGTTGCAAGGCCAGATCAGTCAATGATCCAGACTGTTGCCCCTGCAACTACTGAAAAGGCTGCTGCCCCTCTTCAGGAACCACACGTTTGTCTGGCCTCTCAACAGATACCCCTCCGTTGTGGTTGCACCTACGGTACGGCCATCTGTATCGCTGAGGCACGCAAGCCTCCCCACCAACGGCAAGGTCCATGGTTCTGATATCTCTTTATTTTATTTTGACGATCATCCGACTCTGAGGAGAAAGTTGTTGAGTCAAATTTCGTGAAAAAATCTCGCCGCAACGTAAAACGCCTTTGTATTAATGATTGTCACCCCCGACTCGCATATCATGTCCGTTACTCGCTTTCTCCCCTTTTTCGCGATAGTAGAAAAGAGCTGCCCTTCTTTGAAATTTGTCGATGTCCTCCGTCAATCCTATCTGATAAGGATCCCACGCAGCACAGCACTACTCCAGAAGAGGACGGACAAGCGTAATGTAGGCAGTGTCTTTAGTAGATCTGCTACATCTTCTAAGTTTTTTGGAAATAAAACACTGAGGGAGAGCATTTTGAACATTTTATGTTCGAAAGAATTTCATGTGATATGCCGGTACACTCTCTTCCTCTGTTTCCCATCCTTAATGTGCCAGGAGCTACAGAGAATAAATTCAAACATGGAAATAAAGCCATATTGAATGCATGATGGAAGTTTGGCTGTTCAATTTTCTTAATCCTTTGTAAATGATAAAGCCTAAATAGCGCCATTGTTGGCGATTTAATCAAATCCAACAGTCAATAACAGATGGAAAAATAAGTGAAATATTTATAAATACTATTACCTCCTTCTCGGTAAACAGTCTCCCACTTAATTTAGAAAAGCACATTTATTTCAACTATCTGCAAGGCAGGATATACAGTATTTCATCAGCAATAGTAGAGAACGGTGGAAAAGTGGGAAAAAATCTAAATTTGAATGTGTGGAGCTATAATTGGAATCACCTATTATATAAGATAGATCTTCTGGTGAACTTGAGTTTAACGACGTTTGCTGTGCGTGTTATTGGTTGATTTGGCGGTCTGGGGCAGTACTGTACATAGACATAAAGAGTTCAATGCACAAAAAGATCCCGTAAGGATCTTACCTGCTGCTCATACTTAATGTAGGCATACTAGGCATACCAATAACGTCTGCACATTACATTTAGTTTCTTATGAAGTTTATTGTGCATAGCCAGTTTACAAAACTGGGATGGGAAATGCACTGCACTATTTACAGCTTAACTGTACTTGGCATTTTACCCAAAAACGAAGTACTGGCAAAGGCAACGTTACATTAAGTTCCAGAAAAAGAAAAGGCAGGACAGATGTGGGATGGAATCCAGAAACTTTATCTCCATTGTCTGACATCCTCACAGCCACCAACCCACTACGTATATCACTAAAGTGTCCGATCACTTTGATACACTGGCTACTCATGTGGACTTGTATGAGTGTCATATTCTGCAGCTTTCTTGGCCGGCAGAACGAATCGATAGGCCTGGTGTGGAGAATGGCCAGAACGATTCCAACCCGATGCTGTTCCACTTGGCACCCTGCTCAGTCGCAACTAGCAATGAATTCCCTTGTGCGCCGCGACTCTCAAGATGATATTTGGCACCCGTTTGCTCTACACCCCCATTTACTTATATAAGTCGCACCATTTACAACTGGAACATGAATGGAGGGAAGAAACAGTGGTACACAAAGCACGCCCCACGACACACCATGAGGTATTCTACACTTACAAGTGTGTACCAACGTGACTTCCGCTCTTTCGTGTTCCAATCTCGAATGCTGCGCGGGAAGAATGCTTGCTGGTGAGCCTCCTTGCGAGCTCGAATATCTCTAATTTTATCTTTGTTATTCAATCTGTACATTGAGTAAACAGTAAAGGAAACTGAAGAAAAATGTAGAGTCGGAATTAAAGTCCAGGGAGAAGAAAAAAAGACTTTGAGGTTTGCTTAGGATTGTTATTCTGTCAGAGAAAGTAAAGGACATGAAAGAGCAGTTGAATGGAATGGACGATGTACTTAAAGCAGGATAAAAGACGAACACCAACAAAAGCAAAACGAAGATAACGGAATGTAGTCGAATTAAATCAGGTGATACTTAGGGAATTAGATTAGGAAATGAGACACATAAAAGTAGTAGATGAATTTCACTATTAGGGCAGCAAAATAACTGATGTTGGTAGAGGTAGAGAGGATATAAAATTTAGACTGACATTGGCAAGGAAAGCGTATCTGTAGAAGAAGTGTTTTCTAAAAGTATCTTTATGGAGTATAGCGACGTACGGAAGTGAAACATGGACGAGCAACAGTTTAGATAAAAAGAGTTTATGAAATGTGGTGTTACAGAAGAATTCAAAAGATTAGATGGATCGATCACGTAACTAATAATAAAGCACTGAACAGAATTGGGAAGAAAAGAAATTTTTTGCACAACCACACTAGAAGAAGGCATCGGTTGACAGGACACGTTCTGAGGCATCAAGGGACCACGAATTTAGTACTTGGTGGAAGCGTGTGGGGTAAAAAAATCGTAGAGGGTGACCAATAAAGCAGATGGAGAAGGATGTACTTTTGCAGTATTTACTGGGAGATGAAGGGGCTTGCACAGAATAGAATAGCATGGAGAGCTTCATCAAACCAGTTTTCGGACTGAAGACCATAACAACAATAACAGCAACATCATCTTCATGGTCTTGTCGAGAGGTATACGTAGGAGGAATTGATACAGGGTGACTCAGAAAGAAAGAACAGCTTTCAGTTGTTTATTAGAGACAAACTATGAAAGATAGAAACCCATTGTGCACGTTACTGGATAAAGGAAGGTTGAAAGTTTAATGTTCACACAGACACTATATTATATACTCAAGATGAACACCATGCATTGCACGAAAGACATCGAAACACGGTAATCTATTTCATTCCACACACGAATCAACAGGCTTCTGTTTATTGAATCGAGGGCTTCAACAATTCGGTTTCTCAGGTCTTGAAGAGCAGCTGCCTCAGTTGGGAAAAATATGTCTTTTATGTACCACACACCCCCTTCCACCCCTCCCCCCCCCCCTCCCCCCCCACGCACACACACAAGGTGTGAGGTCTGGTGATATGGGACGCCAGAAGCAGTGAACAAGAACTTATTGTGCACCTGTTCCAATCCAATTGTGGGAGAGTGTTGTTAAGATAACGCCGTACCTTAAGGTGAAAGTGAGACCGAGTGCGGTCATGCATAAAAATGAAATCGTCGGAATCTTCGTGAAGTTGAGGAAACAACCAATTTTGCAGTACGTCTAGTATAACATTCCTGTTACAGTTTCCTCCGCAGAAAAGAAAGCTTCGTAAACATTGTGAACAGAAACGGAACAAAACACATTCTGTCCCAGTGAGTCTCTTTCATGTTCGGTGATTACACCAGGATTTTGTGACCCCTAAGTTCGTCCATTATAGCGGCTTAGTTCCCCCGATAGGTGAAAAGTCGATTCGTTAAAAAGATCAGTCGTTCGGAAAAAGTGTCATCTGCCTTATCCTGGAGAGTTGAAGTGTCAGACGCCATGCTGTTAGATTCTCTATCCGGGGAGATGGGCCAACGTGTTTCTATGTTTTGTAGCTTGTCTGTAATAAACAGCTGATATCTGTTCTTTTTTTTTAACCACCCGGCTGACTTTTCTGCCAATGTACGCTCTCGGAACTTCGAGATGTCAACCACCCCGCGATGCAGAGCACCTCTCTTGTAGTGTCTACCAGTAGAGTTGGCCGAGCATCTCTTTGACGCCTTTACGCTTACTAAATGAACGTGTGAGGAAACACTCTGCTCTTCTTTGGATCTTCTCTATTTACTGTATCAGACCTATCTGGTACGGATATCAAGCACTGGTCGAACGAGTGTTTTGTAAGCTACGTCCTTAGTTTTTGTACTACACTTCCCGAGGGTAATTTCAGTGAATCTCAGTCTGGTATGTGCCTTATCTACCATAAATTTTATGTGGTCGTTCCACGTTATATCGTTCCGTTGGCATACACTTAGGTATTTTATGGGTGCAACTGCTTCCAGTAAATTTTCACCAATCGTCTGGACACACAATCACATTTCGTTTATTTATGCGCAGTACGGTACATTTTTTAATTTTTTTTATTTTGAGTGTTGATTGGCAATCCCTGTACTAACCGTGGATCCTTTATGGGTTTTCCTGTTTCCTAGCGTCGCGACTTGTCTATACTGATATGCAACTGCTGTAATGGTCTAATAATCGCTGACTTCCTTTTCTGGGATAAGTGAGTCGAAAAGTTTGGACCTGTTTGAAACCGGGATATCTAACATGTTACCCTGGCTAGTTGGTTCTATGATTAAATAATCAGCATAATTTTCGGATAAGGTATTTAGAGTAATTTCTCACGATTGCCTCTCTCTACAACCACCGTTAATAACTTGAGTCTCTCAATTTATACGCGCTGAAATATCCCCCTAATACTGTAGACTAGGAATTTTACGCGCAACCTTATCCATATTTTCCCTGAGGTGTTCCGCCCCTTCTGCTGCTTCTGTAGAGGTCCATAAAAGCTTTCGACTACCATGTTTGATCCAACTTTACCAGTTTCCTTCAGCCAAATTATGAGGTCTTAGGGATCTGTGCTAACGTCGTTTTATGTTACCGTATTATTTACGGTTATAAACATAGCTTGTTAACGAAGCGCGTTGCATGTTCCAAGCAGCGGTTCGCCTGTATATTGGCGTATCCATCGACCCTGTTTAACAAGGAACGTGACTCATCTGACCAGGCGACACGTTTCCACTGATCCACGCTCCAATCCCGATTATCCGGTATCCGCTACAATCGCAGTTGACGATGTCGTTGGAGAGATTGCTTACAAATCACTAGTCCGTCCGGCTCTAGAGTATTGCGCAGGTGTTTGGGATCCGTACCAGATAGCACTAACAGGGCGTACTGAACGTATACAGGGAAGGGCAGCACGAATGGTCATAGGTTTGTTTAATCCGTGGGAAAGTGTCACGAGATACTGAAGAAACTGAAATGGCCGGCTATGGAAGACAGATGAGCCGTGTAACGACTCGTGCTACACCGTACGTTTAGATTGCATTGGTGAGACCGTGTATCCCGAGAAGTCTGTTAACAACGTTTCAAGAACTGGCTTTAAATGATTAGCAATATGCTACAACCCCATAGGCGCCGCTCACATAGGGATAGTACGATTAGAATAAAAACTGCACGCACAGACACATTAAGATAATCATTCTTCCCGCGCTTCTCATGCAAATGGAACAGGAAGAAACCCTGATAACTGGTACAATGAGACATTCCCACGGCCACGCATCTCACGGTAGTTTGCAGAGAACAGACCTAGACGCAAATCAACGTTGGACATAGGGGTCGTCTTCTGAGGAACAGCATGATCAATCTATCGTCACATCTACCACGGATCGCTGTCTGCCCTGCTTTACAGAGAGGGCAAGGGTTAGAGCACCATTCTTTGCGAAGAGGCGTCTGTTCGTGGTTTCTCGGCCCTTCAGTCACTTTCCTCGGGTGCTCAAGACAGTCCGTCGCTAGTGCCTGACGGATTTAATGGGCCCGTGGTGACGACAACTTGCAAGACTTCTTAAGACATCTGAACTCCCTCCACGATCAAGTAAAGTTCACAATGGATATTGAAAAGGAGGGATGCCTTCCATTCTTGGATGTTTTGGTTCGGCGCGGAGAGGATGGCACTTTGGGACATGAAGTGTATAGGAAGCCGACTCACACCGCTCTGTATTTACATGCAAATAGCTGCCACCATCCTGCCCAGACAATGAGTGTTCTCCGAACTTTGACTCACAGAGCGCATATTATATCTGACGAAAGCAGTCTGCAGGATGAACTTTCCCACTTACAAAGAGTGTTTGAAGACAATGGGTACTCTCCACAACAAATACAGAGGGCACTGAAAATGAAACCGAAAGAGGCCACAACGAAAGCAGAAGAAGATGAAGAAACCTTTAAATCGATGGCCTTCTTGCCATATGCGGGTAGCCTCTCATCAAAAATAGGACGCATTCTCGGCAAACACAAAGTAAAATTGATTTTTCGTCCTCCACCCAAGACAGCTGCACTCGTGGGGTCCGTCAAAGATGATTAGCTGCTCCGAAAATCTGGAGTTTACAAAATTCCGTGTGAATGTGGCCTTTCTTACATCGGACAAACAACTCGTACTGTCCAAGAAAGATGTACAGAACACCGGAGGTACACACGGCTTTTACAGCCTAACAAGTCGGCAGTGGCAGAGCACTGTGTTGATAATGGTCACAGTATGTTGTATGACAACGTCGAAATTTTGGCAACTACATCATCCTTTTGGGACTCGATAGTGAAGAAGGCAATTGAAATTCGCTTGACGACGAATTTAATTAGTAGAGATAGTGGTTACAATCTTGATAAATCATGGAATCCGGCACTTGCTGTAATAAACTCGCAAAGGCGCCCTCACAGTGCAGCTCACAATGATATATCGATATGCCAACACAGATCAACTGCGGAGTCATACAGTGTGTTTCAAAAATGACCGGTATATTTGAAACGGCAATAAAAACTAAACGAGCAGCGATAGAAATACCCCGTTTGTTGCAATATGCTTGGGACAATAGTACATTTTCAGGCGGACAAACTTTCGAAATTACAGTAGTTACAATTTTCAAAAACAGATGGCGCTGCAAGTGATGTGAAAGATATAGAAGACAACGCAGTCTGTGGGTGCGCCATTCTGTACATCGTCTTTCTGCTGTAAGCGTGTGCTGTTCACAACGTGCAAGTGTGCTGTGGACAACATGGTTTATTCCTTAGAACAGAGGATTTTTCTGGTGTTGTAATTCCACCACCTAGAACACAGTGTTGTTGCAACAAGACGAAGTTTTCAACGGAGGTTTAATGTAACCAAAGGACCGAAAAGCGATACAATAAAGGATCTGTTTGAAAAATTTCAACGGACTGGGAACGTGACGGATGAACGTGCTGGAAAGGTAGGGCGACCGCGTACGGCAACCACAGAGGGCAACGCGCAACTAGTGCAGCAGGTGATCCAACAGCGGCCTCGGGTTTCCATTCGCCGTGTTGCAGCTGCGGTCCAAATGACGCCAACGTCCACGTATCGTCTCATGCGCCAGAGTTTACACCTCTATCCATACAAAATTCAAACGCGGCAACCCCTCAGCGCTGCTGCCATTGCTGCATGAGAGACATTCGCTAACGATATAGTGCACAGGATTGATGACGGCGATATGCATGTGGGCAGCATTTGGTTTACTGACGAAGCTTATTTTTACCTGGACGGCTTTGTCAATAAACAGAACTGGCGCATATGGGGAACCGAAAAGCCCCATGTTGCAGTCCCATCATCCCTGCATCCTCAAAAAGTACTGGTCTGGGCCTCCATTTCTTCCAAAGGAATCATTGGCCCATTTTTCAGATCCGAAACGATTACTGCATCACGCTATCTCGACATTCTTCGTGAATTTGTGGCGGTACAAACTGCCTTAGAGGACACTGCGAACACCTCGTGGTTTATGCAAGATGGTGCCCGGCCACATCGCACGGCCGACGTCTCTAATTTCCTGAATGAATATTTCGATGACCGTGTGATTGCTTTGGGCTATCCGAAACATACAGGAGGCGGCGTGGATTGGCCTCCCTATTCGCCAGACATCAACTCCTGTGACTTCTTTCTGTGGGGACACTTGAAAGACCAGGTGTACCGCCAGAATCCAGAAACAATTGAACAGCTGAAGCAGTACATCTCATCTGCTTGTGAAGCCATTCCGCCAGACACGTTGTCAAAGGTTTCGGTTAATTTCATTCAGAGACTACGCCATATTATTGCTACGCACGGTGGATATGTGGAAAATATCGTACTATAGAGTTTCCCAGACCGCAGCGCCATCTGTTGTTGACAATTGTAACTACTGTAATTTCGAAAGTTTGTCTGCCTGAAAATGTACTGTTGTCCCAAGCATATTGCAACAAACGGTGTATTTCTATCGCTGCTCGTTTAGTTTGTATTGCCGTTTCAAATATACCGGTCATTTTTGAAACACCCTGTAGATACAACTCGCATTATGCACGTCTCTGCCGCCGACCAATGTCTCTGCCGCATTTGCATGTGCAGTCGCGCGGTACAACAGTATAACGGGACGAAGCGAGCACTGGAGCGGCAGTCTTGCGGCTCACTCTGAAGATGGATGAACGTTGTATAGCCGAAATATTAGAAGAAGAAGGAGATTTCTTGCGGCTGCACACCCGAAACTTAATGGAACTTAATACATTGTCCGTCATACTGCAAACGATGGTGTAGTGGGGAAAGGTAGTTCGTATGAGGTGGCACCTGAAGCATGTGCTATGATGGGGAACGTATACATTTTCGCTGTTTCTAAAACTGACAGTAACATGGTCTGGCTTGGTCGGCTTTAAATTTCACTGGAACATATGTATATGTCGGAGAAGCTGGCAACAGGCACAAGGCTGAGCAAGAATAGGCCTCGCAAATACTTACTACATTGTCCGTCATACTGCAGACGATGGTGTACTAGGGAAAGGTAGTTCGTATGACGTAACACCTGACGCATGTACTATGCTGGGGAACGTAGACATTTCCACCGTTTCTAAAACTGACAATAACATGGTCTTGGTTGGTCGGCTTTAAATTTCACGGGAACATATGTATATGTCGGAGAAGCTGGCAACAGGCACAAGGCTGAGCAAGAATAGGCCTCGCCTGTGGTTGCCAGCCCCCTGTGCTCAGGACAATACTTATGCCGCCAGCGGATAAGTGTTCCAAATGACATACAGTATAAGGAAAAAAGTTCATGCGCGGTATGCGTAGCTTTCCGTGAATGCTCTCTCTCTCTCTCTCTCTCTATCTCTCTCTCTCTCTCTCTCACACACACACACACACACACACACACACACTCACACCACTTCGCTGTCGTGACTTACGTCAGCATCGCAGCGCCACGTAACCCTCTGGTGCAACTTCGACACCATCTACGGCACTGAAAAGCGGCCAATGTGCCCTCTAAATGGAGGTAACTAACATTTTGTCCGGCCAGCGTAACTAGTCACTGTGCATAGACAGAACAAATTCTTATAAGGTCTGATCTTGAATTATCCCAGAACTTATTTATTATTTATTTTTCCCGCATGTTAACTAAGTGCGAAATCAGGCTTACATTGCACCTGAATTAGAATGTAATATCACTGGGCACTAAAGAAAACTGACAAAATTAACAATGGTGACCTAAAAGCATCTAATGATTTTTGTGCATGGGGAAGCCTATGGCTAGCGGACGGTCGCAATAGAAACCAATAGAAACAAGCAGAAGATTTAAAATAGGCTAGCATGCTTCTGGTAAACTATATAGTTTTCAAAACTATTTTTACGGTGCATCTAGTATTCCGAATTTTGACATTATTACAGTCACTCTTGGAGTTTTAATGCAAAAGATTGACTCTCTGTGAGGAATGGAAAGAAGCTGACTGGCTCGGGCATGGATGTGCGTGATGTCCTTAGGTTAGTTAGGTTTAAGTGGTTCTAAGTTCTAGGGGACTGATGACCTAGGAAGTTAAGTCCCATAGTGCTCAGAGCCATTTTTTTTTTTTGAAGCAGATTCGGAATTATTAACAGTCATAAAAACCAACAACTAGCTCAGCAGACCCATAAAATTGCTGAATGGTACAACAACAAGCCCATAATTTTTTCGCCGCGCGGAGTGGCCGCCCGGTTAGACGCGCCATGTCACGAATTGCGCGGCCCCTCCCGCCGGAGGTTCGAGTCCTCCCTAGGGTATGGGTGTGTGTTGCCCTTAGCGTATGTTAGTTCAAGTAGTGTGTAAGTCTAGGGACCGATGACCTCAGCAGTTTCGTTCCCTTAGGAATTCACACACAGTTGAACATTTTGAACATAATTTTTGCACAAAGACTAAATATTCGCCACTAGAGGCACAAGAAATGAGACCTTCGATGTTCCACGAACAGAACCGCGTTTTACACTGTAGGCCATCTAACAAAGCAAAGGTCTGCGTTCTGCCCAGATAGGCCGATCTGGACCGATCGACCGCCGTGTCATCCTATGCCAGGGGCGTCATTGTACGCGATATGGAGGGCGCGGAGTCGGGATACGGCTCTCCCGGGCTTCTTGACCTTGGAGCCGTTTCTACTCGGTCAAGTAGCTAAGTGCACCACATACATCTGCATCCACATGGTTACTCTGCAGTTCTCACTTAAGTGCCTGGCAGAGGGTTCGTCGAACCATTTTCGTACTACTTCTCTACCATTGCACTCTCGAATGGCGCGTGGGAAAAAGGAACACCTATATCTTTCCGTTCGAGCTCTGATTTCTCTTATTTTATCATGATGATCATTTCTGCCTACGTAGGTGGGTGTCAACGAAATATTTCCGCATTCGGAAGACAAAGTTGGAGATTGAAATTTTGTAAATAGATCTCGCTGCAAAAAAGACCGCCTTTTGTTTCAGTGACTGCCACCCCAACTCGCGTATCATGTCAGTGACACTCTTACCCCTATTGCACGATAACACGAAACGAGCTGCCCTTCTTTGGACTTTTTCGATGTCCACCATCAATCCTACCTGGTAAGGATACCAGTCCCTCCACCAAGGAAAGATCCCTGGCAGTATCGGGAATCGAAGCCGGGTCCTCCACACAATAGCCATACACCCTGACCGCTGAATGCGGATGGACGAATTTTTTTTCATTTTTTAATCTCATTAGTTTATTAAATCACGTATTTGTATAGCAGATTTTTTTACAGTTAACTAATGAACCTGAAATACTGCATTATAACTTTTTAATTCAAAAATTGGCGTAAAATGTCATTTTTGCGGGCCATGTATCACAAAATTTCGCCTCGGTAGGGCAGTATATCCTCAGTACGGCCCTGTCGCGGACCTTGAAACTCAACCGGACTCGATGCACTCTAGTAAACGCTGTACTGTCAAGAGAGATGAACCTCCAATAGTTTACATATTCCGCGCTGGCGTGTACTTGTGCGAAGTTACACTCACTTCCATCATGTTCTGTGGGTGCTTCGTTTCTTTCCCTTTTTTGTCTAGCGATGTAGATAGTAGTTTTGAAACTCTGTCTTCATACAGTTAGCTATTTACAGAAATACTAACAAAGACAGTTTCTAACACATGCATATAGATCAGCATGTTTTATCTAATATCCGACAACAATACTAGCATTACATGAGAAATACACTCATAACCCTGGACGCAGAAATCGTGATGACGCTCCGTGTAAAAGCTGAAACATGTTGAGAAGGTAATCGACAGTAGGGTATACAATAATTATGGATAAAGTTTAAGCTCGTTGTAAATCTCGGTCTGGAGAAGCATGTGCCGAGTAAGTGGATTAAGATCCACCGCAGTTTAATAACAATATTGCAGTCGCGGTTCAAAAAAGAATGCCGAAATGCGTATAGGAATTAGTGCGTCATTTAAAAGATAGATGCACGAGGCATACAACTTCCGCCGTCATGCATTAGCGAAAGATCTTGCCGGGAACCGTGGAAAATTCTGATCCTACGCAAAATCACTAAGCAGGGTGAAGGCTTCATTCAGTTAAGTCAATCGTAGACTACTGTGGTGAGACATCAGAAGATAGGAAAGAAAAGCTGTTTTTAAATTTCGCGTTTAAAAAATCATTCACGCAGGAGGATAGCGCAAATGTACCATCGTTTGACTGGAGCACAAAATCCCGCACGCAGAGTATATAAATGGGTGTTCCTGGCGTTGAAAACCAGTTGAAAGAGATGGAAAGAAGTAAGACCCCAGGTCCGAATCGATTCCGAGTTCGGTTGTACAGAGAGTACTCTTGGACACTGGCCTCATACTTAGCTTGCATATATAAGTTCAAACTCCCAAGTGATTGAAAAAGTGCAGGTGACTCCCTTACGCAAAAACGGTGAAAGAACGCACCCACAAAATTCCAGACTAATATCTTTAACCTCGATTAGCTGCGGAATTCTGGAACATTTTCTGAGCTGGAATATAATAAATTTTCTGAGAGAGAAAAACTCGTCTAACGACAGATTAGCACCAATTTAGAAAGCATCGCCAGTGAGAAATTCAGCTTCCCATTTTCTCGTACGATGTCCTGCGAACCACGTGTAAGTAGGGCAACTGGCAAATTCTATATTCCGAGATTTCCGAAAAGCCTTTGGCACAGTGTCCCATGCAGACTGTTAGCGAAGGTCTGAGCGCACGGAAAAGTTACTTCGATGTATGAGTAATTCGAAGGCTTTTAAAGTAACGGAACACAGTGCGTTATGCTGGACTACGCACGTTCATCAGATACTAGTGCATCGCAAAGAGTGCCCCAGACAAGTGTAATACGTTCACTTTTGTTCTCTGTATACATAAACGATATGACGAATATGGTGGGCAGCTATGTGCGACTTTTTGCTGATGACACTGTAGTGTGTGGGAAAGTGTTGTCGTTGGTTGATTTGAGGAGAATACAGGATGACTTGGACAGAATTTCTACAGAGTCCGCCAGAAAATTGTATACACTGCAGTCTAATATGTTAGATTGTGATATACACCCTTTTTCAGGCTCTATCGAGATATCGATATTGTCGTTCGATTTGAGTTAGGACTGTGTTGTCTTATGGTCTTTGGCTCATCAGAAATTAGTACTTTCATCTCGGTGTTGAGGCAACGAGACTGCTCGAGGACGTTTGATATTTGAGCAACGAAAATGTATTTTGAAGTGGTCTTTCAAGTTTGATAATGCCATTTAAATGCAACTCCAGTGAAGGTGGGAGTTTGAAACAGAACCGCCAACGCGCCTGACAATTACATGCATCATTGACGACTTTGAATAGCAAGGAACGATTAGTGATATTCACAAGGGAAGATCAGGAAGACAGCGTACAGCTACAAGTTCTGCTTCGTCGGATCTTCTGTTGGACACGTTTGTTAACTTTCCACTGAAGTATGTTACGCAGTGTGCACGTGAAGTGGGGGTTAACAGCACAAGTGTACGAAGAATTCTGAAAGCTGCAAAGTGGAAAGTATACATTCCGTGATTACTGCACACGATTAATGATGACGATCCTGATCGCCGAATGCAATTTTGCAAATGGTATCAGCAAGTGATAACTGATGATGAACAATTTGTGACGAAGGTAGTGTGGAGTGATGGGGCGCAATTTAAACTTAATGGATCCGTGAATCGGCGTAACAGTGTGTACTGGTCACTGGAAAATCCGCATGTTTATGTGGATAAAGCGGTCAATCTACCAGGCATTCATGTGTGGTGTGGACTATCATCTAGGGGCTTAAGAGGACATTGATGCTACTGTCATTGGAGAAGTGTACCCGAAAATGTTATGCACTTCAATTTTGCCAAGTATACATTTGCTTTATGGAGCTGATGAAGAGGTCTTCTACCAACAGGATGGAGTACACCACACTATCACCTGGTCGTACGAGCTTTCCTAGATGACAAGTTTCTGGACATTGGATTGGATAAAGAGGGCACATTTAGTTCCCTCCACGGTCGCCAGATCGAACACCTATGGACTTTTACTTGTGGGGAACTGTGAAAGATAACTGCTATCGACGTAAGCCATGCACTTTGGAGGAACACCGCCAGGAGATTACAGCGACATGTGCAGTGATCTCCACTGTAACATTGACTGACATAGTTGCGGCGACCGCTTGTCGTTATGTTATTTGTATAGCCGCGAACAATGAACATTTTGAACATTTGAAGTAACTAGGTGCTAAACTGAAGGTTGTACAATATGCGTGATCAATTATTAAATGTGAAATAAACACATAAGTAATAATTTTCGTTCCTTAAAGTGTGTATGCATATTTCTGACCGACTCTGCATATGGTGTGATGAATGGCAACTTATTTTGAATGTAAAAATATGCGAGTTAATGAATAATTTAATGAAGGTGAGTTGAAAAAACAGTTATACTGTATAATGATTCAGTACAGAATCAGTGGTGATCTGCTCGTCATGGCCACGTCTGTTACAAACCTGGGCGCAACGTTGCAAAGAGATATGAAATGGAATGAGTGCATAAGGTGAATTGTAAGGACTTGGGTTTATTGGGAGAGTTCTTGGGAGGTGTGGTTGATCTGTAAAGATGACCACGTATACAATAGTGGGAACCGTTCTTGAGTACTACTTGAGTGTTTGGGATTCCCACCAGATTCGGTTTAAGGAAGACATCGAAGCAATTCATAGAGTGCAGCTGGATTTATTGCCGGTACTTTCGATCAATACACAAGTATTACTAAAATGCTCCGTGAATTCGGATAGGAATCCCTGAGAGGAAAAGACATTCTTTCCACGAAATGAGAAACTTAGGGAGCTGTCATTTTCGATTGACTGAGAAAGTTAGGGGAACTGACATTTGCGGCGGACTGCAGAACTATTTTACACTCATCAACTTGCGTCTCGCCTAAGGACCGCGAAGCCAAGATAAGATAAATCGGGGTACGAACGGATGCTTAGAGACAGTCGCATTTCCCACGCTCTATTTGCGAGCGAAATAGATATGTTTCGCCATGTAGCACATGTTAATTCAGATGGTTCAAATGGCTCTAAGCACAATGGGACGTAACATCTGAGGTCATCAGTCCCCTAGAGTTAGAACTACCTAAACCTAACTAACCTAAGAACATCACACACATCCATGCCCGAAGCAGGTTTCGAACCTGCGACCGTAGCAGCAGCGCGGTTCCAGACTGAACCGCCTAGAACCGCTCGGCCACAGAGGCCGGCGTGCATGTTGGCTTGCGAAATTTGTAAGCAGATGTAAAAAATAAATATAGAATCAGAAAAGCGAATCATGTAAGATAGTGGTTTGAGAAACCAAAACATTGAAAAAATTGTGGAATGTATGCGGGAAATAGCTCCTGAGTGTGATTTGACTGTTGTGGGAGTAAAAATTACAAGTACATATTCGGAATGTCTACATTAACCAATAAAGTAAAATTCTAAGATCTCGGAAGATTAATTCGTTTACACATGATATTTATATTCCAACTGTTGATTAGTTTGCAATCGAAGACAGCATTTTCGTCTTCGAGTTTAATTTACTCATATTTGTTGCCTCCAGTTTACGCCTGTGCGAAATCTGTTTTCAGATCCAACATTTCCCGGGTTCGATTCCCGGCGGGGTCAGGGATTTTCTCTGCCTCGTGGTGGCTGGGTGTTGTGTGATGTCCTTAGGTTAGTTAGGTTTAAGTAGTTCTAAGTTCTAGGGGACTGATGACCATCGCTGTTAAGTCCCATAGTGCTCAGAGCCATTTGAACCATCCAACATTTGGGTTTCCTTTTCCTTGAATTTCATTCTTGCGTCAGCTATAGTGCGATAACCTGCCATATAGCATTAATATCCGCCTGACTCAGCTAACGCCATATTGAAAACAGTGCCACCACACAGAATTTGTTGACTTTGGACGGCAGCCGACGATGTTATTGCAGTATCTCACGAACATCGCCGTTAGATTAAATTGCCTGACAAACAAAAGTGAAGCGCTTGGTGCACATACACATCATCGAGACGGGTACGTAAATAATTAGAGCTGCAATTCTCTGCAATAGGTAGAACGGTCATCATAATTAATTAGCGCTGTTCGTGTTTAATGTTTTCATCTGGCCTAGCAGGGTATACGAGGTCTGTTCAAAAAATACCGGAACGATCGCAATTTCGCACCAATCGTGTATTGGGGAGAAATACCCGCCAGGGCAGCCGAGAGCGCTAACGCACTGCTTCCCGGACTCGGGTAGGCGCACCGGCTCCGGACCGAATCCGCCCGGCGGATTAACGACGACGGTTGGTGTGCCGGCCAGCCTGGATGTGGTTTTTAGGCGGTTTTCCACATGCTCCTAGGTGAATACCGGGATGGTCCCCACGTCCCGCCTCAGTTAGACGACTCGCAGACATTTGAAACACCTTCCCACTATTTCACGATTCACACTAGACGCAGACAGATGGGGTACACAAATTCCGTCCCGGGGGGTATGGGGTGGCGGCAGGAAGGCCACCCCTTCCAATTAACCATGCCAATTTCGTACTTAACCCTGCCGACCCTGCGCACACTGCGGGATAAAGGCGGTAGCGAAAGAAAGAAAGGGGTATTGGGGAGAAATGCGGTTGGCATCCCTGAACACGCCTGTGTTTAACGTGTAAATGCCGCAAGTTTCTCTGTTGTATATCTGTTAGTTATTGTTCAGTGCTGTATTGAGTAGAACGCTATCGCACAGTTTGCGAATTTCGGGATGGCATAGTTAGAGAAGCAACGCGTTTTCATTCAATTTTGCGTGAAACTCAAGGAAACCTTTACAGAGACACACCAAATGATGCGGGAAGCCTACGACGATGAGTGCTTAAGCCGTACTCGGTATTACGAATGGTTCACGCGGTGTAAAAATGGTCGGACGAAAGTTAAAGACGACTCTCATCCAGGATGCCCTTCGACGTCTACCGACGATGCTTATGCCAGCAACATCGACGAAATTGTGCGTGCCAATCGAAGACTGACTGTCCGAGAGATTGCAGAGGAATGTAACAGCAAATGTGGCGAGTCAATTCATGGCTCTTGTACCACGGTAGCGCACCCGCATATTCACCCCTGTTGGTGTGTGCCTATTGCACTAAAAACAAAGTCACTGTGCTCGCTAAGTTGAAAACCCTGTTGACAGGACGAAGTTTTGCAGCGATAGACGAGATAAAAGAAAATTCACTGTCGGCCCTGTCATGTGATCCAGGAAGAGGCGTACCAAGACCGTTTCCGGAAGTGTAACGGCGTTAGAAGTCGTGTGTCATTTGTGGAGGAGAGCATTTGAAAGGAGACCGTGCACAATAAGTAAAAGATAAGTACAGAAAAATTCTGTGGACAGAGTTTCGGAATTTTTTAATCGTTCAGTATATTCCGAGTAAGGTTTTAAGGAATGGGAAAGATCCATCATGGTTTGATAGCCGCGTTAAAAAAGCACTACGTAAACAAAGAGCACTTCATCTCAGATTCAAGTGAAGTAAAATCCTAGCTGACCAACAAAAGCTGAACGAAGCGAAAATGAACGTAAGGATAGCAATGAGAGAAGGGTTCAATGATTTTGAAAGTAAGACGTTGTCAACCGACCTGAGTAAAAACCCTAACAGATTTTGGTCGTATGAAAAATCAGGAAGTGGGTCAAAATCATCTATTCATTCTGTCAGCGACCACACCGGAACCGGAACGGAAGATAAGAGAGAGAATGTCGAGATACTGAACTCGGTCTTCCGAAATTGTTTCACCGTGGAAGATCATAACACTGCCCCTCCTTTTAGACGTACTAACGTCGAAATGGTAGATACTGAGATAATCGATTGCGGAATTGAAAAGCAGCTGCAATCGCTTAGTAGTGGAGAGGCGTCAGGACCACATGAAATACCTTTAAGATTCTATAAAGATTATGCGAAAGAACTTGCTCCCCTTCTAGCAGTAGTTTATCGTAGATCACTTGAGCAACGAAAGGTGTCTAAAGACTGGAAAAAAAGCGCAGGTCTTTCCCGTTTTTAAGAGAGGCCGTAAGACAGATCCACACAATTATAGACCTATATCGTTGACGTCAATCTGTTGTATAATTATGGAACATGTTTTATGTTCAAGAATTATGAAGTTTTTGGAAAATGAACATCTCCTCTATAAAAATCAACATGGATTTGCAAACAGAAAACCTGCGAAACTCAGCTCGCTCTGTTCCTCCATGACATCTACAGCGCAGTGGACAACGGCGCTCAGACTGACGCCGTGTCCCTTGATTTCAGTAAGGCATTTGACACCGTCCCGCATTGCCGTTTAATGAAAGAAATACGAGCTTACGGTGTATCGGAGCAGACTTGGAATTGGGTTCAAGACTTTCCTGCAGATAGAACTCAATACGTCGCTCTTGACGGAACTAAATCGGCAGATGTAAAGGTAATATCTGGCGTATAACAGGGAAGTTAGGACCATTGCTGTTTGCAATATATATAAATGATCTAGTAGAAAAGGTCGGATGCCCTTTAAGGCTATTCGCAGATGGTACAATTGTCTGTACCAAAGCAGCAACGCCAGAAGATAGTAAAAATTAGCAGATCGACCTGCACAGAGTGGTGCAGGCTCTGACAGTTGAGCCTGAACGTAAATAAATGTAACATACTGCGCATACATAGGTAAAGAAATCCACTACTGTAAAACTACAATACTGATGACAAACAGCTGGAGACAGCGTCTGCCGTAAAATATCTAGGCGTAACTATCCAGAGCGACCTTAAGTGGAATGACCACATAAAAGAGAAAGCGGGAGAAGCAGACCCCAGACTCCGATTCATCGGAAGAATCGTAAGGAAATGTAACTCATCCACGAAAGAAGTGGCTTATAAGGCGCTTGTTCGCCCGATTCTTTGCGTATTGTTCATCTATCTGGGATCCCTGTCAGGTAGGATAGAGAAGATGCAAGTGGCCCATCGGGACCATCCAACCGCCGTGTTATACTCAGCTGAGGATGCATGCGCACAGGAGGATCGTGTGATCAGCACACTGCTTTCCGGGTCGTTATGGTGGTTTTCTTTGACTGGAGTCGCTGCTATTCGGTCGAGTAGCTCCTCAATTGGCATCACGAGGCTGAGTGCACCCAGAGAAATGGCAACAGCGCATGGCGCCACGGAAGGTGGCCCATCCAAGAGTCGGCCACGCCCGACAGCGCTTAACTTCGGTGATGACGGGAACCGTCGTATCCACTGCGGCAAGGCCGTTGCTATCCCCCCCCCCCCCCCCCCCCCCCGCCCCACATACATCTTGCTTATCGACCACGAAGAGAAAATTAGAGCCAATACAATGGCTTACCGATAATCATTCTTCCCACCCACTATTCGCGAGTGGAATAGCATTGGAGAGATCACATAGTGGTACCGAAAGTACCCTCCTACGCACACCATTTGGTGGCTTGCGGAGTATGATGTAAATGTAGAGGACGTGAACAGCGTGAGATGTTGAGTGATTACTGTGAAGGACACGGAGATGTTGTGTACGTGCATAAGACAGCGTTATCAGCACGTGACAGTTTCAAAGGTGCCTCACGATGGGTTTGCATTTTGGCAGAGGGTCAAATGGTGTGCAGTACCCGCATTTTTGTGGGGCATTCAGGTGTGATAGTGGCTTGATGTTGGAGTGCGTGGAAACATGGGGGCACTTCTCATCAAGGTTCTGGACGACCACGTCTGCCCACTACAAGAGAGGATCGATGTATTGTTCACCAAGTACGTAGTGCGCCATTCACATCTGTGCCTGTTATCCGAGAACAAATAAATGGACTCCCTACGACAATGCATGTCATTCCAAACCAATGGTCGGAGAGGAAATTACAGTCCCATGCTTAGGCTGCTGTTAACACCACGACACTAACGGCTGCGTCTGGAGTGGGAAGCATGGCCTGATGATGAATGGTGTCGCATTGTGCCCAGCGATGAATCACTTTTCTGCAGTATCCCGGATGGCCATCGTCGACGATTGTGGCGGCGACTTGGAAGAACTCTAATTTTTGCAACGTTTTTGAGAAGAATACCATCGTTAAGCCGTCGGCACACGGACGTGCATCCGAACGTTGAGCGTGCCGAGTTTCTGACGTCATAGCGTGGAATAGCACGGTCGGGAGTCTTTCCGAACGTGCAGAGCAATATCTGGCATGTCAGATATTCTGAGCGTGCATCTGAGCGTTGACCAATCAGGGGGCACAACGCCACCTACTTCACACGCATGCCGTCTCCCTTCAGCACAGAGTTGTGAGGCGCCATATTGGCATTCATTTCAAGCCTATATGTATATATGCCATTTCTGAGCACCAGCAAATTGAAAATCACTGGAAAACCCGTTGTCAACTGTGTGATTAGTTCCAATAAAATAATGAGAAACATCATATTGTTGGCAAAAGAATTATTGTAACTTGCGTATTATAAGAGTAGGCTATTTGAAGGCAGCGACACACTGAAGATGCACCCAAAACGTATTGTTCTTGGTACAATTTGTTATAATTAAATTTCAATTAGTAACATATCTACGATTAAGGTTTACAGCAAGGGTTAAGATAACATAATTAAGTCCACATGTTGTGGTGTTGGTTCAGCGTAGTGAGTAGCGTCAATGTCCTCTAATGAGTTGTTAGGTGGTGCGGCAGTTCGCCCCTTGGCACTCAATTTTTTTCCTAAAATTCGCGTTTTTATTAGGTTCTGATAGTTTATTATTAGATTAATATAAATATGTACTATTGATGTTATGTAAATATAAGTTCACCTTTTTTGAGGGGTGACTTTGATTGGCTTAATCTACAGGATGGCTTGCGCTACTTCTATAAAGATATTTTGCTCCTTTTTCTTTTACGCTTCGTAATTCACATGCTGCAAAGATTCTGCTACTGGGTAGGAACAGTGATCAAGTAAGACTAACCTTGGGGTTTTACTAAAATGTGGGAATAATGAAATAATGTTTATCTTATGCGGAGAAGTATTCGAAATTTTGTTTGTAATAGAACTTTTATAAGCCTGTGTCCTTATTGACTGGACATGGTACTTTCCTTTCCGTGGACGATGGAGTAAATGTGCGTTTTAATAGAGCTAGCATTCGAATTTTAGGCGCGCCCGTTGAGTAAACAGTGTGATTTACGTACTAGAAGCACCCTTCAACTGCCGCTGCAGTGCGTTGCGATCGCGTATACTACTTTGGGGCCCACGTCCCGTATGCCCAAGTGGCATTGTTCCTGAGCGTTCAGCAGCACGGTGAACTTCGCACGCTCAACGTTAACGTTCGACAGCACGGTCCGTTTGCCGACGGCTTTACTCCTAGCATCATAGTGTGGTTAACCATAGCGTACACCTTCAGGTCACGGCTGGTAGTGACTGCGGGAATTCTGCCGGCAGAACGGTCTTCATATGTTGCCTCTCGTGCGACAGTATCGTGGTGCCGTTTTTCAACAAAAAAAGATGTTCGCCCACACGTGACGTAGGTCTCTATAAACTGTGTACATGCTGGTGAGGTACTCTTGTGGCCAGTAAGCTCCCCAGATTGGTCCCCAATTGAACATATGTCGTGGAACCAGCTTCACTGCGGGCATCCAGGATATCAAGCACCAGTTAGAACATTTTTGCCTCAGGCCAAGAGACAACGGCTTTATGACACCCTTCCCAATCGAATTAGAGCATGAATCTAGGCCAGATGGGCTGCAACATGATACTACATGAGTATGCTCATGCTGTCAAGCTCTTTGTAAATTTGACTCAGTTTTGTAATCACTGAAATGGCATCATGAAACCACTCAGCCCGTGAGGTTTCATTTAGTTTCATCTTTCCTTGTGCGCGCTTCTCCTTTTGTCAGGCATTGTAGCTGAGAGTGAGAATGCTTGTTACAATTATCGACATTTTTTATTGTTTAAACTTAACGTTTTTAACTTAATTCATAACGAAAATACATTCCGATGTTCGAGATGCAGCAGCATGTTCGTAGGCAATGAGAAACCTCCAGGGATTTTTTTTTTTTGGTATTTCGTCTCCCACTGAGGAAAAACAATTAATTATAGGAAAGTTATCTTTTATTTATGGAATGAACCGTAGGTCTACAAACGTGAACTAGAGAAAATAATTTGCAAACTGTAACAGAAAAAGACCTACTACCATAATTTTTGTTATTATCTGGAGTATCGCATTTTAGGTTAGTATGGAATCGTTAGTAGGTATATTGTCAAACCAAAGCTACAAAACCGAGCGGGGTGGCGCAGTGGTTAGACACTGGACTCGCATTCGGGAGGAGGACGGTTCAATCCCGCGTCCGGCCATCCTGATTTAGGTTTTCCATGATTTCCCTAAATCGCTCCAGGCAAATGCCGGGATGGTTCCTTTGAAAGGGCACGGCCGACTTCCTTCCCCATCCTTCCCTAATCCGATGATACCGATGACCTCCCTGTCTGGTCTCCTTCCCCAAACAACCCAACCCCAAAGGTACAAAAAATGTCCTTTGTACTTCAGCTGTATAACACACTGTTCCTCAAATTATTACTCTCATCACACAAGACATTGTGCGTTTTGTAAAGCTTGTTATTTCCGTACCTTATGGCGAACTTGTTATGTTACTTTTAAGCCATTTTATAAGTTCATCATTTAATCTCGATATTAAGTAATATCGATGTCAAAATCCTAATCGGTATCGATAACGTGCCGACACTGCGTTTGAAATTTACGCCAAGTTTACACAGTGTGTGCTTTATTGTTGCAGAGGTTCACGACTACGCAGTGAAGATCGGCATCGATCCGGATAGCGAGCCGCATCTGCTGCATCTGGCGCGGGATGGTCTCATGCAAGCGCTACCACCGGGTTGGAAGCCGTGGTGAGTCCACACTTTCTTTCTGATATAGTACACCAAGATCGGTTTTATTTTATTTTATTTTTTTGTACCTAGAAGAATACGAACCTTGCAACATGTCATTAGCGCCACAGCATTAGTTACGGACTGCCGAAATACTGTAACTCATTGCCAAGCGTTGTTGATATCACGATTGGTTTCCGGGCCGTAGTTATTTGGATAGAGTGTTTGTGGCGTTTGTTGCAATTTCGGATATTAGGAACAACGATGCGATGCGAAATTTTCAGCCAAAGCGAGCAAAACATTTACGAAAACGTTGAAGTTTTGAAGCAACCTTACGCTGGTGTAACTCTGGGTCCGAACGCAGTATTACTAATGGACGAATGGTTAACTCCATAATGAATATTCCACACTGCAATGGTGTGACTTCCTGGCGGATTAGAACTACATTCCGTACCAGGACGCAATTTTGATCTATCAAGAAGTTTCAGTGGCTACACGTATTAAAAAAGTGGTCTTCACTCAACAGAAAGAAGTTACGCGAACATGAATACAGAACCTTCTATGTATGTCAACCGATGGCGCCACAGTCCAGAAAATAATGACCTGGTGCGTGCTAGCCGTCATTTTATCGTCTTAACGTGTCGAACAGATTGAAATCTCGATTGAGATGTTATAATCGAAAAATTGAGGATGTAGAAAATTGAACGGAAGTTGGATGCTTTGATGATGGGAGTAAGTACCTCCTGCAAAGATATCATTGAAGAAACTGAAGGTTATGAAACATGATTTTAAAGGATAATCACAGGAAACAGATGTTGGGCTTGCAGCTGCGACATTGAGACATAACTCCTATCATTGCAGCCAGTTGCCAAAAAAACACTATCCAAAAACAATTTCCATACTTGAACCAGTATCGAAATAATGTGCTGAGTTTTTTTAGACGTCGATGGTATTGTGTATTTCGAAACAGTCGACCGCAATTACTATGCTAGCACTTTGAAAAGGTTTCTTGAGAAATTGCGCACAAAGAAATGATAGGAAATCATCCTTACAGGTGGTGGTAATAGTAGTGTACGCCCCTGTTATTACAGATATAACTCACTATTTCATATGGAAAAAAACCACACCAATGCATTCTTGTATATATTAAGATACCCTTTGGTGGGTATCTATAATACCCGTGCTAGCTAAGGTGATGGAATCCACAGTGAAAAATCAGCTATTAATTTATTTGAAGGAAATAACTTCTTTTATGATACACTGGATAGCTTTTGGAAGCGCAAGTCAGCTACAACAGCAGTACTTAGCTTATTTTCACATGTAGGTCAGGGGTTTAAAGACAAGGACAATAGCACTGGTACTCTCTGGCCTTCGTAAGACAGTTGGTTGCATCTGCATAATGCCCTGCTCAGCAAGCTAAAATCATGTGGTACTGGGAAAGCTGTTCTACAAACGCTCAAATCCTACCTAAATAACAGAGGACATATTATATCAGTCCAAGGAGCAGACTCAGGTGAAATGAAGTTAAATCGCAGTGTGCCACAGGGGTCCGTAATAGGTCCCCTCTGTTGTTCTAAATTTTCGTTGTTGGCATAGGCTCCAACGGGCTCACCTTGCAGTTCGCAGATGATGCAGCTTTGCTTTCAAAATGGGTGAATTTAGTAAGCAGAAGTCCTGAAACTTCCTGGCAGATTAGAACTGTGTGCTGGACTGAGATTTGAACTCGGGAGATTTGCCTTTTGCAGGGAAGGGCTCTATCACCTGAGTTACCTGAGCACGACTCACGACCCATCCACACAGCTTTACTTCCACTACTATGTCATCTCCTACCTCCCAAACTTCACAGAAGTTCTTCTGTAAAACTTTCTGGATTAGTGCCGGCCGCGGTGGTTTCGCAGTTCTAGGCGCGCAGTCCAGAACCGTGCGACTGCTACAGTCACAGGTACGAATCCTGCCTCGGGCATGGATGTGTGTGATGTCCTTGGGTTAGTTAGGTTTAAGTAGTTCTAAGTTCTAGGGGACTGATGACCACAGCAGTTGAGTCCCATAGTGCTCAGAGCCATTTGAACCATTTTTTTTTTTTTCTGGATTAGCACTTCTGGAAGAAAGGATATAGCAGAGTTATGGCATAGTCAAAGCCTGGGGGGGATGCTTCCAGAATGAAATTGTCACTATGCAGCAAGAATGTGTGTGCTGATGTGACATTCCTGGCTACTTAAAACTATGCCCTGGAGTGAGACTCAGCTCAGGACGTTAGCCTTCTGTGCATGTGTTCCACTGATTGAGCTATCCAAGTGCAACTTGCAACTTGTCCTCACAGCTTTACTTCCACCAGTACCTCGTCTCTTATCTCCCAAACTTTACAAAATTTCTCCTGCGAAACTTGCAGCTGTGAGAACAGGCCATGAGCTGTGCTTGGGTAGCCCAGTTGTCAGAGCACTTGTCTGTGAAAGGCAAGGGTCCCGAGGTTGAGACTCAGTGCGGCACACAGTTTTAATCTGCTGGGAGGTTTCATATCGGTGCACACTCTGCTGCAGAGTGAAAATTTCATTATAGAAAGTGAAGTCCTAGTCAGTGAGGCCAAGGCCTGGTTTCTCATTATCATGGACCAGATGAAAATTAATGAAGACAAAACACAAAGGATGATAATGCAGCCTCAAATCATGGGACCAACAGAAGGAGCAATGAAGTTAATTAACACAGCACTTTCTATAAGGCCAGTATAAACAAGCCAAGATGTCAATTAACTAAGATACAGACAAGTTCCCAATGGTGGCCCTAAAATTATTTAATGCTCTTCTTAAGGATATTCACCCACTACCATTTGAAAAAATTGCAGCTAAATTTTTTTGTATATTGAAACAGCAATTTTTGTCCAATGTTGAGGAATACTTCTCTGATGACAGGACAGTGTCTACCTGAATTACAACTCAGTGCCAGCGGAAACTGCAGCAACTCCGCTATTTTACTGCACTATGCTCTAATATTGATTCTTATTATTGTAAAGTATACTGCAGGAGATGACCTGAGGGAGTGTCTGCGAACACCTTGAGACTCTGGCAAAACAGTGGGGGTGATACACGATTACAAGAACTCAGCAAGAGAGTTTGCTTTGTCTCTGTCACCTCAATTCTCCAACTTGCTACCTTCATGTGGTGTCCCTATTAAGCCAAGCTACTCAGAGGAAGTTTGGGTAACCAAGCCCAGCGGGATACTGAGTCGGTGAGCAAACAGGGATTGGAAGTCAGTGGAAGGCAACGGGAAACCACCACTGATACTTTTCCCTAGAGAACCCCAGGGCTTTCCTCAGTTTTAAATTATCCGGAGCTTCAAGTCCCCCAGTCAGATCTCTGAGGGGGACAGGATTGAGAGAAGTAACTAGACCAATATCGCAGTGCAAATTATCCCTGCACACTGTAAGAAAGATTGCAACATGGAATGTGTGTAGGCTAATTCAGACAGGAAAACTTGCCATACTACAAAGAGAAATGTGCCTGCATGGCCTGGATATTCTTAGACTTAGTGAGACCCACTAGAGAGGAAGTGGCCATTTCGTGACTCAAGGAAGGAACACAGTGTACTTTTCAGGGAGTAGTGAGCAAAGTAATAATGGTGTTTCAATACTTGTTCATAGAAATCTGAACAACTATGTTGTAGGTTACGAACTGATTAACAAAAGGATCATCTCTGTCAAACTGAATACTTCCCCTAGCAGACTCAACATAATTCAGATTTATGCTCCCACAGCTACAGCATCAGATGAGGAGATGGAGAAGTTCTATGACCAACTGGAGCGAGATCCCTACCAAAGAACAGACAATAATCCAAGGTGACTTCAGTGATAAAGTTGGAGATATGGCCCAAGACTCACACTTATGATCCATCATTGGACTTTATGGTCTTGGTGAGAGAAATGAATGAGGCAGGAACTTACTGGATTTCTGTGTGAGTAACGACATGTCCATCTGTAACACAATGTTCCAACATCACCCAAGACGACTGTATACTTGGATATCACCTGGTGATAGATTTAGAAACCAAATTGACTTCATCGTAGTGCGAAGACATTGGAAGACTTCATTCGTAGATTGTAAAACCTTTCCTGGAGCTGACTGTGGTAGTGATCACATTCTGTCATCCATGAAAATGCACATTAAGCTTAAATCTGCCAAGAAGGGTGAAGAAAAACAGCTAAGATTCACAAACTAGGAATCTATTCACAAATTTGGTGAACTTCTAAGACCAAACTTTCACTACATCAGTTTTGATATGGAAGCACCAGCATCACAAATATGGGACCGAATGAAGAACATCGTTTCCTCGTCACTTCCGATATCGGAACAATCGCTGAGTGCAAAACATCCCTAGATATTACAGTCCACATTACAGTTAATTGAAGACAGAAGCCATCTGCAGAAAACTGCTATCCACACCACCTAGGATCAAGACAGATACAAGAACCTGTGCAGAGTAATACAACAGAATTGTAGAAAGGACAAAGCACATTTCATTACTGGTATCTGTAATAAAATAGAGCAGCATCATAATCGCAATCAGGTATGTGATCTCTTCAAGAAAATCGGCATCATCATCGGTGAATTTAATCCTTGTACATGGGTGGTAGTTGTCGAGAAGGGTAACCCTATCGGAGACAAGGAAGATGATGTTACAAGGTGGAAACAGTACTGTCAAAAGTTGTACTCGTAATTAACAACAGTATGGACAATCAAGCAGTTGAGCAACTTACTTTGGAACCTACAATCGTACGCAGTAAAATAGAGAACGTGATTCAACATCTGAAGAATTATACAGCCCCTGGTGTAGGCGATATATCTGGAGAAATGATTGAAGAAATGGGACAGGAAGGTATTGATGTGCTGCATTCATTATGTAAAAGAATATGGGAAACTGGGGAGTGGCTGGATGACTGGTGAAAGTCTCTCTTCATCCACTTACACAAGAAGGGAATAACCAGGAACTGCTCCAACTATCAAACTATTGCCCTCATATCTTATGCAACTAAAATAGTGCTCCACATCCTGAACCAACATTTGAAGCCATACATTCAGCCTCACATATCCACAGAACAAGCAGGTTTTGTTGAAGGGAAGAAACTCATGAACAGATCCTCAACATAAGACAAATAACAGAAAAATCGCGAGAGTTCTGTGTTCCTGTTTTCATCTACTTCCTTGACTATAGGAAATTCTTTGCTGTTTTGTCCCACCCCACTTGAAAACATTGATCAAAAGTCTATAAAGTAATCACTTCGCAGTTGTAAAGACAAGTGATGGCACATTCGATTCCTGCTGAGTATCAAAAGGTGTGAGACAAGGTTGTGTCCTATCCCCACAACTGTACAACAGCTATGCAGAACGTGTAATTAGGAAAGCTCTTGATGGTTGGACCAAAGGCATCTCAATTGATGGGAGAACTACGAACAACTTCTGTTTTGCTGATGACACTGTGCTTCTAGCCAACAGCTAAGATGAACTTGCTGAGCCATTAATGAGAATAAAGGACATTAGTCTAGCAAATGGATTAGACATCAACCTCAGCAAGTCCAAACTCATAATAATTGATCGAGAAGAACAGATCCAGCTCACATGTCAATTAAAGTAACTGGAAGTCATGCATTCCTTCATCTGTCTTGGGCCAACCATCTGCAGCACGGGATGATGTGAAGATGAGATAAGAAGACTGATCACGCTAGGTCGAGTGGCTGTCAAAAAGCTCACCAAGATCTGGCAGAGTGGAGCAATAACAAATAGCACAAAGATCCGGCTAGCTGAAACACTCATGTTTTCTGTCTTCTCTTATGGTTGTGAAACATGGACACTCGAGGCCAGAGACAAACAGCGCCTTGATGTGTTTGAGCTTTGGTGGTTGCATAGGATGCTATGCATAAAATGGGTTGAAAGAAGAACAAATGTGTCCATTATTGAACAACTCAGTATCTCCAGACGCCTTTCTTGTCGAGTCACTGAAAAAATTCTGCAGCTGTTTGGCCATATTGTGAGAAGAGATGGAGGAAATCTAGAGAAAGTAATCTTCCAAGGAAAGATCAAGGGCACTAGACCAAGAGGAAGAGCAGTGAGCAGGTGGATAGATCAAATCCAGATCTGTGGTCTACCTCTTCAGCAGGCACTAAGAGAAGCTGGCAACCATCCGGGATGGTGATGCTTGGTTCATGGGGTCATGATGTTCAGCAGTGAGCACAACAACTTATGATGATGATACTGCAGTGTAGTTCTTAAATTTGTTTTGTAATATCCATTTTAATACCGTGTAAACTTAAAGCTTTCTGCCCAGCCATGACTTGTGAATGACAGAATTGTTAATAATATCTTATACTACTGTGGTTTACTAAGTTTCATTTAGCTGATGTAAGTGCAAATAGTATTAAACCTTATAGTAATTGTTTATATTGTCAATACAATGTTCATGTTAAATTTATAAAAGCTGCTTCACTTTTGTTAATATGCATCTCTATGTGTCCCTTGTCCATAAAGGTTTTGTTTCTTGTTGGGACCTATGAGACATGATTATGAATAAATGAAAATGATGAATCAACAGGGGTTCTTCGTTCTGCTCAACTATGTTAATCCCACACCATGGAGTGCCCAGACTGACACCAATGGTTTAGTGCCAAATTTGCATATGATAGTGATATTCACACACATTACAAATTGAGGAAATATACTGGGAAATGAGTTATACCTACATGACAACATGACACACACACACACACACACACACACACACACACACACACACACACACGAGAGAGAGAGAGAGAGAGAGAGAGAGAGAGAGAGAGAGAGAGAGAGAGAGCAAAATAATTGTCAGAAACTGGACTATCATCTATTATAGGTTTTTTGAATTCACCTTGCAGTTTTAATTTTTATAAATGAATAAGAAGGTGCATTAAATGTGACACAAATGTAGACATCAGGCTACACTACAGATCAATCTCTTCCCACAATCCTTATTTTGCATTCACATTCATTGGCTTTGTCAATTCACAACCAGATTGTCTCTTTTCAATCTAACTTAGGTTCTGGGCTAAGCTACAAGTCAGTCTGTCACTTCAACCAAGATGCCTGTGTAGTATCAGCTCAGTTGAACAAGTAATGGAATCTGTCTATGGCAGCAAGTGTACTCAGGACCAATTGTTGTGCAGTGTCAAAACTATTTCAGCATTCAACATGAAACTGATACGAGTTGCTCTCTTTAGCTATTTTACATTGCATTACTTTAGTTTTGTTACATGGGTTCTGCAAATACTGGTCTCTGGGATGTGTCATACACTGAAATGTTTGTTTATTACTGCATTAAACTGCTAATTCTAATTATAAAGTAACCTAAAACATTAAAGTTTAAGAGTTTCTGTAAAAATATTCTTCAAAGGAGTAGAAGGAGTTGACAAACAGAAAATTGTTTACTTCAGCCTTAAACTGTGCCGCATTATCTCCATGACATTTAATGTACCTCGTTAGACTGTTGAATACACGTGTACCCATGTAACTGACTCTCTCCTGACGAGTAGTAATAGTAAGTCAGTGAAGTCTTTGTAGAGGCTGTTTTTGTCTTAATGTTATGTTTATACTTCTTACTATTTTTTTAAGAAAAGAGGTTTATGGTAATGACAAAGGACATTAATTGTGCAGTACTTATCAAAACACCCAGTTTTTTTAGAGGTCTCTACAGAATTGTTCTAGAATTAACATCAGTTATAATTCCTACAACCATGCTTCTGTATTTTGAAAATACTGTACCATTATGTTGAGTTTCCCCAAAAAATGATTACAGTAACTCTTTAGTCACTTTTAAATCAGGTATAGCAGTAATCATGCTTGCAGCAAACATGGCTGATCTACATCACTTCATTAATTCTAGACAGTGAATTTAATGATAGACACTTTCTACTTCTTGTAGTTCATTGTTCGAGAAATCAGCTTTTAGAGTTATATAAGAAGAACTGAATGATAATCCATTTTGCTTGAACCATCTGTTAATATTTCTGTATATTTTATTATGTGGTGCAGGAGATGATAGGAGAAAGTGCCTAGGGGTTGTGTGGGTGTAAACTCATAACAAATGTAAATAAATTTATTAATCAATATTAACAATCCAAACCATATACACAAGAAGGGAAACCAAAAGAATCTGTACGCAAAATACCACTTAATACCTAATATGATATAATACACCATTAAATAAATTGCCCCTCTATATTCAGCCAGCTTTGCAATGAGGGAGCCAGATTAATATGACAAAAATTACACCACTGTAATACCTAATACAGTAGAACAAGGAATCAATTACTCAGCTCCTCTGAATTTACCCGACCTCACAATGAAGGGGGCACTGATTAAAACACTGCAAATACCACACAATAAAATGATAATATGGAGACACCCAATACAGGATCCCACCCTAGAACTCAACCCTGAATACAATACAAAAGAGATGAAGTCAACAGAAAATGCCTACCATATGTACACTCCGCTGGACACAGTAAATAAGGACAGTAAAACAGTGAAGAAAGTATGACAGCTAAAAATTCTCACTTAACACAATGCTGTCAGAAGGTGCCTTTTCAACTGAGTATGCTAGGCCCAGTGACCTCACTGTATTTCACAAATGTAGTCACTTGGCGACAAATAGGCCAGCCTTGTCATAGCCATCTGTACTACAAGATAGAACTGATCACACTAGTCATACTTTCCTCTGTCATAGCCAAAAGCACCACACTGCAAGCATCACTGGACTCCTGGCTGTGCTGTGTTCCCTGGTTCATAACCCAGCCACAGTCTGCTAGTCCAGCAGAACACTGCCTGCTGTTGGCAGCAGATCACCGCACGCCTCAACAATCAGTTTCACTAGAATGCCTCATAGCTGTGCTCCGTGCTGCAGGCTTTGTCCACCCAGCTGGCTGTTGTCGTACTCCAAGTTGCTCGTAGTGTCCTTCACTGGCCATTCTGAACTGCCTCCTCTGCACTGACAGTGACTACAGCATCTACCCCGTCCTCCATCTGTATGGCGTCATGTTGCAACTGGCAACTCCCTGAGCCATCGGTGCCGATAGAAAAAGGAGCTCGGCCGGCAGCCCGTGCACATCCTAAGCACTGAACCTTAGACCTGCCTGCTGCTGCCCAAGGTTATGGCTAGTTGATGTTCCCACTACAGTTTTTGCAACTGACTGCCATCTGCTATATATCTCAGCCACACACTCGCAGCAGGGCCAGGTGCACAAAAGCCGCACTAGTGCCACCTGCTACGTGGAACATAGAATTCACCAATGCTATGGATGCTTTCAGTAAGGAGCTATTTTTTGTTCCTACACCTGTATCATCTCCAAAAAGACAAAATTTGCATAAATACAACCTTGTGGTACACAATGTCTGATTGCTTCAAATTCAGAGTTTGTATTGCTATGTGTTTGAAATGGAACTGATGCGTATGCTCTATACAAGAGAAAGAGCTTCAAAAATTGAGCAAATCAATAATGTGTAGGTCAACCTCTGGCACTTATGCAAGCAGTTATTCAGCTAAGAATTCAGTGGTAGAGTTGTCGGATGTCTTCCTGAGGGATATCATGCCAAGTTCTGTCCATTTGGCACGTTATGTTATCAAAATCATGAACTGGTTACAGGGACCAGCTCACAATTCTCCAAATGTTCTCAGTTGTGGACAGATCTGGCAGCCTAGCTATCTAAGATAATTTTGGCAAGGATGAAGACAAGCAGTAGAGACTCTCATTGTGTGGTGACATGTAAGTACAGGATGGCTTGCCATAAAGGGCAACAAATTGGGGCATAGAGTGCTGCTGTACTGCAAAGGTGCCATGGGTGACAACCAAAGAGGGCTTGCTGTGAAAAGAAATGGCACTCCAGACCATCACTCCTGGTTCTCGGGCGGTACGGCAGGCGACAGTCAGGTTGATATCCCACTGTTGTCCAGGGTATCTCAATACAAGTCTTTGCTGATCATCAAGGTTCAGTTCAAAGAGGGACTCACCACTGAAGATAGTTCTACTCCCATTAACCAGATTACAGGCCAAAGACATGCCTGGAGATGCCCCAGACAGCAATGGGATACCAACCTGACTGTCAGGTACCATACAGTATGACAACCGTGAGTGATGGTGTGAGGTGCCATTTCTTTTCATAGGAGCACCACTTTGGTTGTCATCCACAGCACACTTGTAGCCCAATGGTATGACGGTGATATTTTATGCCCCATTTTGTTACACATCATGGAAAGCCATCCTGAGCTTACACTTCAGCAAGACAATGCCTATCCGCACACAATGGGAATTTCTGCTGTTTGTCTCTGTGCTTGCCTAACTCTACATTGGCTAGCAAGAATATTTAGAGCATTATATGCAGGGCCCTCAAACCAGCTCTACATTTTGTCAATGTAACGCACCGATTTGACAGAATTTGGTACAGTGCCCCTCGTAAGGTCTATAGATTTCTGTCCCATTTACATAATTCCTTTGTGTTGCATAATGTTTTTGTCTTAGAGTGTTTAGTAACTTTTGCATTATGATATCATGGACCACACTATCAAAAACCTTAGCCAAGTCAAAAAAATATCCTCATTAGTAGTAATTTATGGTTTATTGATTCTAATACATCATTTGTCAAGGTAAATACAGCCTGTTCAGTGGCCAGACCTCTTTCATATCCAGACTGTTTGCTACTGAGTTTATTTTCCTGTCAAATGAAATGATAGTATGGCATTTATTGGCTGGGATATCCCCTTTGGGGTTTGGCCACTGTATTGCAAGTCTTTTTAGTTGACACCACTTCGGCGACTTGCGTGTCAATGATGATGAAGGACACACAACACCCAGTCCCCTGCTGGGAATCGAACCTGGGCCCCCGTACGTGGTAGGCAATAACGCTACCGCTGTGCTACGGAGGCGGACTATTTTCCTGTACTAAGTAGGTATGAAGTCTAGTGTTCATTATGTTCTTGAAAAATTTTGGAAATATTGGCAGTAATTTGATGGGACGGTAGTTCTTTTCCAGTGTTCTGCCTCCTACTTTGTGCTAATAAAGTTGATGTGTTAAGTAGAACAAGAGAGTATTTTTTTGGACTGCTTCAGATGTTCACTGTTTCACACACCTGGTTACCTTTATGTCACCATTTCAGTTACGACGAGGAGTTGCAGTCGTGGTACTACTTCAACTTCAAGACTGGCGAGTCTCGGTGGGAGCACCCGCTGGACGACGTGTATCGCCGGTTGGTGGTGAAGGGCCGCTCGGAGAGCATCAGCTCTGCAGGTCAGTGCGCCCGGCCTGCAGCTGCGGTAGACGCCGCCTCAGGTAGGTAGCAGCACTCACCACGTCTTTTGCTCCACCTAACACCTCTGTGCAAGCTGCTTTGTTTCACCACTAGTGGTATCACACAGTGTCTCCTTGGGTACACTGGAGAGTTCTGTCTCTTATAAGCAGTATTTCAGTGACATGCTTTATCATTCCAACAGTGGAAAATCCTGGATGTAAAAATAACAGTACATATTTGGATAGATTTCTACTCACCATGTAGAAGATGTGTTGAACAGCAGACTGGCACATTTAATAGTAGACCATGCTATTGGACACAGTCCTCCTCCAAATACAGAAAACACACACACACATTCATGCTTTCTCTGCTCACACACACATAGTGAGTCATTGAGGTGTAACATATTATTCATACAATGAGATGTTCAATGTCCTTGATATCTGTTGACTAACAAAATATATTGGTTGGCTAATGTAGTTGGTAAGTAGGAAGCATCTCACTTTTGGGAGGTTTTTTGATGGTTAGTGCAGACTGGAATTATACTGATGTGCTGTTGGTGATGCAGGCTGCAGACTGGCACTTTTATGTGCTGGGTGGAGTCGTTTGCTTTGTGGGGTAAGAGAAGTCACAGTTGTACATACATTGAGTTCAACTTCTCAGAGTGTTCCACTGGAACAAGGAAAATCTCTTTTAGCATCTTGGAGACAATGGATCAAAATCCACAGGGAAAAGCAGTGTCATTGTTCAAGAAGGATCCTTGCAACATCAGTATTGTATGATAACCGTAAGAAAAAGTAAGAGAAGCAGGAAACCTGACAAGGTATGGAAGTTACAGATTGACTGTTTCAATGGCTTATTGCCAACACCCCCATTAGGGAAATAAAGACAAAGGAAACATTCCATTATATCTCGGCACAGTTGGGTATCAGTACCAACAAGCATCAAATTTGCACAAAGTGTACTATGTTCTTTAATTTGAAAATGATTAGTATTTCCAGGCAGTCACATGAAGTAAGTAGGAGTAAAGCCATCTACATGCTGTATGTAAGGAATGATCAAACAGTGGGTTTCTCATTCAGAAACTGCATTTGGATGTTGGGTGTTTGTCACAAGACTGTGATATGCCTTGTGTATGAAGAAGAAAGCTGTACTATCGCTAGTCTGAATTTGACATCAGCAGCATCGTGCCATATTGAGACCAGTTTATCGTTTCTCAATACAGATGCTTGTGTCAGTAGGGATCCGTCATCTATCGTGCAACTACGGTATCTTAGACTTCAGGAGGACTGTACTCAGAGTCATGCAGTCAGTGGCCCCACATCTGTAGTGCCCGAGAGGAGAGACGTGTTGTTCAGGTGTGCAAGATTGTACAGCCACGGCCTGTACCTGATGTGTATACAGCACGACAAGTATGCTCATGGATAATGTATTGATACCTGGTGCAGCACAAACTGTTAGCACAGCGAACATTGTTGCAGATCCCATCAGCACGTCACCATTGGTGCAAGTGATGGCAATGCTGGACACGGGAGTGGCACGATGTTGTTGTTTCGCACACAGTTTCATGATCCGTGTATCCACATGTGGTAATTATGAGGAGAACAAACAGAAACCCATGGCTTTCCTTTGTCAGAGGGGTAATGGTATGTACTGCTATTGGCATACAACTTAAATCACCACTGATTCAGGATGGTAGCCATTACATTTCTGTTGTGATGAGACCAGCACCTATGCCCTAGCTTTAAGGTGCACGTGATCTCGTGTTTTAGCAATATAACACAAGACTGCCTGTTGCCCTAGCTGTCCCGACCTACCTCAATACAGAGGGTTCTTGGCTGTTGCCCTGGCCAGCAGTTCTCCATCTCTTTGACCAACTGACAATATCAGGACACGGGTTTACAAGTGACTGGCACACCACCACTCGCCAGCCGTTATGGTTGATGAACACTGGCACGTGGTTGTGCAGCATGAAATGTCATATCCGTATCTGTCATCTGAGCTTACATCGACTCCATGCCTGTCCAGATTAGCACCACTGTTGCTGTCACAGGTGGCGCCTCTGTAAACTAGTTTTTGCACCCTGTGTCTTCTCAAATCGCCTACACAATTCATGATGTCTCATTCCTAATATACTACATACACGCAAAAGAAAAATTTCACTATTTGCTGTCCTTCCTCGTATCGTAATTTTCATGGCACAATTGCTGTTAGTATCTGTCAGGCATTCTGTAGAGTGACAAATGCCACATAATATGAGTGAGTAAGTGACTGCTTTAAATTTGAACTAGACCACATAATTAACTATGGTAAAGTTGTAATTTGATAGTTTTTTTATAAGTTCTTGTCTATGTTATTGCACAGCTATTCCACAATTTCATCATTAGAGTTGTAAAAAGTGCAAATGTCCAGTTGAGAGATACAAGGCTGTTTATTATGCGTGGAGAGAGGGGGAATTACAGTTTTGCAATAAACAAAATCAAACTTGATTCTGAATTGGAGTTTACACAGTGCTCATGGGGTAGGGGTGAATGTCTGTGGCTGACCTGAGCACTTACAGTTACTTGGGGAGATAGCTCGGCATATGAAGCACAAATTTTGTATACACTGACAAAAGAAATCGCTACACCAAGAAGGAGTTGTGGAACATAAACAAAATTCGGTATGTTTGTTTCTGCATCTGAAGGATGACGACTGTTCAGATTTCACACCACTCGCCTAAGAGTGGCAGTAGTAGTGCCATCATGAGGAAGCAAATCAGGTTTGCTTTAAATACCCACTGTAATGGTCATCAGTGTTGCTTACCTTTGAGACTGGACACGGTGAGTTGATTTTTGTCGAGAATGCCTTTAAGGAAACATAGATGCCATTACTAGCAGCTCACTGTGTTGAACGAGGTTGTGTAATAGGGCTATTAGAAGCTGGATGTTCCTTCTATGATACTGCAGAAAGACTTGGCAAGAATGAAGCCACTGTGTATGACTGCTGGTAGTGGTGGTCACGAGAATGTATGGTCACAAGAAGATCAGGCTCCGGACACCCATCTGTCACTTCTCAGAGAGAAGACCATTGTGTTCGGCATATGGCTGTGTCCCTTTGTACTACATCTGTGACAACAATTTGAGCAGCAGTCGGCACCACAGTGAGACAGCAAACTGGTACAAATCAATTACTTCAAGGGCAGTTCTGAGCCAGATGACCTGGAGCGCTCATTTCACTGACCCCAAACCACTGCCATTTGTGAATTCAGTTGTGTCATTGGAGGGCAACGTGGGGTCTGTTGTGTTCTTTGATGAAAGCTGATCGTGTATTGTTACCAGTGATGGCTGTGTGTTGGTTAGGAGGAGGCTAGTTGAGTACCTGGACCCAACCTGTCTGTGTCTGGACACACTGTACCTAAACCTGCTTTTATAGTCTGAGGCAAAATTTCATGCGACAGCACCCTGGCTGCAAAATTGTGCATCAGTTTGGTGATTCGACCTGTTGCCCTTGCCATTCATGAACAGCATTCCTGGTGGTGTTTTCCAACAGGATAACACTCACCCACATATTCCTGTTGTAACCCAACATGCTCTACAGAGTATCGACAAGTTGTCTTGCCATGCTCCAACACCAGATCTGTTTCCAATTGAGCACGTATGGGATATCATTGTATGACAACCCCAGCGTCATCCACAACGAGAATGACCTTCCGTGTATTGGCTGACCAATCGTAACAGGCATGGGAGTCTCTCCCACAAACTGACATACACCACCTGTACAACACAGTGCATACATGTTTGCATGGTTTCATTGAAAATTCTGATGGTTACATCAGTTATTAATGCACCAGCATTTCACATTTGCAATGGCTTATCTTGTGCTTACATTAACCTGTGATCCTGTAATGTTAATCTCTTAACTATGTTATCTAGACAAATGGATTTTCAGAATTTCATTACTCTAGATTAATCATTTTTTGGTGTTGTGTTTTGCTTTCCATCAGTATATACTGACAGTCATGCAAAAATAATCAATAATTATTTGTTTTTCCATATTAAGATTACTGGACATAAAAGGTACTTTTCGCCAAATGTGTTTTGCTTTTTATTTATAAAGCGTCTTCTGGAAATGTGGATACATAAAGCATCTGTATGCGTAAAACAGTATTTCTTTATAAAAATGACTTGTAATTTTCTTACTGTATGTTTGCCTTTTTACATGTTCTGCAAACCACCACTTTTTCCTTCTTTATTAATGGATATTGAGGTCAAAGTTTTTTGCTGTTTTGGATTCCACTTTTTCTGCTGCTGCATATATGTTATTTCCATTTCACCTCACTTTTTTAAAACTTCACAAGAGGAAAGTACTGTAGTTTTATGTGTTCTGCACCCAGCACAATGTTTGTGTTTGTTTGTTCCTTTTCTATGTAGATTGTACATGTTGCCATGTGAGAATACAAGTTTGTTATTGCGTGTGCGTGTGTGTGTGTGTGTGTGTGTGTGTGTGTGTGTGTGTGTGTGTGTGTGTGTGTGTGTGACATTGATGCAAGTGTAAATGACGTCATGATGTCTCAGATGTTCATCGAAGATGTTAGTTCAAGGTGGGGGGAGGAGGAGGAGGAGGAGGAGTGGTTCAAGTTTTGTGAGGGGAAGAGGATGGGGGAAAGCAACTGGGTGGAGATAGTAGTGGTGAATGGGAACTAGTGGGGTGAGAGAGAGAGGGGGCCGGGAGTTTAGTGAGTAGATGATGCAGGTAAAGGTGTAGTGATGTGTTTATATTTAAGTGGTCTAGTAATTTAAAAAGTGTGAGGTTTGCCAAGTTGGCCACATCACTTATGAGTTTTTTTTCTGTTATGGTTTCTGTATATAAGGTAAGAAAGTGTTTCTTGTTTTTAATCGTTATTATTTCCATGTCTGTGTCTATGGTACTAATTTTATGTTTGCGTTGGTGTAAGTGTTTGGTCAAATTGGGTGAATTATCTTATACTACCATGCTCTTGCATGCCCTTTGTATCTGGTGTCAAATGCTCTCATGGTTTAAATTACATGTCTTCTGTCATATACTGAATATATTACATTTTACTTGGTATATGCTTGATTCTGGAATATAGATCTGATGTATCTATTGCTTTTGTAAAGTATTCTTTACTTGAATTATTGGTTCGCAGAGAAGTATGCAAAAATAAATTTCCACCAGATTGGATTTGCTCATCATATTACTGTATCAAACAAAAACGCTTATCTCTCTCTCTCTTTTCTTTCTTTTTTTTTTAACTAATTTTGCAATGAATGTAGCACTTTGATGACATGAATTTTGATTGTGCTTAACTACTACTGGCACCTGAACAATCTGTAACATGTTTGTTGCCTCATACATGGCATACTAACCAAGATACTGAGTTGATGTCATCATACCCCTTCTGCAATCAAAATGCCAGTTGCATTTAAGTGCTAGTGATGTTAACTTTACAGGTGCTTGCAAGACGTGAGACTCTGCCGAGAGGTCATTGAAAGGCCAAAAACAGGTTTACATGATATTAGGGAACAACAGTCTTGCCATCCACCAAGACACCAGTTGCTGTTTGAGATGGGTGTTTGGCATACAGAGTATCTAAGATATTCACGGACAGATTAGGGTGGGGACACCATCATGAGGAGCCACCCTTGACACAGCTCTGCACATATCTATATGTACATCTGTACTGTGCAAACCACTCTGAAGTGTGTGGCAGAAGGAATTTTACACTATATGCGGAAGAGTATTATGCTCTTCTTCTTAAATAAAAATCTCTCGGTGTACATGCCGCGTCAATTCAGGGTAAAACTCCAAGCTTTCGACCACTACCTCCATGGTCATCATCAGGGCTAAAACTGATTGTCATGAACTAGTGAGGCTCCCACTTTTATATGCAGAGGACGGCTTCTGATTGGCTGGAATACGTCATAGCAACAGCGATATGGTGCGTAGTGACGTGGTGCCCTCTACTTCCATAGATGTAGTTCCTATCCCAAGTTGCTTGCAGCGCCATCCCTTGAATCAGGAGGTAAAGTGCGGGAAGTTTTTCTCTGCGATTTTTCTTTGTCCAGTGCACTCTTCCAAGTGCTGCTAAGTGCATAGCCATTGTCTCTATTAAAGTTATTATCCCTAAGTCTAATTTCGACTGCTTCCTGGATCACAAAGTCCCAGTAATTCGATACGTGGGCTATAACTCTGGTTTCTTCAAATAAAATCTTGTGCTTGTTGAGCAGCCTATGTTCAGCCACTGCTGACTTTTCCAAATACCTGTATTTCAGGTGCTGGTGCTCGATGCAGTGATTGGCAACGGTTCTTACGGACTGGCCCACTTAATTCTCGCCGCATTTGCAAGGAATAGTATAAATTCCTGGCACTCTTAAGCCAAGACTATCTTTAACTGGTTTCAACATTTCCTTAATTTTCCTAGGTGGTCAGAAAACTGATTTTATTCCTTGCCTCTTTAGGACTATGCCTATCTTGCTTGATGTAGCACTGCAAAAAGGAAGCTGCGCTATGTGTTGGTCCTCTTCTTGTATATGGCCAGCATCGTGTCGTACTTTCTTGGACAATACTGATTTAATTTCACCGGCAGAGTAACCATTCCTCTTGAAAACAGCCGTCAAATGGTTAATCTCAGGACCGAGGTGGTCCTTGTCAGAAATAGTCCTGGCTCTGTGTACTAAATTATTCAGCATAGCTCTCTTCTGAGACGGATGATGGAAGCTGTGGCTATGCAGATATAAGTCTGTATGGGTTGGCTTCCTGTACACAGAATGGCACAGTCGTCCATCCGGCTTTCGCTTCACCAACACATCTAAAAAGGGTAACTTCCCTTCCTTCTCTACCTCCAATGTAAGTTTTATGTTTGGATGTACACCATTTAAATGTTCAATGAACTGCTGCAGCGTGTCACTGCCGTGTGGCCAGATTAAAAAAAGTATCATTCACATATCTGTAGACGACCACTTATTTTTTTATACGGTGGAAATTATTATGAAATGACGGATGACAGCCATGGGTTCACCACTGTCACCAGCAATAGCGAATTTTTTCATGGAGGATTTTGAAGAACGAGCGTTGAGCAGTGCTCATCTCCGCCCATCATGCTTCTACAGATATGTCGATGGTACTTTTTTAATGCGAATGCGGCAAGAATTACGTGGGCCAGTCTGTAAGAACCGTTGCCGATTGCTGCATCGAGCACCAGCACCTGAAATACAGGTATTTGGAAAAATCAGCGGTGGCTGAACATGGCCTGCTTAACAAGCATAAGATTTTATTTTAAGAAACCAGAGTAATAGCCCACGCATCAAATTACTGGGACTCTGTGATCCGGGACGCAGTCGAAATTAGACTTAGAGATAATAACTTTAATAGAGACAATGACTATGCACTTAGCAGCACTTGGAAGAGTGCACTGGACAAAGAAAAACTTCCTGCACTTTACCTCCTGATTCAAGGGATGGCACTGCAAGCAACGCGGGATAGGAACTGCATCTATGGAAGTAGAGGGCACCACATCACTACGAGCCATATCGCTGTTGCTATGACGTATTCCAGCCAATCAGAAGCCCTCCTTTGCATATAAAAGTGGGAGCCTCACTAGTTCACGACAGTCAGTTTTAGCCCTGACGACGACCATGGAGGTAGTGGTCGAAAGCTTGGAGTTTTACCCTGAATTGACGCGGCTTGTACACCGAGATATTTTTATTTAAGAAATACGTCGTGAAAGACTTCATAGCCACGCTCTTCTTCTAGTGGTAAACATAGGTCGCTGAAGGGATGAAGTGTTCCTAGTGATTGGAAAAATGTGCAACTCACTCCTGTTTTCTAGAAGGGCAGTCCAACAGATGCATAGAGCTATAGGCATGTGTCTCTCATGTCAATAAGTTAAACAATTTTGGAACGAGAAATACACTAGCAGGTTATGACGTGCATGGAGGACAAAATTTTCCTCTGTAGGGATCAACAATGTGATAATGGATTTCACTAAATATGTAATTCTGCTCTGATGGCATCAATACATAGCTTTCAGAATATCATGTGGGAAGAGTGCATTATCTCTTTCATGTGATTGAGGATTTTGGAATCCATACTGAGTGGAATGGAGGATGTTAATCTCTTTGAGACACTTCATCATATTTGAGCTCATAATATGTTTGAAGATTGTACAACAAACTGATGTTGAGGATATTTGTCAGTAGTTTTGTGAATCACTTCTGCTGCCATTCTTGTAGTTGGGTGTGACCCATGGTTTCTTTCAACTATTGGGCATAGTTTTTTTTCCCAAACAACTGAAATAGTAGCAAGTTTTTTCAGCTGACATCACTTTGGGCGACTTGGGTATCGATGATGATGAAGAGACGGTGAGGACAACAAAACACCCAGTCCCCAAGTGGAGAAAATCTCCCATCTGACTGGGAATCAAACTAGGGCCCACTGCATGGCAGTCAGATGCACCGACTACTCAGTGAAGGGGCGGCCTTTGTTCGATGGATGTATGGTGTATCATACTTAAAAGAGGGGCTAACTCAGTTGCAAATCCTGTGTGTGATTTGTGTGGGATTCAGTTAGGCTCTGGAGCTTTGTTGAATTTTAGCAATTTAGCATTCTGGACTGAGCAACCAGAGATAGGGATTTTGTGTGTGTGTGTGTGTGTGTGTGTGTGTGTGTGTGTGTGTGTGTGTGTGTGTGTACTTGTGTGAATGTGTGTGTGTGTGTTTCTTTTCTGATGAAGGCTTCAGCCAAAAGCTCAAAATCTGTAACAGTTTCTTTGTTGTGCCTGCCTGCAACTCAGCATGTTTAAAGTGAGTAGTAATCTATCCTTTCCAAAATGGTGGGTTCTGTGTTATGTAGCAGAAGTTTAGGTATGTCCTTTTATCCCCAATATTTAGCAAAGCCTGTCAACAATTTTCTGAGAACTCATTTTTTCTAAATGAAGTATTTCATTAATTAACAAGTTATCCTAGTATAAGTACACATTATTTGGAAGAAGAAAAATCAGAGCTACTAGACAGCAGCACTGGATGTTTGAAAGGATTGTATTCTAATATTTGAACGTTCTGGAAACTGGCCATTTTGGATAAAGGTAACTTTTTTTTATGCATTTTAACAAAAGGTAAGATGTTGATAAGAAAGAAGAGGTTGAGGGCTTTCAGATAAGGTATGTCGATCATAAAACAAATAACTATCAGCAGTGTCAAATTTTGGAGTACTCATAGTTTTCACAAATTGTACATCTTGAATATCTCATTAAATAAAAAGTTTCTATATAAACTGTTTATATTGTTAACATCAGTAAAATGTAAGTTGCGGAATGAACAGGAAGACTCAGAAAAATATACCAGAGATAAGAATTTATACAGGGTGTTACTAAAAGGTACGGCCGAACTTTCAGGAAACATTCCTCACACACAAAGAAAGAAAATATGTTATGTGAACATGTATCCGGAAATGCTTACTTTCCATGTTAGAGCTCATTTTGTTACTTCTCTTCAAATCACATTAATCATGGAATGGAAACACACAGCAACAGAATGTACCAGTGTGACTTCAAACACTTTGTTACAGGAAATGTTCCAAATGTCCTCCGTTAGCGAGGATACATGCATCCACCCTGATGCGTTTATGCAGCCCTGGTGAATGGCGTATTATATCACAGCTGTCCACAATACGAGCATGAAGAGTCTCTACATTTGGTACCGGGGTTGCGCAGACAAGAGCTTTCAAATGCCCCCATAAATGAAAGTCAAGAGGGTTGAGGTCAGGAGAGCGTGGAGGCCATGGAATTGTTTCGCCTCTACCAATCCATCGGTCACCGAATCTGTTGTTGAGAAGCGTACGAACACTTCGACTGAAATGTGCAGGAGCTCCATCATGCATGAACCACATGTTGTGTCATACTTGTAAAGGCACATGTTCCAGCAGCACAGATAGAGTATCCCGTATGAAATCTTGATAACGTGCTCCATTGAGCATAGGTGGAAGAACATGGCAATCAAGACATCACCAACACTGCCTGCCCAAACGTTCACAGAAAATCTGTGTTGATGATGTGATTGCACAATTGCATGCGGATTCTCATCAGCTCACACATGTTGATTGTGAAAATTTACTATTTGATCACGTTGGAATGAAGCCTCATCTGTAAATAGAACATTTGCACTGAAATGAGGATTGACACATTGTTGGATGAACAATTTGCAGAAGTGTACCCGTGGAGGCCAATCAGCTGCTGATAGTGCCAGCACATGCTGTACATGGAACGGAAACAACTGGTTCTCCCGTAGCACTCTCCATACAGTGACGTGGTCAATGCTACCTTGTAGAGCAGCAACTTTTCTGACGCTGACGAAGAATTGCTTCATCCATTGCAGGTGTCCTCGTCGTTCTAGGTCTTCCCCAGTCGCAAGTCATAGGCTGGAATGTTCCGTGCTCCCTAAGATGCTGATCAATTGCTTCGAATGTCATCCTGTTGGGACACCTTTGTTTTGGAAATCTGTCTCGATACCACGCCATGGCTATTGCCCCGTGCTAATCCAGGCATCAAATGGGCATCTGCCAACTCCGCATTTGTAAACATTGCACTGACTGCAAAACCACGTTTGTGATGAACACTAACCGGTTGATGCTATGTACTGATGTGCTTGATGCTAGTACTGTAGAGCAATAAGTTGTATGTCAACACAAGCACCGAAGTCAACATTACCTTCCTTCAATTGGGCCAACTGCCGGTGAATCGAGGAAGTACAGTACATAAACTAAAATGAGCTCTAATATGGAAATTAAGCGTTTCCGGACACATGTCCACATAACATCTTTTCTTTATTTGTGTGCGAGGAATGTTTCCTGAAAATTTGGCCGTACCTTTTTGTAACACCCTGTATATTTCATATACCAATATACGAGGGTTGTTTGAAAAGTTCTCATAACAGAATAGAAAAAAAGTACTTACATCACTGAAACTTTTTTTTATTTTTCAATGTAGTCTCCATGTAGTTTAATGCACTTGGTCCAATGATTTTTTGGTGTCTTGATCCCATCTCAGAAATGAGTTTCCTCCAGGTCTGCAAAATAGTTCTCAAGTCCGGCTATCAATTCTTTGTTTGAAGTGAATCTTCGTCCAAGAAAAATTTTCAGTTTTGGGAAGAGATGGAAGTCTTACAGAGCCATATCAGGTGAATAAGGTGTGAGTGGCAACAATTCATACATTATTTCATGTAATTTTGCAATGCTGATGGCACATGTGTGTGGACGCGCATTGTCTTGATGGAAAATGACTTTCTTCCTCGCTAAACCTGGGCTTTCTCACATATCTTTTGTTGAAATTTGTCCAGGAGGTTAGCATACTTTTTTCTCCAGCAATTGTTTTCCAAGTGGGTGGATAATCTACAAACACTTCACATTCCAAAACGCTGATGCCATGACCTTTCCCACTGAAGGAATTGTCTTTGCTTTCTTTGGTGGTGAAGAATCAGTAGGTTTCCACTGCTTTGTTGGTTTTTTTGTCTCTGGGGTATAGTAGTGCACCCAAGTATCATCTGTGCTTACAAAGTGGCGCAAAAAATCTTGTTCGTTTCTCCTAAAATGATCCTCTATGACCATGTGCACTTTTGCAATGATATCTGGAGTAGTGACACATCTTGACCGACCATTGTGTGGATCATCATCTAAGCTCTCCCGACCAAATTTAAATTCATTTGTCCACTTGGTGACAGTTGAATATGAATCAGCAGTCTCTCTGTTATTCTGAAATTGGCATGCATGTCCTATGCTTTCATACCTTTCCTTACGAAGTACTTAATCACTGCTCGAATCTCGATTTTTTCCCATCTTCGCAAATCACTATATGGGAACAAAAACAGACACACCTCACTGCCACAACTGTCTTCCAAGAGCACTGGTGTGGCACGTGTTTACAGGCAACAGTCCAATGAATGTCACGTGAACAGCTTGTTGCTCTAGCACTGACCTCTCATGGTGATTCCAAGAACTTTTCAAACCACCCTAGTACTTTATATATGTATTACATACAGAATGTAGAGCAGAAAAGATACAAAAGTAGTATTTCTATCAGGAGTGCTATTACTGCAAGTGGGGCTGTTTCACCTTCTTCTGTTTCACAGTCAGAGGAATGGTTGTTTTAATTTCTTTACCAATGCAGCACTTTTAGTGCTACATCTCTAAGTTTTATGTACTGCAGAACATTTTTACGTGCACACACTGCCACATAAAACATGAGTGTGTTGTCATCATTATCTTGTTGTAATAGTCCTGTGCTCTGAGAATGAAATGGTGTGCATCTTTCATGTCTTCACTGCTAAAATGTTTTTGAAAAGTCCTGTACCTTTGTTTTAAAAGTTTCTTGAAATAACATTACTACCAACCTGCCCCTGCTTTGCGTGGGTAGCACTAAGCATCAATGACTGAACGACTTGCCTTCTGTATCGATAAATTTGTTTATGAGCTGTTGAGTGGATTACGCTTAAAATTCAGATAGCAATGTTAGGGAACTGAATACAATCAGGGTTCTTATAAGTGAAACGATTTAAGTGATGCACCACAGGAAACTTCTTAGGAGGAATGAATGTTATCTGTTCCATATTTAATTGGTGTTTGTAGTGACATCTCATGTCAGTGATGCTATGGTATCATGATTTAATTGCATCTGTGTTTGATTCAATGGATGTAGAAAGCTGAAAGTTGTCACTGCTGTGCTGCTGAAAATCTTTATAGAAACCAAGCAGCATTGCATAATATGCTAAAGTGTCTTATCAGAAACATTTTAATTTTTGTATAAAAAATTAAAAACCACAGATTCTAGATTCACATGTTTATTTACTATGCAGTTGTACACGAACAGTTGCTTACAATACTTTGAAGTTAAGAAACTCAGTGCCTATTGTCCAAAGAACATGCAGTGAATTATGAATGTGAGTTGTGATTGGAAAACTAAGGGAAGCAGAAATTGATAGCCTGAAATTGTCAAAGTGCACCCGACAGCTGTATGTAGAAGTCTTTCAAAATCTTTTGTAGTCATTGTCACGGAATTCCTGAATCCTGTTTCATCCTCTGTTTTTAAGGTGTGAGGAAGATCTTACCCATGTCCATCTTTAAGAAGCCAACAAATTCAGCAATGTTTGTGAGCAATGCTGGTACTTTCCAGTAGGTGTGCCCCAGATTATTAGATGTACATGAAATGTAGCTTAATTTCAAAGTGTCCAAATAAATAATATCCAATTATTAAACACAAATTTCCGTTGTGATTTGCCAACTTCTGAGTTGTGAGACTTCTTCAAAGAATACTCCTGTTTCTTGGGATGTTCTCCAGGCCTAATACTTAGGTGTTGTTGTCCATGTGACTGGACAATGTTGCTACACAGATGACTCCTTCATTAGTGGTAGCTCATTACCTGCATTTTTTTCCTTTCTCAGTATAATTTACTACTTTTGTAATATTCATTGCGTAATGATACTACTGGGCAGCTGTGTTTGATTAGCCTACATTCCTTCATAATTTGTACTCTGGAAGTACATATAAAAATAAAATTTCTGTATCACGAAAGTGTTGGAGATGAAATCGGAAGCCCTATTAATTTATGGAATTTTTGGAACTATTTTCTCACATAAATTGTCCAAAATGTCAGTAGTTTCCATCACAGTCTAGAAGTAACACTAACCCCAGTTTCAGAGCAGTTACTTATTGGATTTTGTGTCTTGCATTGACTTGTGATGATATGCAGTGAGGCCTAGCAGATGTCATGATCTCTACGCACAGCAGCCTTCCCATACTGTCAAGCCACTCTGCTCAGCAGGAACTCTGCAAATAATGACTGTGTGAGGCTTTCTTTATTAGTGCAAACTATTCTCAGGAGTTCTCTGCCTTGTGGGCAGTGGAAAGGTCTCGGTCACCAACAGAAGAAATCTTTTTTCCATGGTAGAAAATCCTTAGTAATTTGTAAAGCTCAGTCAAAAACTAATGCCCCTCCCACTTTCTTTTTTCGTCAAGAATTTCAATTGCAACTACATAAGTTGAAAACCACAACTCTGATGATTAATTTATGATTTTTCCATATAACATCTGTCTGTTTCTACAGTTTTGTTCCATCTTTTAACAAGAATGTGTATTCCATTGTGGTAAAATGCACAGTCCTGCTTCTGAAAATATTGACACACAGACGTTTTCACAGACTCCTCATCTTTAAAGCGAATCCGCTGACTTGCTTGTTTTAGCAACCCAAACATATATAAGTCTGATCATGCCAGTTCAGCACTGTATTGGGGATGAGGCAAAACTTCCCTAACTTTTTCATAATCTCTTCAGTGGTGTGATGACTGATGTTTAGCCTTGCATTGTCATACAAAAGAAGAACATCCGCCTAGCCCTTGTTGGACAAAGTACTGAAGGTGTGCTTTAAGCTGTCTGAGGTTTCTGTCGTATTGAACAGAATGTATTGTGTGTCACTGCTCCAAAATATCGACCACAATCGCACCCTCTGCATCCCAGAATACTGTAGCTATAACTTTTACTGCCTGTTGCACAATTTTGAACTTCTTCTTCTTTGGTGAGTTTCTGTGATGCCATTCCACAGTTCATCTTGCCACGATAAGCTGCGTCAATTTACATGTCACTATGTACCCTGCTCGGAACGAAGTCAGCAGCACCTTGTTCATTCCTGGACACATTGGGAATGTTATTCACATCTATACCAGAATCACTGCCACTGCCTGTCTTGGGTACACGAGTTCTTCTGGAACATTAGAATCATCTGAATGATAGTCATCACTGCCTTAATCAAACTGCTCTGAAGTCAGCATCACCATTCTTTTGCTTCTTTGTAACATGTGATATCTCTCTGTTAGTATCCATCAGTGAATAATGAGATATTTAATAAGTAAGTAGTGTAACACCAAAAACTACTTTTTTAAAGTAATCTCCACTTTTTTAAAGTAAGTAGTATAACACCAAAAAATAATTTTTTAAAGTAATCTCCATCTACCTCATGGAGGTAAAATCTTACCTTTATAGTAATATCCAAATGTGAGACAATGTGACTGATGTGTGTGCACGAGTGAAACAATACTGTTGTGGAAATGTAACAGTGATGTCTACACAATATCAAGTTCAACTGACAAATGAAATATTATGTCAAATTAACAGTGCAGATGTGCCCACTGTATGTGCCAGTGAGGTGGATGTCATAATACATAATACATCAGAAGACAAAGCATTGTTGTAACATGTAACTTTATATGGACCACTATCAGCTATCTAATACTTGCCAGGTCAGTATCTATCTGATACAAATGTTAGAGTAAGGCACATTTTACATTCTTGACTCCAGGCTTCAATTTATATATTGTAGGAGTGGCTAACAACGTATTCTTTTACTTTGTGTATAAATATTTCAGGATTCTCAATTTTCTCCTCATGACCACTGGCAAGTAGTTATAGGCTTTATCATCAGAATATAAAACTCCATTCTGAACCTAGAGAGGAATGCAAGATCTATATGGAAATTATTTTTACTTCTGGCATTGTGGTTATGAATTGCTGAATTCACGCTAAATTTATTGTTGTTATCAACCAACACAGCACAAGCAGAATACTCCATATGTGAAGTACTATAGGGAAAAATGTGCAAGAAAACTACAGTAGCAGCAAAAAGTTGTACAGTAATTCATACATCAGAAAGGGAAACAACAAAATTAAATCATGTGGAAAGTTGTAAATAATGATACAGGCACACATAATAAAGCATGTATTAAATCAAAATAAAATACAGAAATGATAGTGTTGACAATCCACTTCTAACAGCTAATGCATTTAATCATTTTTGTATTAATGTAGCTCAAAATCTGACCACGAGTAAATGTAATCCAAACACAAAGGCAGAAACTTCAATACTTGACATAACAATGTATGTATATCCAGTAACACCCAAAGAAGTGCAAAGGGCTATCAGTAAATGACTAGTGGATTTGATGGTATCCTAGACAAAATTATTAAATATAGTTCTGATAATATTGTCTCTCAACTTGTTGACAGACCAATTACTCATTTGCAACAAAATTCTTTCCATGTGGACCCTGTTTATAAAAGTGGTGACAAGTCTGACAGTAGAAACTTCATACCACTATCACTATTGTATCTATATTCAAAAACCAGTTGAAAGACTAAGGTATGACAGGTTGCTAGACTTTCAAAACAAAAACAAAGTTCTTGTTAAGACACAGATTGGTTTAAGAAAAAGAAAACCAACAAAAACAGTTCTCTTCAATTTCCTAAAGCTTGTTTTCAAAGCTGTAGAGAACAATTAACTTTCCAAAGCTTTTAGCAATGTAAATCACAATCTGCTATTTTTAAAACTGTAATTATGATGTCCATGGCGTTTCCTATGAGTCATATTTATCTGGTTGGAAACAAAGAGTAAAAATTTGTCAGGAAGTAAAGTGTACAATTCTGAATATAAGAAAAATTAATCGTGGTGTATCCAAGGATTGAGTACTGGACTGACTGTTACTCTTGGGTTTCAATAAAGGTGTACCACAATGATTTTCCCCAGCAGATACTATTTTATTTGCAGCTGATACCAGCTTAAAGAATGATTATGAATTGCAGCAGAAAATTTTCAAAACAGTAGAAGTAGCAGAAAAATGCTTTTAAAAATCCTTGTCTAATTGTTAATGATAGGAGAAGTGTATGACTGAAATTCAGTCATATAAGAAATAAATGTGGTACCCATGTAAAGGTTACATTAGGGAACCACCCAATTCAGGAAAAGAACTGTATGATTATGGATGGATGAACACTTAAGCTGGGAAAACCATATAGAAACACTTAACAGAAAGTTAAGAAGTTAAGCAAGTGCTGTGTATGCGTTTTCTGCACTATTCACCTCTGAAGAAGAACATCTTCTAAAGCTTAGCAATGTTATGAATCTTGTTTGTGCATCTATTGCTATATGCTGAGATTATATCTTTATTTCTTCCATTATTTAAACTTTGGACTTGTTTACGTACACAAATAGTGACGTAGAAGATTCAGTTACCAAGCGGTACCACTAGCAGTTGTGGAAAAATTTAATTTCCATAAATTTTCTCATTTAATTACATGAAGGGTATATCTTCCTTATCTCTTCTCAAATATCAGCTCAGACCTTAGCAAGTGTCATCGGTCTTAGTTCCTCCAGTAGTAGTTAGCCCTTCAGGCTGTAAATTTCTTGCAACAACATGGTTAACTGCCAGATTTTCAGCTTCATCCCATTTCAAGTCTATGCATTGAAGAGCCTCTGCAAAAGTTTGTTTCCAGGTGTTACAAGCTCTTCCTCTACTTCTGTATTCACAACAGTGCTGATTTGTGGATTCTTCCATCTTTCATGTGTATGACATGCCTTGCAAGTTTAACCCTTCTTTCAGCAACAATTGTATGTAGGCTGAATCGACTAATTCTTCTCAGCACTCCATCATCTGAAATGTGATCTCGATAAATGGTCTTGAGAATTCACATCAAGCATTTGCTGATGAGAAACATTGAGCTTGTGTGCTGATTTTCTTGACTTTTCCAGGTCTCACATGCAAGTATGCCATCGATTGGATGATAGAGGAGTACAGTCAAAGTTTTTTGGACACACTCGTAGAGTCTAATTGCCATGTGGATCACATTTGTTGGAAGACTGCAGAAGCCTTCCCAAGTCTCCTGATGATGTCTGGATCTATGTACCCATTGTTACAAATAAGGCTGCCAAGATATAGAAATCAACATCTTTTAGTACCTGTTGCACTGTAAATTGAGTAGGTATATTTCCACTTTTTATGGACATTGTTTCTATCACTGTGTATTTGTAGCCCTACAAAACTGGCCATTCTGTCCAGCTTGGTAGACATTAGTTGTAAATTTTGTGGTGATCCTACCAGAAAAACAGTGTCGTCAGCGAAACACAGATCCATAAGGCCACATTGTTCATTAAGACATATGTCAATGTTGGAGTATTCCATAGTTTTTTCTCATTATGAAAAATACAACTAATATGAAAAGGAATGGTGACACATGTCAGAAAGCTAAAAAAAGGAATGCCCCATCTTCTGGTTCTTGTTCATCAACTAGAATATAGATAATGAGTTTCTGAGAACATTGATGAGATGGTCAGGAATTCTTTATTAGCCTTCAATATCCTACAAATTTCTAGGTGTATAATGTCAAATGCTTTTTTAGATCAATAAACTTCAGGTGCAGTGGACGGTTAAATTCTATGCATTGTTCACCTATGTTTCACACAACAAGTATTTGCTTGGAGCAGGATCTCCCACTTTGAAAGCCAGCCTGTTTTTCTCATAGTTGACAATCTGCTGCTTCTTGTATCCTTTTTAGAAGAAGAAGGCAAAAAGAGACCTGGCACCAAAAGAAATGTGGCACCTCTCCAATTTGTATGATAGAGAGAGAGTGAGAGAGAGAGCGAGCTAGTAATTCCTACCCACCACATATTACACATTACAGGATATCTTCTACAGAAAGGAAGGAGCTGTCAAGCAGAAACTTCTTCAGTTTGTTTTCATATTTTACTTTGTAGCCTGTCAGACATTTTATGTCTCTTGATAAGCTACCAAAAATTGTTGTTGCAGCATTGCTGCACCCCCTTCTTGTGCTAATGTAAAGTAATTAATGTAATTTTTCCTCCTAGTACTGTAATTATGTACATCATTGCCTCTTTTGAATTGTAGTGAATTATTTACAGCAAATTTGATGAGGGAACAAATATTAATGAGGAGCAGTAGTCAGAATGCCCAACTCTTTAAACAGATGTCTACAAGATGACTGTGGGTGAGCACCACATATTATTGACACCACATCTCTAGTCTTCTGAAACTTGCCTAATTTGTCAACAGGCATTGCACTGTTTTACTAAAGTGGTGATTTAAGTTCGGACCTCCATATTTCAGAATTTTGGCTGAAATTTTGTCCAAATCAGCTTCCTCATTGTTTTTAAGTGTTGTGATTACTTCATACTCCTCTGATTGTGTGATATCAGTTGTTTTCACCAATAGCTCCTGCACTTTGGCTCATTTTCAAAGTTGAAAACATTAAGAATGGTTTAAGGATTTTTTGAAGTAAACTCATTGGGCAGCTTGTTCATCTTTTGCGATCAGAAATTTGCCATTTTTATCCTACAACATTTGGAAAAATACGTATTTCATAATTTTCAGTGATTAAAAGAAACATAGTGCATTGTGTGATTTAAGAACAACTGATATTGAAATTTCTTAAAGCAGTTTTCATAGTTATTTTTGCATCATATGGATAAATACAGCCTATTAATTGATATTTGTAATATGTCAACAGGAGAGGAAGACTCGAAGACATCACTGAAGGAGGAACTGAGGAGCTACGAGGAAGGGTTGGGTTCTGAAGGACTGGGAAGTACAGGTACAAAACCGACTGGCATCACCTACTTAAAGAAGAGCTCCATACAACTGGTGGGTTTCCCCAACGTATGTGACATTCTTTGTTATTAGTTGTACCAGTGTGATATAGAATAAGTATGTAATATTGTTTTCCGTTTCTTTTTAATGTTCAGGCACCACTGAAGAAATCACCCCTGTCTCCAGTTGTTGCACTTCCTGGTACCATGGTAGCGACCGGTGGACGGGTTCAAACAGCAACGCCAGGCGGGCGTGCGGAACCACTGAGAGTAGACCTCCGCTCACCTTCTGACAGGTATAACAATAGCATTGTTGACTGTAATGGCAAAATTAATTCCCACTTGGACCAAAGATATTTGATAATTGCTGATCCCATGTAAGTAAAATAAATTGTAAAGTTTTTCCCCATTTGATCCATAAACTAAATGAACTTGGTGATATTGGAAGCATATGACAATATACTGAGGTATAAAATATGGAACTCAACTCTCTAATTATGAAAATGCAAATGCTTATGGTAATAATGTGAGCAGTATACAAATAGGAGATGTGGTTTAGAACAAAGGGCAGATACAACAGGACAGTACATTTTCCTCATAATTCTTCATTAAACCCACAGAAACTGTAGTGAAGTATATTGGAAAAAAGAGTGCTAAATGCTTTCGCCAAGCAGATGATGTCACCATTTGGGGCCATACTAAGCTGGAGATACTGACAACATTGAGCCTGAGAAACCCCAAGCTTAAAGAGTTTGGGTTACCTGGGAACTGAAACAAGATGTCAGCAGTGTGAATGAGTAGAACAGCCGCTCCGTGTAACTTATTTGTAAGACAAAGAAGATCAAGAGAATTAATAATTTTGTGTATCTTGATAGTGGCAGCCAATGGAAGAAGGGATATTCCCCGCTGTATTTGAAAAATTCAGGGGGGTCCTTCATGAAATAATTCTGATTATGTGGGGTACAGATCTAAAATTACTGACTTGTTTATCTGGAGTACATTTGCCCATCTGGATCTTCTTTCTTCTTTTTGTGGACTTCATCTCTAGTGCAGTCTGGTCTGTGCTGGAGATAAAAATCATGCTTATCTATGTCCAACAAGCTACCAAATAACTGAAGTCACTGTTTAAAGATGTACAATTTTGCTTTGACAGTTGCATTATTACTAGTTTATAGGCAGTTCAGAATCCACTCTCTATCAGGTTTCAGAGCAGACGCTCCATCTGAACTAATTCCCCTTTCTTTTCATGGCGTAGTCCATTGTCAAGGCATGTTCTGTTCCATGGATCACAGCTAGTCTCCAAGGCAGAGGCACAATTGAATGGAGTGCCAAACTAGTAAGCAGCGCAAAGTGTGACGAAACTACCAGCGCCACCTCCTTCTTGCACAAAAGCTGCATCCATCACGCTTTTCAACATGCACAAACGATACAAATTGTCCACACAATATGCATATCCAAACTCCCTAAACCTACTAATAACTATTAACTGTATGTTTGGCGATTGTCAGTCATCAGTACTGTAAACATTGTGCAACACATCACTTCACAGAAGTGGTATGTTACACCTCAGAGTGTCAGTCTTGAATTTATGAACAGAGTAACCAAAGGATCCAAAATCTTCAATCTAATACAAAGTCTTGTGTGGGATAAAGTATGTTCCTCTAAGAGCTGCACGGACTATGCTCAAAACTTTCCATCTGCCAGTCATGTCCTGTAGTCTAGAGAGCTTTGCCATAACCAAAATGTTTGTAAACAGGCTTGTAAAATTAAATTCCATAGATCTGCTCTACAAAAGACCTGGGGAGACAAGATTAGAAATAATCACATAGGGAGAGGCTTTCAGGCAGAAGTGACCTCTTGCAGCTTCTCACTGTGATATGGAATGTAGTCAGTTTTGCAGTAGACAACTTAATTACTCTAAGTGAAAGGAAAAAGCAGTATACAGATCTTATAATTGTAGACAGCCAGTACGCAAAAGAGGAAGAAGGTAAAAGTGAATAAATTGTTCTAAATATGATCATTACGGTAGGGAAGTGAACAGTACATTAGCTAAAATGTAATATGAGCATTACAATAGAGGAAGAGAATGGCACATTAGCTAAAATGTTAACAATGGCTGATCTCTTGCAAATATTTCTGTGGAATTATTGAAAGCTGGCTGACACCATGTGAAGAAAAGTATATTGCGTCTTATAAAAAACTGTTGTCAACATACTGAAATTCAATCAGAGTAGAAAAGCTAATATATGGTTTCCATTTCCAAGTAGAGAAACAGATGAGACATTAGCTGCTACAGAGCCATTAGTGTGAACTCCGTGATAAGCCACTTATTTTGCAAATTTGTGTGTGAGAATAAAAGACAGAATATTGGCCACCATATTAGGAAAGACCATAGTTGTTTTAGACAGAACAGATCGTGTATAGACAACCTCTGTGTTTTACAACAGTTAATGAAAAAGTTTATAGCAGTAGGGATGGAGTTACACATTAAATTTGTAGATTTAGCAAAAGTTTATGCCATGATGCCATGATGACAAAGTTAAAAGTTAAAACAATATGGAATATAGTTAAAAGGGAAACAGGGCAACCAAGGTCACAGGACAACAGTATTACTGTAAGCACAATGAAAAGCTTATAAATGAAAAATCACAGGTTGAAAATATTTTTAATAATCATTTTATAAATGTAGTGGAAAATATAGGCACCAGCTGCTCACCAGATAGGGCAGAACTCTATATGAAAGAGGCATTCCCGGTGCAAACAAATGAAATTGAAATCCTACCCACCTCACTGTCTGAAATTAAGAAAATAATAAATTCACTTAAGAATAAAAACTCACATGGAACTGATGGTATCTCCAATAGAATACTAAAATCTTGTCCACACCTGATAAGTCGAGTTCTTAGCCACATATGTAATAGCTCATTGAACCAGGGAATATTTCCTGACAGATTGAAATATGCCATAGTTAAACCCTTGTATAAAAAAGGTGACAAGACAGACGTCAACAAGTATCATCCTATTTCACTTCTGACATCCTTCTCAAAAGTGTTTGAAAAAGTAATGTACTCAAGAGTAACTTTACACATTAGTGGGAATAACGTTTTAACAAAATGTAAGTTCGGTTTTCAGAAAGGTGTTTCAACAGATAGTGCTATACACGCTTTCACTGATCAAATTTTAAATGCTCTGGATAGTAGAACATCAGCAATTGGGATTTTCTGTGATCTCTCTAAGGCTTTTGATTGTGTGGATCATGAAATCCTCTTAGATAAGCTGAAGTACTATGGAATGAATGGTTCAGTACACAGATGGTTCACTTCATATTTAACTGGTAGAATGCAGAAGGTTGAAACAGTAAACCCACATAGTACACAAAGGGCATCAGATTATACAGACTGGGGATGTATCAAGAATGGGGTACCACAGGGTTCTGTCTTGGGGCCTTTATTGTTTTTAATATATGTTAATGACTTGCCTAATTATATTCATGAAGATGCAAACTTGGTTCTCTTTGCAGATGACACAAGTATTGTAATCAAGCCTAAAAAGCAAGAATCAACTGAGGAAAATGCAAATAATGTTTTTCAAAGAGTTATTAGGTGGTTTTCCGCAAATGGACTTTCATTGAACTTTGAAAAAACACTGTACATACAGTTCAGTACAGGGAAAGGCATAACACCGGAAATAAATATAGAGTGTGGGGGAAAATCTTTAGCTAAAGCAGATTGTTCAAAATTTCTGGGTGTCTGTATTGATCAGAATTTAAACTGGAAGACACACATTGACAATCTACTGAAACGATTGAGCTCAGCTACCTATGCTATTAGTGTCATTGCAAATTTTGGAGACAAGCACATCAGTAAGTTAGCTTACCATGCATATTTTCATTCGTTGCTTTCTTACAGAATCATCTTTTGGGGAAATTCATCACTAAGAAAGAAGGTATTTATTGCACAAAAACGTGTTATCAGAATAATGTCTGGGGCTCATCCAAGATCATCTTGTAGACAATTATTTAAAGAATTAGGGATATTGCCAGTAGCTTCACAATATATATACAGCCTAATGAAATTTGTTGTTAGTAACCCAGATCACTTCAGAATTAATAGCACAGTCCACAGCTACAATACTAGGAGACAGGGTGACCTTCACTACCGTTCACTGAGTTTGACATTGGCACAAAAGGGGGTGAATTATACTGCCACAAAGATTTTTGGTCAATTGCCAAACAATATCAAAAGTCTGACAGACAACCAATCGGCATTCAAAAGTAAGTTAAGGGAATTCCTGAATGACAACTCCTTCTACTCCATAGATGAATTTTTAGACATAGGCCAAATAAATATAGTAAGCATTAACAATTGTACCGTATATAAGACTAACAATGATTATTTGAGAGAAATGAATCTTGTGTACTTTGACACGTTCCACATCATTACGAAAGAATCGTGTTCATGATCCATGGAACAAGTAATATAACTAACTAACTAACTAACCATTTCCTAGAGCAAAACTGTGCAAAACTTTGAAAAATATGTATATGGAGACCATCTTTTACAGATTATTATTGAAACGCACAGAGATAATAAGGTATACATTAAAATTGTCTCAAAATGATCAGAACCTATTAATGTCACAAAAGTGTTGAGACGAAGTTCAATATGTCATCCACCTTGTTCAAGTTATATGTAGAAGTGGCTCTCCTAATGTGGAGGAATGGGAATCATTGTTACTGATGTGCAGATATTTTCATGAAGTTTTGCTGATGATCATGCCATTCTAGCATAAGATGAATACAATCTTAAGTTCGTGGTACATTTATATCAGGAATATGACAAATGGGGACTACAATAAGCGTAACAAAAACTGAATATCTGATGGTGAATAGTGACAATAGATGTGAAGTTCCCATCAATGACAGAGCAGTTATCAAACAGGTAGAAAAATTTAAATGTCTATGGGCATATGTTGGCCAAAGTAGACTGGACAATACAGAAGTAAAATACAGCAGATTGCTTCATGTGAAATGATCTGTATTTAGGGATTTTACTGGAGAAGAGAGTTGTAGTCCATTGAGGAATGAGCCTACAGGCAATATTTTGATGAAAATTTTAATCTGTTTTTCCATATTCCAAAAAATGATATTTACCAAATAAATTATAAATTATAATGTATAAGTAGAGTGCAAACGAAGAACAAATGAAACCACTGACAGATGCTCATGAGCAATATATGAGGAGAACAGTGGTAGCAAGAGAGAGCTGTAGCAAAGATTAAAAAGAACCTCAAAAACCTTCTTCCTTATGTAGCCACTGTGTACTATGCCTCCTATTTGAAAATAATGGTGTTGGACTTAATGAAGAATATTAGAGGTATATTTCTGAAGATGGAATTGAGTAAACAAGTGATTTAAGTGGTAGTGATGAAGGACATGCTGTTACTTCATAAATATTTGAGAGTCTTGTTAATATAAGACATTTGCTTCAAAATTATTTTTGTACTATTTGTCCTTGATTTGTGGAAACTAATATATTCTTTCCTATATAGCTCAGTAATAATAATTTGATATATGGGCAGATGTATAATACGATAATATCTCACCCATAATTGTGCATTTGTAATGTGACTCTTTGTGTGTGTGTGTGTGTGTGTGTGTGTGTGTGTGTGTGGGTGGGTGGGTGGTGGGTGCGTGGGTGTGTTTGTGTGTGATAGAGAGAGAGAGAGAGGGGGGGGGGGGGGGGAATTTGTGTGCATTCTTGTCTGCAGGTCATGTTAGCTGTAACAGCTTATTTTGACCTATAGTAGATAATGATGCCAAAGTGACATGATATATCATACATTTATATTTATCAGGGAGGTTCTACCACTTAGCCGCAATCGAATCGACATCGACAAAATGGGAGCGGCGACGTTGCTCGGTCGCCCATCGCCCGGTCCCATTGACATCGACAAGATGAGTGTGGCACCCTTACTGGGAGAGAGTGGGGACGGCATGGCGACTGTGACATCTGCATCCCGGAGGTCGGCTCTGCCCCCATCTGCACAGGAGAAGCATCCCCGCAGTCTCGTCCAGCAGGGCCGTGGAGAGCTCAAGCTCTCAGGTAAAGCATTTGCTCCTAGTCAACACGAGCCAGCTAATGTCAGAAGGAGTGCATCACTATCATTTCACTTATGTGTTGCCTGCGTTGAGTTTGTCCACCATATTTCATATGATTGTGGCCACAGAGGCTAACTGTTGGTGCTATTACTGTTATGAATAAATTAAACAGGGTTCTGCAGTGAATTCCAGAAAATATTGCAGGAAGAATGCCCAGTGCTCAAAAGGTTGTGATGCAGTTCTGCAATATGAAGTAGACTTCTATTTGGAGTAATGAAACTTGGAAATGATATGCAAAGAGAATATTAAATAATGTGTGCAACATAGTGACTAATGCCAGAATACTGACAGGCTTTCAACAGAGTAGTTCTACACTGACCAAGGTGCATCTGAACACTACAACAACAGTGACTGCCCCCCTTCCCTATCGCCAACTCACCTACCTTACTGAGTAGTTCACACCTGCCCAACCAGATAACATTTCATGCGTTACATATATGTTGGCGGCGTAACTCAAGTCAATGCTGACCTCGTCATTGATGGTTTTAGTCATGTTGTGTTGCGTTGCATCTTTATTGTGATATTGTCTGGCAATATAGCATTTACTCGGGAGCTACGATTACTTGTTATCCAATTTTGCTCTCCTTGTTAGGTATTTGCACATGCCAACCAACATCTTCCATTTGCACTTTGTTTCTCAAAGTGTTGGAGATATTGCTAGAAGCTAAGAGTACAATCAAGTATCCAGCATCTTGCAATAACTGTGAGGTCTCCCATAAACGGTATGTCTTATATTGCAGGCTCTAAAATTTTTTCCCCTGGGCTCTCCTTCATTAGGAAAAACACTATCACCCCTACCCCCCCTCCCCCCCAGCATAATTCATTAATAAAAACATTTTTATATTTTCTTTGTCTTAATGTCGGTTTTACCAAATTGAGTGTAGATGGATTTTATGCAACAGAAACCAAAACTACATAAATTATTGTAATGAAATTACAGAACAAGTTATTTGTCTTTATCAAATTTACTTTATTCAAAAACTACAAAGTGAACAATATTTGCAATTCCGCAATTCAGGATTACAAGAGCATTGAAAATCTGAATTATGAAGTCCAGTATGATGGATGAGCTTGCTTATTACAAGCAAGTTTCTCAAGACGTGGTGTAATAGCAGAAATAGCCATTTGAAATTGTTTGCTTGAATTTAGCTTTGAACAGTAGTTTGACTTCATAGCTGCCAAAGCTTAAAACCCAGTCTCCCACAAGCATGTTGTTGCAAAAGTATTTGTGACTGTCATCGCATTTGGCTTAACATTGAGAATTCATTGCTAATATGTAGCCAACACTCCAACAAAGACTTTGACTCTTCAGTGAAGTACCACAAGTGAGATCAATAAGTTGTTCGTTGTTAAATGCATTTTTCGAATTAAATTTATAAGAATCATTGCTGAAATACTTTTTGGAGTGAACTATTAGTGTTGAAAGATGATGAAGAAGACAGGCTTTTTTGATCTCCATTGAAAGTATCAGATTATCTGTGTCCTGTAGCTGTGAAAGTAAATTAGGGAACACATCTAGCATGCAACTTTTGCAACAGCTATAATCACTTTATAAACATCTTCACTTTTCCATTCCAAGATAATACAGTTGCCTGATTGCCTTGAAGTGAAATGATATGAATATTTAGTTTCTCAAAAAGGTCAGTGAGGCAAGCATTTTAAATAGAAAATGTCTGTTTTTGAAACAGTCTGCCAGAGAGTAACTGTACTCAAATAAGAAACAGAATACCTCATTCCTCAGTGCAGACATTCTTTTTAGTACTTTACCCCTTGAAAGCTATCAAAAATTACTAAAAGAAGAGCAACTTAATATGTTCAGCACCCATCTCTTCACATAGCACTTTAAAAAGTGTCAAACTTATAGATTTTTTTGCTTTAATAATATTAAGTGTCTCTATAACTGTTTGCAGGACTTCATTAATGCATGAGCTAAGTTCTTTAGTAGCCAGAGCCTCCCAGTATATCATACAGAGAGTCCATACTCTATTAGGAGCTGCTGCTTTAACTTTTGATTGCAGTCCACCAAGAATTCCAGACAGTGAGTGAGCTCCATGTATGCATGCTTCAGTGCACCTATTACATAATATCCTGTTTTGATTAAAGAAAGAGTATTTATCGTGTCAAAAAGACTTTACGCGGTACCTGTTACTTGTTACATATTGTGTAGGAAGAAAAAGGAAAAAAAAACCTCCATCAGAATAGGCCTTAGAAGACTCAGCAGTTCTGACTGACTGCTTTCATACTCAGCTGTTAGGTGTCACTGGATGCAGATGTGGAAGGGCATGTGGTCAGCACACCATTCTCCTAGCAGCTGTTATTAGATTTTGTGACCAGAGTCGCTAGTTCTCATCAATAAGCTCCTCAGCTGGCCTCACAAGGGCTGAGTGCAACCTCCTTGCCGACAGCACTCGGCAGACCCGGACGCTCGCCCATCCAACTGCTAGCCATGCCCTACAGCACTCAACTGTGGTAAGCTGATGGGAACCAGTGTATTAGAATAAAGCCATCTGGCTCTTGTCAAGTATCATTTACCTCAAGAACAATAAAATAACAAGTTCAATAGCAACATATATGTTGCTAGAGAAGAAAGATTCATCTATTCCATTGTATCTGTTAAATTGCTTTAGTGACACTATGTTTTTGTAGAATTTTTCTAGTATAATTAGTTTTAAGACAAGGGTTTTTTAATAACTTTTATTAGCATCATGGTAAAGGTAAATGTCAGCTTGACGATCACATATTATTTTTATTTGTGAATTATCAGATGTAAGCTCCTCAGCTATTTGCACTTAAGCACATACAATTTTTTTGTCTGTTGATTTTATGTAAACCACTCAGCATAAGAAATGCACACATTATGCTGTCTGTGCAGAAATTAAATTAACTTCAGAGCTAGCTTGTTAGCCAGTTCACAAATTTTATCCGTGAAGTTCACGCTGATGTTATCTGATTATCATGAGGTATTATTTTATTGTTTCTGAGGTGACTTTATTCTAATGTACCTTTTCAGTTGAATATTGACTGGAGAGAAAGGAATGAAGGAGGCAGTCACCTGGAAGAATTTTGCACGGGGCATAATTTAATCATCTCTAACTCTTCATTTAAGAATTATGAAAGAAGATAGAAGGTTGTATACATGGAAGAGAGCTAGAAACAAAGTAAGGTTTCAGATCGATTGTATAATGATAAGACAGAGGTTTCGATTGATTATATAATGGTAATACAGGGATATCGGAACCAGATGTTCAATTTTAATACATTTCCAGGGCCAGATGTGGACTCTGTCCACAATAAATTGCTTATGAACTGTAAAATAAAACTGAAGAAATTGCAGAAAAGGTAGGAAATTGAGGAGATTTGACCTGGATAAGTTGACAGAACCAGAGTTGTTAAGAATTTCATAGGGAGCAGTAGGCAACAGTTGACTAGAACAAGGGAAAGGAATACAGTAGAAGAGGGTTGGGCAGCTTTGAGAGATGATATAATAAAGGCATCAGAGGACTAAATAAGTAAAAAGACAAGGCACTGTAGAAATCTGTGGTAAACACAGGAAATATTGAACTTAACTGATGAAAGGAGAACATATGAACATGCACCAAATGAAGCAGGCAAAAGGGAATATAAACATACAAAAAATAAGATTGGCAGGAAATGCAAAATGGCTGAATGAGAATGGCTAGAGGACAAATGTAAGGATCAAGAAACATGAAGAGATAGATACTATGTACAGGAAAATTAAAGAAGTCTTTGGAGAAAAGAGAAGCAGCTGTATGAATATTGAGAGCTCAGATGGAAAGCCGGTCCTAAGCAAAGAAGTGAAAAGTGAAAGATGGAAGGATTGTGATAGAGGTTCTATGCAAGGGATATGAACTAGTGGGCATTATTATCGAAATTGAAGAGGACATAGATGTTTTAGCATTTGTAGAATTAGAGAAATCTGTTGACATGGTTGACTGGTATACTCTCTTGAATTTCTGAATGTAGCAGGAGTAAAATACAGGGAGCGAAAGCATATTTATAATTTGTGCTGAAACCCAACAGCAGTTATAAGAGTTGAGGGGCATGAAATGGAGGCTGTGGTTGAAAAGGAAGTGAGACATGGTTTTAGGCTATCCCCTATCTTATTGAATATGTACATTGATAATTTATTCAAGGGAAAGGACTTCACAAATTGAGCAAGTCAATAATGCATTGATCCAACTGTGGCATTTTTGCGAGCAGTTATTTGGCTTACCACTGATTGATAAAGTTTTTGGGTGTCCTGAGCGATATCGTGCCAAATTCTATCAAATTGGCACATTATATCTTCAAAATACCAAGATGGTTGGAGGGTCCTGTTCATAAAGCTTCAAATGTTCTCAGTTGGAGAGAGATGTGGAGATCTTGCTGGCCAAGGTAGAGTTTGGCAAGCACAAAGACAAGCAGTAGAAATGTCCACGATGTGCAGGCAGTCATAATCTTGCTGAAATGGAAGCCCAGGATGGCTTGCCATAAAGGGCAACAAAATGGAGCATAGAATATTGTCGACGTACCGCTGGATGACAACCAAAAGGGTCTTGCTATGAAAAGAAATATTGCCCCACCCCAGGCCCTCACTCCTGGTTGCTGGGCCAAACGGCAGGCAACAATCAGGCTGATATTGCACCACTGTCTGGGGCATCTCTAGGCACATCTTCAGCCTGCAGTCTCATTGACTGGAGTGGAATTGTCTTCAGCGATGAGTCCCACTTCAAGTTTAGCCCCAATGACCAGTGAAGAAGTGTCTGAAGATGTCACGTATAGTGATGGGATACTGACCTGACTGTTGCCCAACTGAGAGTTGTGGTATGGGGTGCAAGCCATTTCTTTTCATACTAGGACCCCTGTGCTTGTCATCTGCAGCACACTTACACCTTAGTGATAAATCAACGATACCCTACACCCCATTTTGTTGCTCTTCAATACAAGCTGTGCTGGTCTTACAACTCAGGAAGATATGTCCGTCCGCACACCATGAGTTTCTACTGCTTATCTTGGTACTGCCTTTTCAGAAGGTGTTTAGTTCTGAAGGTATTTGTCCGGAGTGTAGTGTTATATGGAAGTGAAACAGTGCAGACAAGAAGGTAGTAGAAGCATTCAAAATATGGTGCTACAGAAGAATATTGTAGATTGTATGGGTTGATTGAGTAACTAATTCATTCATTCATTGTGTTCTACAAATCCCGTCAAGAAGGAAAACCTGAAGAATGTGGAATAATTAAACAGTAACTTAAGAGATAGGCACCAGAGAGGCTTAATCTGACTGCTGCATTAACCTTAACAGTCTTTATACTGTTAAAGCTGGTCATGCACATACCTTCCAAATTTGAACAAGTAAATCAGTTAGAAATCTGTTAATTTGAAGAAATTGCTGCATCCTCTGTTGTGTCAATAGCTGATTTTTATCTGCTATTAGTAATGTAATATTTATTTTATTACAACAGTATTTTTCAAAGAAAATATTTTCTTACACCTGTAAAGACTGGATCTTATTTACAGCAATGTAGAAAGGATATTACTTATTTTTGTTATTCCATCCTGAACACTCTGCTGTTTGTCTTATTTACGGTATGATACTAATTCAGCTTTATAAAAAACACTGCTGTGTATCAAGCAGCTAACAAAATTTTTTGGTCCAAGTAACTAGTGAAGCATGACTTTAATTTTCTTTAGAACTGTTAGGGATTCCCAATTTCTTGCTTTTCATTAGGTGAAAGTGTGTTTACTGTTTTACCATCAGAGTGTTTGTTAAGATTATCTTGTGTCTTGTATTGTGACTCTGTAAACACAGTTTGCCTGCTACCTATTTTTATTAACAGCTACAAAAAGCGTTAGGGATAAATGTATTGGAGAAAAGAGTCTAAGAATTCCAAGATCCTTGAAAAGTCTTGTGTAAGACTTATGGTTATGTATGTTATATATAAAAAATAAGTTGTGCCACACATTTTTTTCTGAAAGCTGTTTGGTTTTATTTAGAATTCCAATGCACTATATTATTCCCTTTCCTTTTGGCTACAAAGCACTATTTTTCAACATAATCACCATTCAGTGTGACAATATTATGCCACCGTACTGGGAGGACCCATATGCACACATGGTTCAACTCTGCTAGTCAATGTTGGTGGCAACATTTTGCTGCATCAGTAGCCTTCCATGTACTGCTCCCCACAGAGTGCGTATTTCATTGTGCCAAACAGATGAAAATCCGAAGGTGCAAGATCTGAGATGTAGGGTGGATGAGGAAGAATAGTCCAGTGAACGACTTGTGTTGTCATGGAGAAGCAGAAGTTCTTTTGCATTTTCGTGGCAGTGAACACACTGAAATTGTTTCTTCAATTTCCTGAAGGTAGCACAGTACACTTCTGGTTGATTGTTGGATCATGAGGGAGGGCATCAAAGAGAATCCCAGTAGACTAGTGCCATAACTTTACTGGCTAAGGGTGCAGCTTTGAACTATTTCTTCAGATGAGCCACAGCAGTATGCTGCAGGATGGTACGTGGGATATCAGATAGGTTTGTGTGACCTTGTTGCAATGGTGGCAAGACACTTCACCCCATGACTCACTGTGTTTTAATTCATTGGCAGTTGTCTTCAAATGCCTATAAATATTTGCAGTGCTCTGGTTATCTCTGTGGCATAGCCATCTGTGCTCTGGTGGCATAGCCATCAACACACTGGAGTCACATTTGGGGGAAAGATGGCTCAAATTCCCATCTTGCCATCCAGATTTAGGTTTTCTGTGATTTCCTGAAATGAGTTCAGGCAAATGCCAGGAGGGTTCCATTGTAGAGGGGACGGCCACTTTCCTTCCCTATCCTTTTGTATCTAAACTTGTGCTCCATCTCTAATGAGTGTGCTGTTAATGGAATGTTAAAATCTTCCTTCTGTTGTTACTTCCTTGGATGCTGTGTAGTTCCTTAGTGGACACAGAAGTGAGAAACAGGTTCTACGTATGAACAGAGAATTTAGATATTAATTTATTTTACATCTAATATCAAATAGTAAAGGTAATACATAACTTTGTTGCTGTAGTTGGAACATCATTCTTAACACTAGCTTTGAATGTTGAAACGTAGACAGATGCTGCAGATTTACAAATCAGTCAGTAATCAATACAATAATTATTCAATGGATCAGAAGCCCTGGCCACTATGTAAGTTTGTAAATGTTATTCAAAGGCAAACACTCAAAATGGGCGTAGTGCAAAAATGTTCGAACTCAAGTACACACACTGCTTGGTGCCCTGAGAGGGGATTTTTGCATCTCATTGGCAGCCGCATAATCATTCATGCCAGTGCCCTTGTGCTGTGGTGATGGCTGTAGGAAACGCAGCAGTGTAACTGGTGCTGCACGTACACATATAAAAAAAATGTTTTGTATCACCTCAGTTCCGAAAGTTCCGGAACCTGTACAGAAAACTGGAATAGAGATCAACATAAACATCATTTCTGCCCTTTTTATTGCTCATGAAAACCACACATTGTATTTTGTGCCACCATACAGTGAGACCGTCAGAGGTGGTGATCCACACCGGTACGTCTAATACCCAGTAGCACGTCCTCTTGCATTGATGCATGCCTGTATTTGTCATGGCATGCTATCCACAAGTTCATCAAGGCACTGTTGGTCCAGATTAACCCACCCCTCAATGGTGATTCAGTGTAGATCCCTCAGGGTGGTTGGTGGCTCACGCTGTCCACGAACAAGCCTTTTCAATCTATCCCAGGCATGTTCGATATCCTTCATGTCTGGAGAACATGCTGGCCACTCTAGTTAAGTGATGTCATTATCCTGAAGGAAGTCATTCACAAGATGTGCACGATGGGGGCATGAATTGTTGTTCATGAAGACTAACGCCTCACCAGTATGCTGTCAATATGGTTGCACTGTTGGCCGGAGGATGGCATTCATATATCGTATAGCCATTGCGGTGCCTTCCATGACCATCAGCAGTGTACGTCGGCCATACATAATGCCACCCCAAAACAGCAGGGAACCTCCACCTTGCTGCACTTGCCAGACAGTGTGTGTAAGGCATTCAACCTGGCCAGGTTGTCTCCAAATACGTCTCCAACAATTGTCTGGTTGCAGGCATATGTGACACTCACTGTTGAAGAGAACATGATGCCAATCCTGAGCAGTCCGTTCGGCATGTTGTTGGGCTCATCTGTAACATGCTGCATGGTGTCGTGGTTGCAAAGATGGACCTCGCCATGGATGTCAAGAGTGAAGTTGTACATCATGCAGCCTATTGCGCACAGTTTGAGACATAACATGACATCCTGTGGCTGCACAAAAAGTATTACTCAACATGGTGGCATTGCTATCAGGGTTCCTCCAAGCCATAATCCATAGGTAGCGGTCATCCTTTGCAGTAGTAGCCATTGGGCGGCCTGAGCAAGGCATATCATCAGTTCCTGTCTCTCTGTATCGTCTCCACGTTCAAACAACATTGCTTTGGTTCACTCTGAGGTGCTTGGACACTTCGCTTGTTGAGAGACCATCCTGGTGCAAAGTAACAACATGGACATGATAGAACTCCGGTATTGAACTACAGACAACACAAGCCATGTACCTCCTTTCTGGTGGAATGACTGGAACTGATTGGCTGTTGGACCCCTCCGTCTAATAGGCACTGCTCATGCATGGTTGTTTACATCTTTGGGCAGGTTTAGTGACATCTCTGAACAGTCAAAGGGACCCTGCCTGTGATACAATAACCACAGTCAATGTATATCTTCAGGTGTTCTGGGAACTGGGGTGATGCAAAACCTCTTTTGATGTGAGTATTTGAAAGTGTGGCCTACCATATAGCAGCCAATATCCCACCTTCCTTCCTTCCTTCATTAGTTTGTGTGTTGACCCCATTTTAACTTCTGATTAAGCTTGATCATAAAGAATTTCACACAGTTTGCTTCATTTAGTGTTTGGCCAGTAATATTTACTTGTGGTGCGAACAGACCGGTATTGAAGAGGTACTGAAACAAGTTGGAGAAAAAGAAATTTATAGTAAAAGCAAACTAAAAGAAGAGATTGTTGAATGGTACACATCCTGAGGCATCAGGGAATCATCAGTCTGGCAGGAGAGGGAAAGGGGTGTTAAGAGTAAACTGTTTGAAATGATATGGATATTGATTGCAGTATTTATGCAGGGCTGAAGAGGCCTCCACAGAATGGACTAGTGTAGAGAGTAGCATGAAACTAGTTCCTCAACTTGAGGACCACAATAACCTCACAACTTGTAAAACTAACCACTACCTTTTTTTTTTTACAGTGATGGAATTGGTGAGGTGCAATTAATCAATTAATGCAATGTCACACTGTTATTGCAGTGCAGGGTGTCTTATTCACAGGTGGTGGCTCAGTCTTCCTCAAATCTCGCCAACAACAACACCAGCAGCAACAAGCTGCAACAGCAACCACACCTACATCGGAAGACACTCCCGCTCCGGCGACTGGCGCAGGTGGATCGGGTGACGAGTCTTCCGTGCGACGAGGCATTCTTCGAGAGCAGCGGTCCGGCTCCACTGAGACCAGAGACGACTCGGCACGATCCAGCACGCCACTGTGGGAGATGAACCCGGCACACATGACAGGTGCCCGTGTTTCCTGTTTCTGTTATACCGATAGCTCAGTTGTGGTGAATATTTGCTTGTACTCGCTTCACACTTTTTTCTGTTTATAACTAGCAGGGCTGGGAAAAAATTGAGGCATAATTATAAAGTTTTAATTATCACATCAAAAAATAAGTTTACTTTATTAATTTTTAATGAAAACAATCCGTTTCTGGAAACATAATATAATTGAATAGATAAAAGAAGAAATCTACTCACCAAGTGGTGGTGGTAGAAAACACATATAAAAGTTATAAAAATGTGCAAAGTTTCAGAGCCATTCACTCCTTCTTCTGGTAGAAGTTGAAGGGGAAGGAAGAGAAAGGACAGGGAAGGCTTAGGAAATGGAGAAAGTTATAGAATAGTCACACAGAACCCTAGGTCAGGGGAGACTTACCAGACAAGATTAGAAGGAAAGACTGTTGGGGACTGCACTGGACAAGATTAGGAAACCTGAGAGCTTAAAAATGGAAGATATGGTAATAAGCAAGTCAGAGATTACATCATATATTCCCTCCCATACAGCCTTGGCATTTGAGGCAAATGTATTTACAGCAGTATGCCACCATTCTCACCTCAGACTACACTGGACACAATTATCCCAGCAAACTAGTTCCAATCGTGGTATTGCTGATCCCTCCAAAAATCATCTTAGAAGTATGCCTCTAGTCATTTGGTATTATCCTGGTCTTGACTGTATCGAGCAGCTACTCTGACAAGGCTGTGACTTCCTAAAACCGTGCTCTGAAATGCGGTCTGTTCTGTCTTGACATTTTGCCAACCACATCTAGAATACCTTATCATCACCCCTCAATCTCCACAATATCTTGGTCAGAAAGATGGATCCTTTATTGTATGATTGTATTATGGCGGAACAAACACTGGTAGCTGTTACTTCTGTAAAATATCTGGGAGTATGCGTACAGAACAATTTGAAGTGGAATGATCATATAAAATTAATTGTTGGTAAGGCGGGTGCCAGGTTGAGATTTGTTGGGAGAGTTCTTAGAAAATGTAGTCCATCCACAAAGGAGTTGGCTTACAAAACACTCGTTCGACCTATACTTGAGCATTGCTCATCAGTGTGGGATCTGTACCAGGTCGGGTTGACAGAGGAGATAGAGAAGATCCAAAGAAGAGTGGCGTGTTTCATCACAGGGTTATTTGGTAAGCGTGATAGCGTTACGGAGATGTTTAGCAAACTTAATTGGCAGACTCTGCAACAGAGGCGCTCTGCATTGTGGTGTAGCTTGCTGTCCAGGTTTTCTGGATGAGGTATCGAATATATTGCTTCCCCCTACTTGTACCTCCCGAGGAGAGTACGAATGTGAAATTAGAGAAATTCAAGTGCGCACAGAGGCTTTCTGGCAGTCGTTCTTCCCGCGAACCATACGCGACAGGAAAAGGAAAGGGAGGTAATGACAGGGGCATGTAAAGTGCCCTCCACCACACACCGTTGGGTGGCTTGCAGAGTATAAATGTAGATGTAAGACTTACACTTTGTACCCTCCTACCATCATTTTTGAACATACTTGCCATCTGGATTCTTCCACCTGACACCAATTTCTCAGGGCTCCACTGCTGGGAACTGGCATTACAACATGCCCTTGGTTCTCACCACCCATCTGGCTTAAACTTATGTTAATTTCTTCAGTCTCAGCATTTCTTTTCAGTGACTATTACCTTTCTTCACACACTTTTAGTTTTCTATATGTGTTATTTACTGACCTGTCTCTTTGCCACCATTTCCCCCCTCCCCTCCACAATCCCATACCCCACCTGTCTACCATGTATAATATAATGCAATGAGCAACCAATCTTATTATCTTTTTGCACAGTGTTTTGCCAATAATCTCTTCCTTGCTTATCACTCTATCTTCCAACCTTTTAAGCTTTCAGGTTTTCAAATCTCACCAGTGCAGTCTCTGATTGTCAGTCTTTCCTTCTCAACCCATCTGGTAATTCTTCCCTGATCTGGGGTTCTGTGCAGATTTTCTGTAATTCTGTCCATGCCCTAAACCACACCAGTCCTTTTTCTTCATCCATCTTCCTTCCCAATCAGCCTTTTTTGTATAAGAAGGAACCACTACCTCCGAAAGCTTGCACAATAAGAAATTTTTTGTGTGTTTGCAGGTCTGTGTGTGCAGTCCTGGTATATACTGAAATCCCTGGCCTATGTACTTTAGCACATCACTAGAGGAGCCAAAACAAAATAGCATTCTTCATTGATAAAGTGAAGTATCATACAGTAATTGATTTTATGCGTTTGAAAGGGGACAATGCCGTGTTTTGTGTGGCAACACTGCACCATCATAATACACAATAGTTAGGTGTTAGGCATCTTTCCAGTGTGGTAAAACAAATCTGAATGATAAAGAGCAAAGTTACACACCATCTCTCTGTGAAGGACTGTGAACTGTAGACGAAGAGAAGATCCTGGTGCTTGAAGACCAGTGTATCACAATTGATGTGATAGAAGAAAAAATGAAAATCAGTTACAGATCAGTTTTCAACATTGTGTACAAGATTTTGAACATGACAAAGGTCACATCTTGCTGGGATCCACAGCTACTCACACTAATTCAAAAAGAGGAAATGTTGCAGCTTTGTTGGACCAGTCCAGATGCCTTTTTGACTTCCTAATCACTGTATATGAGTACTAGACATATCACTGTGACTCCGAGGCAGAGGGGCAGAGCAAGCAGAGCAAAACATGTGGATTCATGACAAAGGCAGTACTCAGCCATTGTCAAGTGAGGTGGTGCTGCATGTTTCTTGTGGTGCTAACAGGTCATGTTTGTGGGGGTCAAATCATTACAGGAGCATACTACCAAAATCTCTTGATATGGTTACGCTAAACTGTCAACAAAATTACATCTATATCTAAAACCGTACTCCACAAGTTACAGTACTGTATGTGATGAAAGGTATCTTGTGTACTACTGTCACTTCTCCCTTTTTTCTGGTCCCATTCCAGATGGTGCACAGAAGTAATGTTTGTCAGTAAGCCCCCAAGTTGTGTTGTGACATGTTCTTCATTCAGAAAAACATGTTGCATCTCTCCCTCATAATCAGATGAAAGATGTTAGTATAAAAACATTGTTTAAGTAGTTAGTACGTGAGGAACTTTCCATGGTGGACACACTGGCTTGACAGATGTACGGAGTTGTGGCGAGACCATGAGGACAGAACACCACCGAGGAGTGATTGAGCATCTCTTGTTATGAAGGAGTCGCTTATGCTTTGGTGTTGTGGTTTGGTGGTGTCTTGGGTGGCAGAGAACAAGAGGTGATGCTGACAATGACAATCCCCCCCCAAAAAAAAAAAAAAAAAAGTTGAGAGGACATTGAGAAAAATGTCAATCTATTTAAATTTGTTAGGAGATTCTCAACTGCTTTTTGTCTGAGATTTGGTCTGGAGATGATGCTATGATTAACAAGAAATCTCTTCACCCAATGTTGTAATTGTTATGTAAGAGCAACAAAATATACAAGAATTCTTTAAAAAGGAATTACATCATTCTGTAGCTCTAATACTACAAAGCTCTTCCAGCCCTCAACCTTCTGCAGACGGAGAAGTCCTGTGGCCAAGTGGCACTGCATAGTAGGTCCAACTGCTTCAAGAGAAATCTGGATAGGCAGTCGTAGAAGACTGTAATTAAGGTAAAAAGTATCATCGATAGCATATGGGTGACAGATCATTTGGAAGGAAACACGCCTTCTGGACTTAGTACAGATATAGAACGGCACTGTTGCACACCATTGTGTGCTGGACTCTCTCTAATTCTACTTTTGTTGGCTTCTCATGAGGTATACATAGGAGGAAGCAACAGATTGGTTGACTCTTCTAGGAATTTGTGCTCTCAGAATTTTAACAGAAAACCTCACTGTGATCACAACACATCTCTTCTTGTGTCTGCCACTCAAGTTAGAAGAGCAGGTCAGTGACAATTTTGCTCTTTCTTTGAATCTTCTCTATTTCTTTTGTCAATCTTTTCTGATACAGTTCTCAGGCTGATGATCGATAGCAGAGGATCATTTGAACAATGGTTTTGTAAGCTGCCTCTTTCGTCAATGGACTATGCTTCCTGAGGATTCTCCCAATGAATCTTTAAGTCTGGCATTTGCCTTTCCTGCGATTACACTTTAAATCACTCCATACACACATTCCCAGATATTTACTGATTTAATGGATGTGAAATGCTTGCAATGCTCTTTCCACAATCATGCAATTATACAGTAATGTGTCTTTCCACATCTTGTGTGAAGTATGGTGCATTTGTTTACGATAAAGGGCAGCTGTCGATCCCTGCTCCAGGCATTGATTCTCTGCAAGTCTTCCTGCATTCCACTACAATTATGTAACATTCCAATTTTCATGTATCAAACAGCTTCATCTGTAAACTGCCTCATGGAGCATTCGACATTTTGTAATAGAGTAATGGTTCTATACCACTGCCCTTTGGTTCTTGCAGATTTACACTGTCTAAATCTTTGTCTTACACCTTCCCCCATAATAATCCCACTTTCATTACCCCTTTATGCCACCCCTTTGTGCATAATGTCTATTACTGTGTTTGACTTCATTGCTTCAAATCCCTACTTTCATTGTTCTTGAGTGTGATAAAGCTTTTACTTTGTCTTTCTGTGGGATACGTCATATACAGATCGTGGTTTTCCTTCTCACTGTCTTTATCATCAGTTACACCTTTAAAGTTTTCCATTTGGCGATCATTCCAGTCTCTGTAGTGTTCATTGCATGCTTCTACTGCAAATTTAGAATTAGTGAAATTTTTCAAACTGTTTTGGAGCAACCACATAAAAAATAATGTTATGTAAAATTGGTAAAGGTACATTTGCCCAGATGAAACTACCTGTTTGTGTTATTATTCTGTTGCAGGAAGTTGTCTACTTTGACTTAATAAACAGTTATGGAGCATATTGTACTATTCAATTAGCCCACCAAAGGAATACAAGCAATGTATTTAATTTGCAAAAGAAGGCAGTGAGTGTAAAATGCAGAGTTAAATGTGGATCTGGCTTCAGGAAAACAAACATTATGAATCTGCAATTTTTATATACCTTGCAGCGTGTAATTACCATCAAAGAGAACTATTTATTGTAAATACTAGCAGTATAAGATGGGCTGTAACTACAATACCAGCAACAAATGTGGCATAGTATCATTCCACTGCACCTATCAAAAAACACAGAAGTGCTTTGTAACCAAATTAGTTGAACTCTTCTGTGCCATACCTCAGCACATCAGAGAGCTACCAGATAAACAATTCAAAAGAAAGATCAAAGAATTTCTATTCCAACTGAGTTCATATGAAGTTGATGAAATTTTAATTGAAACAAAAAAATGATGTGATTGTAACATATTCATTGTTGTGCTTGCAGAATTATAATTTGACCCATCATTGAACAGTAACATAATGCATGCTGAATTTTTTAATGTTGTAAATATTTGTATCAGTAATGTATTGCCATATGCAGAACTATGACAGTAAATAACTTTTCGTATATGTACATATTGTGCATGTGTATGTATTGTGACTTCAATGATTTGAGAAATGCCAGATTATTGCCTTGAGCTGCTGGTGAAGTACTTTGTCTATACAACCAGTTTCAGTCGTCTGACCATCGTCAGGTTCATAAAAGTATTCACAGCATAATGTTAGGTGATTTTACATTGTTGCTGAATATGATGCTATGAATATATCATAAAAGTATTCACAGCATTGTACTCGGCAAACATGCAAAATCGCCTAACATCATGCTGTGAATACTTTAATGAACCTGACAATGGTCAGACGACTGAAACTGGTTGTATAAATAAAGTACTTCATCAGCAGCTCAAGGTGGTAATACGACATTTTTCAGATATATGAGGGCTTGGAGGTACCACCTCCTGAAAATGTATTGACTTCATTGATGCCTGTAATACCTCAGATGATCACTGATGTCTATACAGTTATGTAAAAATCACTGAATGAAACTAATGTGAGCTTTCGGTTTTTGCAGGTGAACAGAAACAGCAGTGGAGGCGGCAAGAACTGGAGGACGAGCAGAGGAAGAGTGTGCGCTTCAATCTCCTCGACTCTGCCGATCTGGACATCCGATTTCAGACATCTGACAACGAAAATGATGAAGAAAATGGGTCTGAGGTCAGTAAATGCTACTAATTAGTCTGTCTTTTGAAGTCATGAGGCATCATATGTGTCTTTTCCTGTCCCTTCTTCTTTGTGCCAACATATCTTTAGCTCTCATACCTGTTAATTCTCTATGAGCTTTCTTTTATTTGTAAGAATGTTGTTTAAGTCTTTAGTATTCATTCTTTGGACATGTCTCACATTCTCCAATTTCCTAAATGGAGTGTATATTGGTGAAAATGACATTTATTGATAGGTATTCCAGTCTGGTTTATGACATACTTGCCTAATAGAGAATGCACTGTGCAGTGTACAGGCTTGTAGAAAAGATTGAAAGTTGTCAGGCTGTCAGTTGTCAGTTCAGTTCTTTATTAACCATTGGCCACTCACAGTGGAATAAGTTTAGTCATTGAGTATAGAATTTATAACAAGTTTTTAGAAAAGTTCTTACAATTTAATTCCTACTCCTGTAATGGTTCTTGAAAACTAATATCAACTATTTTTATTTAAAATAGTTCTCTTACTGTGCAAAGTGAGTGGTACAACAGTCAATCATGAATCTCAACTTTAAAAATATCATTGGTGAGGAAATGAACAGATTTAAGAAGTTTATTGAAACATTGCTATTTTGTGCACATTTCTAGTCTTTGACACAGTGTATCAAAGTCCAATTAGCCTCTAGTATTGTGAGAATATATATCCTCACTAGTGTCAAACTTACTCAAATTGTTTTAGACATAAAAGTGTGTAGATTTATTAGTTTACAACAGTCAGTATTTCACTATATTCAACTTGATAAAGAAAGGCTGGCAGTGTTCCTTAGAGCTCATTTTGTTCATTAATCTGATTACTTTTTTTAACTTCACTAATAAAACACAAAACAGTCCAGCAAAATTAGCACTTGACACTGCCAACCCTCAACTCATCATCAGCTGGTGAAGATTTGTTTTGCTTATTCTTCTGACTCCTGTATGATATTTGATGGATTATTGCAAGTTGAGAAATTGCTAGTAATGGGTAGCCAGAGCCCAAACTGAAACAACAAGTAAATAATAACTTCCAAAATTTCAATCAAAGACAATACGCAAGGATCCTGTAGATTTGCACTCTCCAGGGAATATAACATTTTATTAGACCACCATTACAGTCTAGTGCATAGCATTGCGAGCTACTGATGTGGAGGCCCTGGGTTCGATTCCTGGTGACACCTTCCTATTTTTCTGTGTTGCCGAAGTCTGGAAGGGAGTTGAGTCAGCCTCATGAGGCCACACAAGAAGCTACTCATAAAATAATTTGCAGAACTCCTCTGTGAGCCACTAAAATTGCATCAGATTGAAAGGTCTACACTAGACAGAGAGCCATGTGGTATTCATTTATTTAATACTGCATTATTTACCTCTTCTGTTTACTGCTCGCCTCATATCAAAGCTAGCATTAGCTAGTAAGAAGGTTAAATGAGAACAAATAAGCAACTGTGCACTGTATGTGTGTGGAAAAAGATTCTAAATGCTAAGGGAATGGATGTGGTGTACCCTACAACAACATTGTGAAAAAGAAAGTTGCTACTCACCATATAGTGGGGATGCTGACTGAGTCACAGACAAGCACAAAAAAAAGACTGTTACAAATATAGCTTTTGGACACACACACGCACACACACACACACACACACACACACACACACACACACGCAAATGCAACTCACACGCACATGACTGCAGTCTCAGGCAACTGAGGCCACACTGCGAGCAGCAGCACCAGTGCATGATGGGAGTGGTGATTGGGTGGGTGTAACAAGGAGGCTAGGGCGGGGAGGGGGAGGGATAATTGGTTAGGGGTGTCAGACAGTGACGCACTGTTGGAGAGTGTGCAGGGACAAGGTGGAAAGAGGGTATAGGGCATCTATGTGCAGTCGGGAGGTTAGATGGAGAGCAGTGGGGAGGGGTGTGGGGGTGTGATAGCAGAAAAGGAGAGAAGTAAAAAGACTGGGTGTAATGGAGTAACGAGGGCTGTGTAGTGCCGGAATGGGAACAGAGGAGGGGCAGTGACTAACCAAGGTTACGGGAATGTAGGATATATTGTAGGGAAAGTTCCCACCTTTGCAATTAAGAAAAGGTGTTGGTGAGAAGGATCTATATGGCACAGGCTGTAAAGCTGTCATTAAAATGAATGATGTCATGTTTGGCAGCATGCTCAGCAACAGAGTGGTCCACTTGTTTCTTGGCCACAGTGTGTCGATGGACATTCGTGCAGACAGACACCTTGTTGGTTGTTATGCTCACATAGAATGCAGCTCAGTTGTTGAAGCTTAGCTTGTGGATCACATTCCTGGTTTCACAGATAATGCTGTGTTTGTTGGGATTGGTGATATTTGTGACCAGGCTGGAATAGCTGGTGGTGGGAGGATGTGTAAGACAGGTCTTGCAGCTGGGCCTATTACAGGGGTATTAGCCATGAGGTAAGGGGTTGGGAGTAGGGGTTGTGTAGGAAGGAAAGAGTATATTGTGTATTTTTGGGAATTTTTTCGGATGTAATTCTATGTTATTTAGATAATTTTTTGCATTTTTTCCACCACCATGGATCCTTGCTCCGTCCATCTGCATCAATACAGAAATTTTACTTACCCCTAGTCAGAACCCAGTCCCACATATTGTTCTTGTATTGTTGTTTGGCTCATAGAATCCCCCAATGGCTTTGCCATCAAATTGTCCATCTCCAGCTGCCACCCCTCCTTCCATAATGACCTCCACCTGTTCAGATTCCACCAATCCTTAGTTCTGCGAAACCATATCAATCAAGCCCAAACCTCCTTGCAGTACCTTCTCTCCATCCACAGAATTGTTCACCTGTACAACCTGAATTCCTGGAACCCATAACACGCATTGAAACTCTTGCCCTCCAAGAACTAGAGCAACACGCACAACACCACCTCAAAAAGCTCTCCACCCTGCTCCCTTCCTACTCCCGTCTAGGAGTACCACTGTCCACCCCATCTACAACAACTTCCAAACCTCATCCATGTCCACTCATAGCTGACAAACCCTGTCTCTCAGACCTACTACATTTACCCCACCCTCCAAAATTAGTACATTTACCCCACCTTCCACCACCACACAGAATCCAGAACCTAAACAGACCCACAACACAGTCATGAACTTTTCCCCCAGAGGCTTTAGTCCCACTGAAATATCAGTCCTTTCCTAAGGCTGCACCTTTTGCCCCACTCCCAAATTCAATAAGGCAGGACTTGTTAGAGACTCTCTTCCTTCTCCTGGTCCCTACAGTGGAATAAATTTTTCGCCACCAACCCTACCAATCAGGCTCAACCAAAGACCAATGTTGAAATCTGCCTAACTCAGTTCATTCCTTCACCCAGCCATGATCCACCGCTACTGCCCCCAAATCATCCCCTGTTAACTTTCCAGAATTTCTTAACTTCGAGCCTTGCCTCACCATCATTCCCCAGATCCCTCAACATGCAGACTAACCTTACATCCCAACCTTATAAACCTACCTGTGGATAAAGACCCCACCATTGTTGTTTTGAACTGCAAGGATTATCTGGCATGAAGGACTCTGCCAGCTGTCAGATACATCCACCTACAAACCTTGCCACAGTGACCCCAGAAACCCAGTAGAATCTCCAGTCACTGCTCATATCCTTAGGCCCATCCCAAACATCTCCCCAGAGTTATCTCTCTGCTCACCCCTACCATTCACTGCACTTGTACCTTCTACATGATTCCTGAAGTCCATAAACCCAACCACCCAGGACGCCCCATTGTGCCCAGCTACTGTGACCCCACTGAGATAATCTCTGCTCTCATGTACCAACACCTTCAACCTATTAGGTGGAACCACTCTCCTATGTAAAAGATACCAACCATTTCCTCCACCAACTCTCCATAGTTACTGTCCCTTTACTACACGATGCCCTGCTCATGTCCCATTTGACTAACATCCCTAATGCCCATGGCCTTGCCCCTATTGATCACTACCTTTCGCAATGCCCAATGGATTCCAAACCAACAACCCCCTTCCTAGTCTCCATGATCAACTACATCCTCATCCACAATTATTCTTCTTTTAAGGCATTACCTATGAACAAATCTGGAGTACAGCTGTGGGCAACCACATGGGACTGTCCTATACAAACCTGTTCATGGGCCATCTAGAGGAATCTTTCCTAAGCACCCAGGATCCTAAACCCCTCACCTGGTTCAGATTCATAGATGACATATTTGTGATTTGCATTGAGAGTGAGGACACTCTATCCACACTCCTTTAAAACTTCAACAACTTCTCCCCGATTTGCTTCACCTGGTCCTACTCAACCCATCAAGCCGCCTTTCTAGATGTTGACCTGTACCTCTAAGATGGATACATCAGTACCTCTGCCCATATCAAACCTACTAACCACCACCACCACCACCACCACCAATACCTCCACTTTGACAGCTGCCATCTGTTCCATACCAAGAAGTCTCTTTCATACATCATGGATAGCCAAGGTCATCGCATCTGCAGTCCCTCTCGAAATATACTGAGGGTCTCAGTGAAGCCTTCACAAATCTTAACTATCCTCCCAGTCTTGTACAAAAACAAATCTCCCATGCCTTATCTTTCCAGTCTCCCACCACCTCACAAAGTGCCACTGTCTGGCCACAGAGGAGCATTCCAATTGTAACTCAGTACCACCCAGGACTGGAGCAACTGAATTACATTCTCTGCCATGGTTTTGACTATCTCTCATTGTGCCCTGAAATAAGAAATGTCCTGTCCATTATCCTTCTCAATCCTTCCATAGTGGTATTCCACCATCCACCAAATATACACAATATACTTGTCCATCCCCACACAACCTCTGCTCCAAACCCCCTACCTCATGGCTCATACCCTTGTAATAGACCTAGATGCTAGACCTGTCCTATATATCCTCCCACTACCAGCTACTCCAGTTCAGCCACAAACATTATCTATCTCATCAAAGGCAGGGCTACCTGTGAAACCAGTCAATATGACATCCTTCATTTCAATGACTACTTCACAACCTGAGCCATACGGATCCTTCCCACCAACACCAGCTTTTCTCAGTTGCACAGATAGGAACTTTCCCTGTAATATATCCTACGTTCCCATAACCCTCCTGGCTTCAACCTTCATTAGTCATTGTCTTCTCCCATCCAGCTCCTTCTCTGTTCCCATTCCAGCACTACACAGCCCTCGTTCCTCCATTGCGAAATGGTTCAAATGGCTCTGAGCACTATGGGACTCAACTGCTGTGGTCATCAGTCCCCTAGAACTTAGAACTACTTAAACCTAACTAACCTAAGGTCATCACACACATCCATGCCCGAGGCAGGATTCGAACCTGCGACCGTAGTAGTCGTACGGTTCCGGACTGCATGCCTAGAACTGCGAGACCACCGCGGCCGACTCCTCCATTGCACCCAGTCTTTTCACTTCTCTTCTTTTCGGCTAAACCCACCCCTCTGCTGCCCTCTGTCTGGCCTCTTGACTGGACATAGCTGTCCTACCCTCTTTCCACTTCATCGCTGCGCTTCTCATCAGTACATCAATGTCCGCCACCCCTACCCTACTATCCCCCAACGTCACGTCCCTACCCCAGCCTCCTCCCTAACCTCCCCCCCTCCCCCCCCACCCACCCACCCTCCCACCCATCACCACTTCCATCATACACTGGTGCTGCTGCTCGCAGCTTGGCCTCAGCTGCCTGAGACTGCAGTCATGTGAGTGTGAGTTGCATTTGCATGAGTGTGTATATGTGTGTTTCTCACCTAATTTCGACAAAGGTGTTTCTGGCCGAAAGCTATATCTGTGACAGTCTTTTTGTTGTGCCTATCTGCGACTCAGCATCTCTGCTACACAGTGAGTAGCATCTTTCTTTTTCACAATATTGTTACATTTCATCTTTGATTTTCCATTGTGGATTACCTTACCTTTTCATGTGATTTTTTTTCCACAAAATTATAGCTCATTTTGTTCTCAGCACTCTTCAGAAATGAAATTCTAAATTGCAGTGCAACATAAAAAAATATTTTCCTACTGATTCTATCTGTTCAAAACAACACTTATTATTGTAATTAGTATTTCTTCTTTTATTTTAGGGATTGAAAACCCTTATAGTCAAGATCACACATGAAATTTTCTTTATTTGGATGGATTACTGGTTTTGGCTAACATTCTAGCCATCTTCAGATTGTAAAACATCCTTGATTAATGTTGGTGTCATTATGGCTTCACACATCATTAAAATCTTTCTTAAAATGGCAACATCCGTATGTAACATAGTGAAAAACAGCTTTTCATTGTTTGTGGCCAGTGTAATTGAACAATGGTCATAAAACAAAGGTGTTATGTCATTCAAATTTAAGTCATTTTAAGAAAAGTTTTAACAATATGTGTAGCTGTACTGGCACTAACAATAAACAAGAATGTTTTATGGTCTTTTGATGGCTAGATCATTAGCTAAAACTAGTAATCCATTAAAGTTAAGATGATTTCATGTGCAACGTTGACTTCATGGATTTTCAATCCCTGTCATAACTAAATAAAATTTACAACAGATTGCTTATCTCTTCATTGACAATGTCAACCAACTTGATATTTAATATTTGTGTTGACAGTCTCATTAAGTGGTTTATGTAAAAGGAAAAATTTAGCGCAACTAAATACTTATCATGTTTGGAGCAGTGCAAAATTTTATTATTATGTGACAATAGACATTTCAAAATACTGTACAGTAAATTCCACACATTTTTACTCATTTTGACAGTGATCTCTCATATTAATGTCTTACATGCAATTTTGTAATGCTTAAATCCATTTTCAGTTAAGACTGCTGATAGTGCATTTTCTTTGTCTTCTTCATTTACATGTGTGTTATTAGGCATTTGTTTTTGTGATACACATCTTTTTCTTGGTTTTCAATGACTTCTCCCTTTACACTTACATCTTAATATTTTGAGAGCTAATCTTTATCTGTTCATCCTGTTAATGTGTTTACTACATTTTGTTGAGTTTTTATTGACTTTATCAATGAATGTGAAGTTCATTGCTGGTATAATCCTTTCTAATTCTGTCTGATCTATTACATCTTTTCACTGCTTTGAGAAATACCAGGTCTGGCAGAACCGACTAAGTAGTTTTAAGGAACAATAAAAAGTAAATCTGGATGCATAGAGGAAAAATGTTTTTATTTTCTAAATTAGTACAGTATACCGTTTTACATTCATTTAGTTTTCAAAATAATGTCCTCAAGATGGCAGCTGTTAGCATCCATACATTTTTGTAGACAGTCCCTGAAGTTTCGAACAGCTCTTGCACACATATCCTAGGGTATGACATTCACTTCATCAATAATCCACTCTTTGAACTCTGGTAGAGTGTGAGGGCAGCTTTTGAAAACCTTTTCCTTCAGATACCCCCAAAATGCTCAAATCTGGTGACTGACATCATCCCTCAAAGAGACTAAGCATACCAGAAACAGTTCTCTCAAAACATCAAGTGAAATTCGAGCTGTGTGAGCAGTAGCTCCATCTAGTTGGAACCGCAAGTCCCCCAGTCCATGTTCTTCAACAATCTCTTCCATTCTGGGGTGCAGAAAATTTTGCGACATTGAAACCTAACGTGTGGAATTCACTGTCATGGTCACTCCTTCCTCCTCAAAAAAGTAAGGGCCTACCATGACAAATAGTGATATCACACACCACACTGTCACTTTAGGAGAATGTTGCAGTCTTTTATGAATAATTTGGGGGTTATTTTCAGCCCATTAGTGAAAATTTCGCTTATTCATGCACTTGCTAATATGAAAATGTGTCTCGTCAGTACTGAAGAAAGTTGCATTTGGAGTGATCTGAGCAAGCATTTGCTCACACAGATTTCCTCCAAATGCCGAACCCAGGACCAAATTGTGTTTGCACTAGGAATGGCATTGTTGTGTGGAAAGTTGAACTGTTACTGAGAAGCTCGTGTAGCAATCACAGATCTGTTCTTTTCATAATAAGTGCGAACGGCAAAACCACGATGTGCATTGGTCCAGACCATGTTGGCTACTGAAATGGGGTCAATGACTGAACAAAGGCAGACCACATGCAGCTGACTACCCCCACCACAGCCCCAGCAGTAATTGATAGAAACTGCTTAGTCATTTCTGCCGCACTGTGTATCATTTCTGCTGACTGCATTCTTCTGTCTTATGTTTTTTGCTGATCACAACCATGATTTTGTCAAATTTAATTCATATCTGTTTCCACATTCTGTTAATCAACTGTTTGTTAACAAAAAGAGTGACATCAACAGCATATAAGAGACAAATTAAAATAGTGTGCCTGCCTATTCAAATACTTGAGTCTGTTCTGGCTTTCCATTCTTGTGTTGCATTGTTCAGGTGCTTGGGTGATACACTACATCCTTGTCTAATGCCTTTGTTTGTTAATATAGGCTATGTTAATTCATTTATTTGTGCAAGGTACAGAATAAGTTAGTCATATTATGGTGACAAACTGGTAAGAGATATGAGCAATGAGATTTTCCATGGCACACTTGATTTTTGCCAGAGAAACTACATTTCATTTATGTCTTATGTAAGTTGTCACTATATGCAGAAAATTGGTTACAGTCACGAGAGCTCTGAGGACAAGTGTTTTGTGCCACTGCATGTTGAAAAATTAGCAGATCTTTCTTTATTTTATGAAAACACTGTCTGAAAAAAGTTTTCATTACAAAAATTGTTTGCAACTGCTGTATGACCTGTTTCCTGTGCACTTAAATGAGAAAACCACTGACATCATTTGCAAGTGAGGCAGAGTGCCTCCTGTACCAGCACAACAAGGCTTCTTCACATCATGGTCATTATTGTGAATGTCATTTATTGAACATATCATTGATTTACATATCATCCAGTGATCATATTCATATACCGCATGAACAACAAAATCTGCACAAATTTGTATTTCCCACCACATTGTCCCTCCCTCCAGAGATTGTTGTTGATGTCAACACTGTCAGTTGTATTTAGTAAACGGATGTGAGCTCAATATGGCCATGATGTTGAAACAAAGTGCAAAGCATGTTAAAATAGCCACAATTCTTGAGGACTTTCATGCTCAGCAGCAGCTGTAATTCATTTCCTTATATACCTGAAGCTTCAGAACAGTCCAAAAAAGATTCTAATATACCAAAACTCACTCGAAAAATGTCATCATGAGCACCCTTGAAGTCATCAAAAGAGCTCGAGCATTTATTTTAGTGAATTGAAGGTAATCATTCAGATCATTGTTGAAGATTATCAAACTAAGTGAACTGATTATGTGAAGAACTTCCAAGGAGGATATTCAATACAAGTCCTATACACTGAAAGTAAGGCAAATGCTCTCCAAGACTGCTAGGACAGAGCCAGTCAGTCACTGCAGTTTGCTTCTGTATCCATTGAAAATCAATGCCATGGGTCGATTTTTTTTAATGTGCAGGTTTTTACAGGGGGGGGGGGGGGGAGGGAAGAAAGAAAAAAAAAAAACATGGAAAAATGGCCACTGGCTTGCACTCAAGCCAGAGGGTGTTCCTGTTGTCAGAATAAAATTTCATACTGGTGTTCATGCTCTACATACTGTGTCCAGCTATTTGGTACAAAAGTGGATATTAGCCAGTTTAGGTATGTTTTGGTGTAAGGAATTTTGCTATCCCAACAGCCCTGATCTAACCCCTGGATTACTACATATGGAGTGCAGTTGAAAAGATCACCAACAAATCTTGACTTCCCATTGTCGTATCATTAAAGACCACCATTGGGACAGTGTTCACTCGTATGTCTTATACATTACATTGAACATGAGCACACTTCAGACAGATGTTAGAGGCAGTTATTCAAACTAAAGGGGGTAAACTGAATGACAGAGCTCTATATAGGTGCTCCGTGTATCATGTAAAATAATTTGTTGTGATATTTAATATCTCTCTAATGAAAATTTGTGTAAAGAAACTGTTAAATTTGTTGAATTTTGGTGACACCATACATTTATGTTGTTTTGGATCAGTGATTTGGTTTGTTTTATCTTTACTTCTTTCTGCCTGCTGCTATTTCAGGACTATGAAGAAGAAAGAATAGAGAACAATAAAGAAGAAACTTGGGATTCAGAAGAGGAGGATGAGAGAAAAGTAGGGAAGAGCCCTACACCCATGAAGAAAGTTACAGGTGTGTTGTAGTTGGTGTACATGCAATGATGAATGCCAGCATGAGCTGTAATTTGCATCTGATTGTACCCAATGAATTCAGTAGCCACAGACAGAACCCCTTTATAATCATCTCGCCCTCTCCCCTAAGTTAGAGCTTGTGATGACCAGTATATTTACCCTCTGTGCTAGTCCAGAGTTAGCAGTAAAATTTGTAACAGGCCTGGTAGTTGATGCATCCCGTGCCGGCTCAAATGAGCTGTGAATGATCGACAGTACCTCATATCTGCCCTTGGCAGCAGTGTGAAGGTTGTCAGCCATGGCCAATTCAATTCCTCATTGTTTCAGGACAGCGGTCAATTCTCCTATTGTCTGCATGTGGCAAGCAAAGTTCCTGTCAGTTTTGCACTACACTGAACTATATAAAATAACACGAAATAAAGTATTAACCCAAGTACTCAGAGGCTAATTGAGAAACTGCAAGGAAACATCAACAAAAATAATGCAAACTACACGACTACTGCACTGTATGTGATGCAAGCCATCACTAGGAGTACTACAATCTATAACTAATAAAAATGAGACTCGGTGTCTATAAGACACCAGTAGTGGCAATACCCCTAAAAACTTTAAGAATAAATTAACTTCCTCCCTTCCCATCTCTCTCTTCCCCCCTCTACCCCCCCCTCTACCCCCCCTCTACCCCCCCCCCTCTCTCCCCCCTTTCTCCCTTTCTCCCTTTCTCTCCAACTTTTTCCCTCTCCTGTCCTTGTCTCTCTCTTCATCTCCATCTTCCTCTCATTTTCCACTCCCTTCTTGCACTCTCCTCCTCTCTGTATCTGTTTGTACTCTACCCTGAAAACTCCTTTCATTTTGTTGTGCAGCCACGAGTTGTCTGTCGAAAGACCTGCCTCACGTTACCCTGCTACCCCATACTCATCTTGTGCACCCTCTCTTACCCCCTCCTCACCTCCATTAGTCCAAGCAATTGTTCTCAATAACCAATAAACAGTCTTGATGCCACCACAAGAGTGTGTATTTGGATATCTCTGCGGTTGCATGCGTAATTTTTTTTTTACTTTTGCTCGAAAAAAGAATAAGAAGTCATATGTCTATGCATATGTCTATATGCCACATATCAGTCCGCTATAGGTAAGTGCTTACCTTTAATTTATTTTATGAATATGACTTTAAATCTGTGCATACAAACTGATATGAGGTTGATGTTCTCTTAACAGTAAAGAATATGTGTTAGCACAATTTATGATGAATTACCACACAGGGAAGGCACATGTGCCCAAATTGTGTTTGTGATGTTAATAAACAAGTAACTCAAAGAATAGTTTAGGGTGAACATGTTGTTTCTGAACTCAATATGTGTATTGAGTATTTTTCTTCATAATTATCATGGCAATTGAGATATTTGTCATGACAGTGTATCATTAATTTTGTCTCCTCAACAAGCTGCTGTTGAGCCCTGTGTTCATGGAGCCCTAGAATTCCCTCACATCTGATTTAGGTCAGCTTTCTTTTCCTCATACTACATGTGTGTTATTCCCTCCCCTATAACGTCGTTGTTCTTTTCTTCAGCCTGACTAACAGTTTGATGCAGCTTTTCATGCTAGTCTGTCCAGTGAAGACCTCATCATCTTTGAATACAGCCTACATACATAGACCCTGCTTACTGCAGTAAAGCCTTGACCTTGCTGTGCAATTTTTACATCTCCCCCCCACCACACACACACACACCAATTTTTACCCCCCCCCCCCCCCCCCCCCCCCACACACACACACTTCCTTCCAGTATTTAGCTGACAGTTCCTGGATGTGTCATGACATGTTCTATCAACTGATCCCTTCTTTTGGCATAAATCCTTTTTCCACAATTTAACTCAATATATTCATTAGTTATACAATATAGCCATCTAATGTTCAGCATTCTTCTGTAGCATCAAATTTCCGAAGCTTCTATTCTCTTCTTGTCTGACCTGCTTGTTGTCCATATTTCAGTTCCATACAAGGCTACAATCAACACAAATATTTTCACAGGATTTCCTTACACTTAAATTTATATTAGATGTTAACAGATTCATCTTTTTCAGAAATGCTTTTCTTGCTGTTGCCAGTCTACATCTAGCACCTTACCTACTTTTGCCGTCATCAGTTATTTTGATGCCCAAAAAGCAGAACTCGGTTGCTGCTTTTAGTGCCTATTTTCTTGATCTAATTCCTTCAGCATCCCGTGATTTGCTTCAACTATGTGCCATTATCCCTGTTTTACTTTTGTTGATGTTCATCCTATAATATCTTTTTGAGATGTTATCCATTCCATTCAACTGCTCTTCCTACTCTTTTACTATCTCTAACTGAATTACAATATTATTACTAAATCAAAAAGTTTTTATTTCTTCTCTGTGAAATTTAATTCCTACTCCAAATTTTTATTTGGCTTCCTGTACTGCTTGCTCAGTGTACACATTGAATAACACCAGCAATTGACTACAACCTTATCTCATTTCCTTCTCTACAACTGATTCCCTATCACACCCCTTTGACTCTTAGAATTTCCTTCTGGTTGCTGTACAAGTCGTAAATAGTCTTCACTCCCTGTATTTTACCCCTGCTAACTTCAGAATTTCGTAGAGAGTGTTCCAGTCAACATTGTCAAAAGATTTCTCTCTGTGTAAAAATGCTATAGAAGAAGGTTTTTCTTCCTTTGACCTATCTTCTGAAATACATTTCTCCAGAGCACAAATTGATCTTCCATAAAGTCGTCTTCTATCAGCTCTTCCATTCTTCTGCAAATAATTTATGGCAGTATTTTGCAACCATGACTTATTAAATAATAGTTCAGTAATATTCACACCTGTCAGTACGTGCTGTCTTTGGAATTTTTGGCATTGTAATTATTGAAGTCTAAGGGTATTTCTCCTGTCTTGTGTATTCACCATTCCAAGTTGATAAGTTTTGTCATGGCTTGCTCCCACAAGGTCTCAATAATTTTTAGGAAATGTCATCTACTGCGGAGACCTTGTTTTCAGTTAGGTCTTTCAGTATTCCGTTGAATTCCTCTTGCAGCATCATGTTTCCCAACTATCTTCATCAACTTCCTCTTCTTTTCGTATAATACTGCCACCTAGTTCATTTACCTTATACAGCACTTCTAATATACATCATCTTTTCCTCCTTTGATTAATACTGGCTTGGCTGCTGAATTCTTAGCATTCATACAGCTTCCTCTCTTCTCCAAAGGTCTCTTTAATTTTCTTATGGGCAGCCTCTATCTTTCCCCTAGCTACATATGCTTCTACAGCCTTGCATTTGTGCTCTAGCCATTACTGTTTAGCAATTGTGTAATGTTTCAGTCTCGTTTTTTTTTTTTTTTTTTTTTAGACATCTGTACTGTCTTTCATTTGTTTCATTTGCTGCATTTTTATATTTTACATTCATTATCTCGTGCATTATTCAATTTCTACTGGGTTTTGTTTTTTTTGACTATTTGATCATGTGCATCTTTCATTATTTTATCTCTGAAAGTTACCCATTCATCTTCTGTTGTGTTCCTAACCCTTGTATTCCTTTCCCTTGACAAGCAAGGCTAATTCTGGCACCTTGTCAAGGATGCTATTGCAGTTTACTAATGCCACATTGTTTTCTTGTGCTCCATCTGGAAGGATAAATGTTCTCTCCCGAGATTGATCTTGTAGAGGAGTTCAGTTAATCTAAAAATCAACCTTGTGAATGCCACATGTACTCTGTTACCAAATAGCTGCTCCCTTTCTGATGTGCACTACAGACCTTTTGAATTGAGGGGGGGGGGGGGGGGGGCTATGATTCTCCATCTAATAGAACAGGTCTATAAATCCTCATCTGAGAGCATCACAGAGTAGTTTGAGCCTCTGGTTTAAGCCCTCCACACACTTCTAACTCATTGGACTGCAACAGCTTCTGGGAATGGTGCTCAAATTGTGAGTTGTGCTTCCATTCCATGTGCGAGGGTGGCGGTCTTCAGAAATTCTGTCATCTGTTTAAAGAAATTGAGAATGGCTTGAGGACTCAGGCAGGAAGTGTCATTAATGCCAGAATGAGCTGTAATTTGCATCTGATTGTACCCAATGAATTCAGTAGCCACAGACAGAACCCCTTTATAATCACCTCGCCCTTTCCCCTAAGTTAGAGCTTGTGATGACCAGTATATTTACCCTCTGTGCTAGTCCAGAGTTAGCAGTAAAATTCGTAACAGGCCTGGTAGTTGATGCATCCCGTGCCGGCTCAAATGAGCTGTGAATGATTGACAGTACCTCATATCTGCCCTTGGCAGCAGTGTGAAGGTTGTCAGCCGTGGCCATTCAATTCCTCATTGTTTCAGGACAGCGGTCAATTCTCCTAGTGTCTGCATGTGGCAAGCAAAGTTCCTGTCAGTTTTGCACTACACTGAGTTATATAAAATAACACGAAATAAAATACTAACCCAAGTACTCAGAGGCTAATTGAGAAACTGCAAGGAAACATCAACAAAAATAATGCAAACTACACGACTACTGCACTGTATGTGATGCAAGCCATCACTAGGAGTACTACAATCTATAACTAATAAAAATGAGACTCAGTGTCTATAAGACACCAGTAGTGGCAATACCCCTAAAAACTTTAAGAATGAATGAAAGTGTAAGGTGCTGCATGCTGTACTGCACATAGGCAGACAATAAAAACAAGATGATTATGTTGAGAAATAGTCAAGAGACCTACAAAGCACCATCACAGAATCCTTTCTGACATTCAGATATCTTTTAATGTGTAGCATTTTTGAAGGATTAAAAGAAAGTAGTCCTCGTATTGTATTTTATTTTATGTCTCACACTTAGTACCATGTATTGACACTCTGGTAAAAACTTCATAGAGACAATGTCCTCTCAAATTTCATCAGACTGAAAAGTTTCGATGTGACTTTTTATTGTTCTCCGCTTTCCATTTAGAATGTTATGCCATTCAAAACATTGTGAGTAGCTACTCTGACATTCTCAATTAATTGTAATGTTAAATCTATGCCCATAAACACCTGCTGCTGGCATTAACAAGAGCCAATGCATGTGTGTGAAACAGTTATCTTAGCATGAATGGATGAACTCTTAGCATGAGTGAATGTAATATATAAACCTACATCTGTAAAAAAAATAGTTGTTACTGCAAACATGCCATACTACTTGAGAGAAATACTTCACTGTAGTTGGGCAGAGGCTTTCAGAATCCATTTGAACATTTCTGCTTGATTTGTGTTTCTCAGCACAGCTAAATTTTTGTATTCTGAATAAATGTAATATTTATGATACTGTATGAAAGGGAGAGATTGCTACTTACTACACTGAGTGGCAGAGAGATACAGTGAATAAAGACTTCTAGAAATTATTTAGCAGTTGGACTAAGTCCTTCATCAGATGTTGTTGAAACACACATTTATTTAGTCTGCTTCTGACAAAAGACTTAGTCCGCAGCTAAATAATTTATAGCAGTCTTTATTAAATGTGTATGTCTTGCCATTCAACAAATCCTCTATGTGGTGAGTAGCAATCTGTCCTTTCCATAGTGTTGTCATTGCATCATAGATTTTTCCATTGTTTGATATTCCTGCATAATATGTACACTGACTGGTAATATTTGCTCCTTCAGTTTCTATTCCAGATGTTCGACATTCATCCGCAGAATGTAGGGATGAAGAGAAGGAAGACATATCTATAAATGAGGATTTGTGCCCCATAGACAACGAGTGTAAATTGGAAACACAGGTTGAACGAGTGGAACATGCATCGGAATCTATATCTGGTGAACCTGTAGTTGTTTCAGAGACTCGTGATGGACACGAAGTCCCCGTTCGAGAAACTGACGCTAGTGGTAGTGAAAGGGATGGAGAATGTCCAGTGACATGGATGGCAGAAGTGAGTGTTGTACAGTCAACTGTGGTATATGACCAGGCACCTGAAAACAACATAAAGGACAATGTGGCTAATGAAGACACTGAGGGTCCTGGAGCAGCTGTGGTCAAGGAAGAACAACAGGTGGAGGAAATGGAAGAAGTAGAGGAGGAGGAAGAGGAGGAGGTGGAAGAAGAAGAGGAAGATGAGAATGAGGATGAAGAACAGGCAGAATATGTAAGTGGAAAAGAAGCCAATCGGAGTGGAGAAACGGATTCAAAGGAGCACAGTACAGGAAGTAAAGGGAAGGAAAATGCTTTGAAAGAGGAACAAAAAGTACAAAGTAAGGTGTCATCTGAGGAGGTAGATGTTTCTGAACCCAAAGGAGCAATGCACACAGAAGAGACAGGCCAAAGTGAAGAGGACGAGGCAGCACACGTCATCATCAATGATGGGGCAGGTGATAACGACGCGTCTGACGGTGCCGGTGAATCTAGTGCAGAACATGACAGAGCTCCACCTGTGCCGAAACATAAAATTATTTTACGTCACATACTCGTGCAGAGCGACACTGTGACAGAAAGTGAAGACATGGTGAGTGCCAGGGAAACAGTGGTGCAGGAAGACGAAGCCGTGAAACGGGATGCACCCGTCGGAGAGAAGTGTGACACTTTGAAAGGTGAGGCGGCGGCGAAGAGCGAAGGCATCTCCAGGAGTGACGGGATCTCCAAGAGCGACCCTCTCACGCGGAGTGACATAGGTACCAAAAGTGAAGGCCTCTCGAAGAGTGACCCACTTACGAAAAGTAGTGAAGGTGTCAGTGCAAGTGAACGAGTTATACGAAGTGAAGAAGCAGACGGGGCAGCTCCGGAAATACCTGCCGCAGCACAGGACGCTGGTGGGAAGGAAGCAGGGAAGGGAGAACCAGCAGTAGCACTGAGCGAGAGGACTACGCAGAGCGAAGCCTCCGAGGTGACGGCCCACAGTGACGAGTCGAGCCGCGAGGAGAGGGACGAGCCGGTACCGGGCGCCAGGTCTCTGCCGGTGGATGGAAAAGCTGTGGCCAGTCCTGTCAGGGCAGTGCACAGTGAAGAAGCAGGTGAGGCTCATTACCTTCATTCTTTCTTTGTTTTCAATACACAGAGTTCCTGTTCTCATTTTTATTCAATTTGTGTGGACATAAAAGTTTGAATTATGTGACATCTCACACCTGTCGCACCTGCAAAATAACACTGGATATAACACTGGCCATCTAGCTTCGGGTCTGTATCTAGTTGCATTTTTTAAAATTTTTTTTTATGCTGTAGTTACAACATAATAAATTTTCTTCTGGCAGAAAAGCTTCTATCCCCAAATAAGCATGAATTCAGAAAGCATTGTTTATATGAAACTCTGTTTGCTTTCTTTTCACAAGATCCTGCAAATTGTGGATGAAGGGCAACATGTGGATTCCATATTCTTTGATTTCCAGAAAGCGTTTGACACAGTGCACCACTGCATAACAAAAAATATTATTTGTGAATATGGTATTTTGACATTCCTTTTGTAATATATAAATGTAATACCTACTATTAAGAAGGATTTCTAGTGGAAAATTGGCTGTGGCTGAAACACCTCATACAATTAAAAATAAATTATACAGAGTATCAGGTGTTACAATATGCCATTTCTGTGATATATTAAAGCTATGGACTACAGAATAGGTTCCCAGATATGTGAGTGGCCCAAAGGCTTGTTAAGTAATAGAACCCATTATCTTTTTCTCGATCGCGAGTGTTCATCAGAGATGAAGGCATCATCAGGTAGTGTGATAGGACTGCTCTTGTTCTCTGTATAAATAAATGATCTGACAGATAGCGCGAGCAGTGATGTGCAACTGTTTGCTTAGTAACTATAGGAGGATAAAGGATGACTTGGATACAATTTCTATTTGGTGTAAAGAATGACAGCTTTCTCTGAATCTAGAAAAACATAAGTTACAGCAGATGAGTAGGAAAAATAATCATCTAATGTTTTGAGTTCTGTGTCAGTAGTATCCTGCTGGACACTGTGAGGTTCATTAAATATCTAGGCATAATGTTACAAAGTAGGTATGATCGGTAATAGGGACGGTGAATGGCATTCTTGTTTATTGCGTCATTTTTTGAAAAAGTGTAGCACATCTGTGAAGAAAACTACTTACATAATGCTAGTGTCACTCATCCTTGAGTACTGCTTAAGAATTTTGGGTCCCCACCAGGTCAGTTTAAAGGAAGACACTGAAGAAATTCAGATTTGTTACCAGTAAGGTGAGTCAACGTGTGAGTATTATGCAGATGCTTCATGGACTCAATTGGAGGAAAGATGACAATCTTTTTATGAAACACCACGGAGAAAATTTAGAGAACTGGCATTTGGAACTGAGTGCCAAATGCTTCTACTACTGCTATTTTACATTTTGCATAAGAACCGAAGAGACAGAGGACGAGATATTAGGGTTTATACAGAGACATACAGACAGTCACTATTTCCGGTCCTTCCCAGAGAGGTGTTCTTTGTTGTGTCATTCAGATTTGCTTGACCACAGTGGAAGTATCTGTGCAGTTTACCCTCTGTGTCATATGATGTCGCACTGTTGTTGTACACTTCAATAAACTCAATATGGATTGTTGCAGCATTGCTCCCTCTCCCAGTTCTAAAAAAAATCTTTCAATGTTCCACTTTGTTTGTGTGTTGTGGCTGTGGTACCATGACATGGTGAATTCAGTGTGTGTCAAGACTGGAGACGTGTACTTGCTCATAAAAATTGATTACATAACTGTATTTTTTCAAGTTAATTAAAGATTTGTGACTACCTCTTGAAGTTAAAAATGAAAAAAAGGAGTAGATATAAAATCCACTTAGAGTTCACAGCTGTGTTGAACACTTTAAGTTCAATTTCCATGTAGACTGCACAATGTACTGTGATGTGTTTCAGCCTAGATGATCATCAGATTTAGGCCGGTACAATTTCTGGTACACTGCTGCATCAGTGGTTTGTATACTGCTATGTACAGTGCATGAGAGCCACAAAGAGAGCTCTAGATGGATTAGTGAAAGAAAAGTGTAGTATGTGTATTAGCTGTATGCTAAAGACAACTCCTTCATGGTGTTGCAATTTTTTTCCGTGAGTGTATTTCAGAATCAAAGTTAGTCATCAATTGCACAATTAAATTTTTTGGCTATTTATGTAAATATGATTCATTTACTGTAAATAATCAATCTCTCAATCTGCGTTTTATAATTATCATGTAGAATATGTACATTTTTGGACATCTCATGGCATTATGTTTCTTTGGAAGAAGATATTGACATCCGCTAAAGCAAAATCTATTGGAACTGGTGAAGTGAAATAAAAATAATTGTGCAGCTGATAACTGAATTTGATTATGAAATATCTTCTATGTGGTGAACTAAATTTTTACAGCCACCCTCTGCAATGCTCGATGGTCTCTGTCCATGATTACATTAGGTCTGCCTGTCTTAGTTTAGCTGTGGTAGTTCGTCCTCATTTTGACTTCACAGTCACATCACCAACAGTTGACATGTGTGGCAATTGAAAGGTTTAGATGTCCATGATGCATTTCTTATTCAGGTGACAGTCAATGAGTAGTCCACATTCGAAGCCACTGAGCTGTCCTGACTGACCCATTCTGCTGTCACTGCGTCCTTACTGACTACACAATACTGCCCGCCTCCTTTCATAGTGCTGAGTCTGCCTCTCATGACATCTAATGGTCAATTCTGCATTATGTAGGGGTGTCCAGATACTTCCTGTCAGGTAGTGCACACCGCATAATTTAAGATAAGAACCATATCTCCTTGCACTTTGAAAGATGAGAAACTGGCATTTACATAAATTGAGTAATTGTTGATTTCTATTCTGCATCAGTAATATGGTGCAATATATCTCTTGAACTGTTTTCTTCCCACAGTATTTGGTACACTTATAATAAAATGCTAGTGCATATATTCTTAATCTTGTCGTTCCAGATCAGTACACAATGGCAATGATGTTTTTCACTAAAAATTTGACTCACAAACCTGCAAAGTGAAGCTGTGATGTTTCCAGGTTTCCAACAATCAATCAGAAATATAAAACAAAACAACATATCATCATTCAATAATTAACTGAAAGTGCCCATCAGTGACCACATCTTCTGTTAACTAATTGAATTCATATGTGTGATGAGCTTGTCCTTCACATTATTTATTATGAGTGTAAGAAATTCACACACCATTTATAATATGTAGCTAAGTTAGGGTTATCTGAGCAAGCAAAAGTGATTACTATTACAAAAATAATGTGCTGTCCCATACAGATTTGTGTGGCAAAGGAAAAACTGCAGTTTTACACTCATCTTTGTAAAAATAGTACATTTATATAGTATAGTAGATAATAAAAATGAAACAAATGAAGCAAGCAAAAGGAAATGAAAATTTCTAAAAAATGAGATTGACAGGAATGACTAGAGAACAAATGTAAGGATATAGAAGCATATATAGCTAGGGGATAGATAGCTACTACCTATAGAAAATTAAAGAGCTGTTTGGAGAAAAGGAAAGCAGTTGTATGAATACCAAGAACTCAGATGGAAAACTAATACTAAGCAAAGCAGAGAAAGCTGAAAGGCGGAACTGGTATATGAAAGGGCTGTGCAAGGTATATGCACTTGAAGGCGATATTATATAGAGAGAAGAGGGTGTAGATGAAGGTGAGATAGAAGGTATGACATATGATTCTGAGGGAAGAATTTGACAGAGTACTGAGAAACCTAGGATGAAACAAGGCTCCTGGAGTAGATGATGTTCCCTCAAGACTTCTGATATCCTTGGGACAGCCAGTCTTAACAAAACTGTTCCACCTGGTATGCAAGACATAGGAGGCATGCAGAATACCCTCAGACTTCAAGTAGAATGTAATAGTGCTACTTCCAAAGAAAGCAGGTGCTGCCAGGCATGAAAATTACTGATCTATCAGTTTAGTAAGTCATCATTGTAAAGTAATAACACGAATTCTTTACAGAATAATGAAAAAAATGGTAGAAACTGACTTTGGGGAAGATCAGTTTGGATTTTGGAGAACTAAAGGAACATGCTTGCAGTACTGACCGTACGAATTATCTTAGAAGATAGCTTAAGGAAAGGCAAATCTAAAGTTATAGCTTTTTTTAGATTTGGAGAAAGCTTTTGACAGTGTCAACTTGAATAAACTCTTTGAAATTCTGAACTCTTGTTTATGATGCACACTCTGTAGTGTTGCAATTTTTTTTCCTGTCAGTGTATTTGTTTTCTAAACCTCATTTTTTGTCATTAAAATAGATCCCACTTAGATATTCAGTCTTATCAGCAGTACCATCTGATTTTTTGCTTAACAATGGAAAATGATTTGTTTTGTACATTTCTGTCTTGAATATTATTTTTTATTTTGTTGTCATTACAAATACAATATACAAGGTTATTAAAAAATACTTACAAACTGATACAGCATATCAGGCATACTGCAAGAATCAGTAACCACATAGTAACCAGGGGTTGCAAAGGCTATCCAGGGCTACTAAATGGTATTGCAGCTATATAGTCACATGCTATAAATGGATACCCACTACAGGAGATGGTCAAAGTTTTCTCAAGATGCATCGAGATGCTCCTGAAATTAATGCTGCGTTGAATGGTGCTGCAGTCTCTCAAAGATTCCTGGTGTCTCTCAGAGACATCCTGCTGCCACATCCATGCTGCCCACTAGGTCCTCTGGCATGTAAAAGGTGTTTCATACACAGGAAAAAATCAATTTGGGGCATATTGTGTGATCGTGGTGGCCATGCGATTGGCCCACTGTGACCAATCCAGTGGCCGGGAAACGTTGCCTGCAGATATGTACTGACTTGTCTGCTGATATGTGCAGGGACTCTGTTGTGCTGAAATTGAATGTGGCATCAAACAGGCATGGGAACGTCATTCAGCATGTCCAGCAGAACCTCTCGCAAAAATACGAGATACATGCTATCATCGAGTTGGTTCAGAACACTGTATGGTCCAATTAAACAGTCTCCAGTGAATCTAGGCCACACATTAAGAGTAAATTTGCATTGTAAGGCATGTGTACATGTAGCATGTGGGTCCACTTCCACCCATGTATGGAGGTTGTGAACATTCCTCACACCCTTGAGTGAGGGTGCAGCCTCATCATTGGAGAGGACACTCACTGTGAAGCTTCAATCTGCAGTGAGCTCCTACAGAAACCCCCCCACAAATCCCACGCACGTGTTGTAGTCTATCGGTTGCAGTGCCTGGATGCGATGGAAATGAAACGGATGCAGTCCTTTGTCATGTACAATCCACAGGACGGAGGGTTGGCGGATATGAGTGGCTCGGGATACACCTTGTGTACTTGTTGATGCTGCACCCTTTTGAGAATACTTTCTTTTGCTGCAACTGTCTGTTTTAATGATGGAGGTTGGCAGATAATGTGTAGCATGGCATCTTTATATCTGGATATGTTGCACAATGCAATTGCACGGCTTCTTGCTCATTGCAGTTGGCCATGCCATAAATCAAATAAATGCCAGCCATTTTGCAGTACATGCAACTAGCTGTGTTACTCCCAATGCTTCCACAGCATGAATGGTCATGATCTCCATGCACTCCACCTGTGTTTGTGTAGCAATGCCCTCTCTGGGCTGTAGCAACATGGTGTTTGCAACCCCTGGTTGCTGTGCGATTTCTCATCCTTGTTGTGTGCCCGATGTGCTGTGTGAGTTTGTAAATGTTTTTAAATCACACTGTATGTATCTAGCTAATTTTTAAACTGGACTCTGTTAACTGGCTTTCATTTGCTTAGGAGGCAACAGTGCTGCAGGACTAGCCCTAAGTAGAAGTGAGACTGTAGAAACTTCACCAGAAAGGGACATGGCCAATGGAACTGCATCAACATCTGACAGTAGTCCACTGCCAAAACTGGTTCGGGTAAGCTTGCACTCTGGCCATATTCACTTCCACCAGCAAAAAAAAGAAGAAGAAGGATTATTTGTCTGATTTACCATTTGCAAAGTGAGCCAAGGTTTGACACACATACACACACACACACACACACACACACACACACACACACACACACACACACACACAGTGGGTGATTCAGCTGCCCCTGCCAGTGTCTACCTGCAGTGTCATAGCTGGTGAGACTTCCATATTCTCTCACTCACTGTGTGCACACTATTAGTTCTAAAAAAAATGAACAGGACCTTTATGTGGGAAATTTAATGTAGTTAAACTTTGTACAGGTGCTGAAGTCCACAGTTTTCAAGTCATGCAAAAGTGACCTTCATTATTAATTTCAACATTCCCATGACAGTAATGAAAGAAGAATGACTTTTCTAAACACTGCACAAAAATTGTGTTGACAGTTCAGTCCAAATTTAACGCTTCCAAGCAACGAAGTTTCATAGTCACAAGGCCTGGCTAATACAGTGATGTAATTGATTGTTTTCTACTGTTTAAGTTCACAAAAATGTTTGGCAAAATTTATTTAAATGCCTATTCTACAATTTCTAAAGAATGAGATAAGCAGGTGACATAATAAGGCCAGTCAATGAAGACCAAAACAGATCAAATATGGGAAATAGTTCACGTAGTCACAAATTTTTGTACAGTGGTAGGAGGGAGAACTGTGAACAACATGTTTGAAGGTCACTTTTATATGTTTTTCTTGAATAACTCAAAAACTATGATTTCTGGTGAAAACGTATCCCAATTCAAAATTTAAGTGCACTAATTTCGTACAAGAAGGTCCTGCTTATTTTTTCTGCACAACTAAATAATTTGCACATAGTGAGTAAGAGAATATGAAAATCTTGCCTGTGTTTTTCAAAGGCCAGATACATGCAGAGAGCCTTTTGTGGAGGTAGATTGTACTGCAGAAACAAGCTGGTATTTTTGAGATAACCTTGACATTTGGAAATAGGTCCCAGGTTAATTTAGTGAAAAATTTGAATATAGTATAATGCTTTAATTGGCTCGTCCTTTTCAGATAGCACCATCTTTATTCCACTGTGCAAGGTCGTGCAGTATTTACAAGTCTACTCTTGTATTTCAATACAAGATGCTACAAATCCACTTAGAGTCACCCTGCTATAAATTTTTCACGGTCCCTGTAGGTCACTCAAGGGGGTAATACAGGCAGCTTGATCCCATGCCCAATTTCCCTCCTATGTACCTGAGGTATGCTCCATCTCTAACTATGTCTGTGCCAATGGGACAACATTCAACCAATACCTACCTAGCTATGTTTCTTCCATCTTATTCCAGAAAAAGAATATTAGAGACAGAAACACTCTAAACTGCTTTGGACTTGAAGATGTATAGCATCTATCCATTTGTTTGTAGATAAACGTGCATTATACTATTGAACTGACATTCTGGAACTTTTATCAAATTCAGTCTTAATATGAACAATCCCTCATGCTTCTTTTCAGTCGTAAGATATTTTGGTATGTACTTTGATCATAAAAAAATAACTTACTCATTTTTGGTGTGTTGCCAAAGCTGTGGAGTTGAGAGCCTCTGTGTGTGTGTGTGTGTGTGTGTGTGTGTGTGTGTGTGAGAGAGAGAGAGAGAGAGAGAGAGAGAGAGAATACAAATTGGTGTTGTTTCTTTCTCAGAGCAGTGGCTCAGAAATAAAAACATGTGGCAACCTGATACTTGTTAAGGAGGGCACCATATTCAGCAAATGCAACAGAATTGACTACTTATATATTGAAAACACATTAAACATTGTGCTGTAGAAATCGAGCAGCATTATGTAATAAGTCACTGTGACCACAGAGCCAGTGGTCATGTCTGTGTGAGTTGTGCTTCTGTGAATGTATGTGCAACTTCAGAAAAAAGTTAATAAAGTTTGTTTCATTTAAAAACTTTAAGAGTTTTCACATAAAAATTTTGGAGCCATTACTATTCAGCACTCCCTTGTGGTCAATCACACACTGCTCCTATGCAAGCTGAATGCTTATAGTATAAGAGGAGTTTGCAATGAGTGGCTTCAGTAAGATCTATCAAACAGAGGGCAGCTGGTAGAAATAACAACACATGAACGAACAATAATCTATTTAGATATAGCATCAATTACTAACAAAGAGATAGAGGGGCTGGCCAGTACTTACATCAGCTCAGTACAGCCGATAGAAACACAAAAAACAACCAAAAATTTAAGTTCCTAGCTTTTGGAATAAATGTTCCTTCATCAGGGAGGAGAGAGGGGAAAGAAAGGGAAGAAGGGAAAGTGGATTTAGTTACTCACAACCCAGGTTATGAAGCAACTCCCTGTTCATGTGTGGTGTGGACTATCATCAAGGGGCTTAGTAGGACCCTTTGTCTTTGATGCTACTGTCGCTGGAGAAGTGTATCTGGAAATGTTACACATACCAATTTTGGAGGTATACATGCACTTTATGGAGCTGATGAAGAGGTCTTCTACCAACAGGACGGGGCACCACCACACTTCCACCAATCCGTACGAGCTTTCCTATACCGACAATTTTCCGGGGTCATTGGATTGGACCAAGAGGGCCCATTGAGTCCCTCCACGGTCACCATATCTAAAACCTGTGGACTTTTACTTGTGGGGAATTGTGAAAGATAATGTCTATCAACGTAAGCCATGCACCCTTGAGAAACTTCACCATAAGATTACAGCGACATGTGCAGTGATCTCCACTGTAACATTGACTGACGAGTTGCGGTGACTGCTCGTTGTTCTGTTAAATGTATAGCCACCAACAGTGAACATGTTGAACATTTAAAGTAACCATGTGCTAAACTGAAGGTTGTACAACATGTGTGATCAATTATTAAATGTAAAATAAACACATAAATACTTTTCATTCCTTAAAATATGTATACATTTTTCTGGTGGACTCTGTAGAACCATTAGTTATGAACAATAAAGCTATTGGATAGTCCTGTGATACTAAATTCCTCGGGCCATGGGTAGATAACACACTACCATGGAATCCGTGCAAAATGGGTAGCCCTTGCTATGCCTTGAGAGTTGTCAGTCAAAGACATGACTTGACTAACTTTAGAACTATGTACTTTGTTCTGGTCAACTCAGTCATCTTGTATGGCTCCCTGTTTTGGGATCAACACACAAGAAAATATTTTTTCTGTGAAAAGAAATTGTCAAGTGATTGCCATCACAAGCACCTACCAAGCCAATCTTCAAAGAACTGGGAATAGTGCATGTCCCATGCATAACATTCAAGATACTGTTTCATTTGTAAACAAGAGTCTACATCTCTTTGAAACAAATAATGATGTTTAATAAAAGTAAACATGCTCTGTAGTAGGCTGTAATGTGGACAATCTATATTTAAATTGTTTGACTAGCTAATTTTGACAGCTTGTCATTTTCAAGCACCTGTAAAACAAATGTAGAAGAATATTATTTAATTGGATAGATAAAATATCTACTCACCAAGCGGCAGCAGAACACACACGCATAAGATGGTTGTAATTGGCAAGCTTTCAGAGCCAGTGGTTCGTCCTTCAGGCAGAAGGGTTGAAGAGGATGGAAGAAGGGTGAAGGAAAAGGACTGGAAAGGCCTAGGAAAAGGGTAGATTTTGAGAAAGTCACCCAGAGCCGTGGGTCAGGGGAGACTTACCATACGGGATGAGAAGGAAAGACAAGAATCAGTCTTTCCTTCTCATCCCGTACTGTACAAATTACATTGCTCAGCCAAAAATAATAACTTGTGCAGGAAGAATGTTACCAGTGTAATGCTCCAACATTGTTTTTATTCTTTTGCTGAATTTATGTAAACCAGTTTGTGTCAGGTTTAACTTTAGTTTTGTCCTTAGTTTAATAATATTGAATGTTGTGGTAGTTCATCTCTGTGCACACATTGTCCAGGAATTCTTACATTTGACACTGCTGTCACCCTGCGTTGGAGCACGACATATTCTTGCCATAAAATGTGACTGTATAATTGTTGCACCACTAATGTTTGCTTATGCTCATCTGACTAAACGTTTGCAACCAGTGACTGTGTTTTAAAAAATTAAATGAAATACGTATGGTAAAATAAATACACTCATCTTAATAGTTTCCTCCACATGTTTTAATTGAATAATTAGTCAGCAGTTATGGCCATGATAACCACACAAATAAAGAGCTTTTGCTTTGTTTTACCTATAAGAAGTTTTATAATGATGCAGTGACAACTCTCACTTACCCGTCACCTCGTAGGAAGGCCAGGGGAAGCCGGAAGACACGGTAGCGTGCACCACCACCGCGACCACGACCACCAGCAGTGGGACCAGCATCGACGTGGACGTGAGGAAGGAGGCGAACCTGCGGCTCAAGGAGAGGCTGCAGGAGATGGAGCGGCAGGCAGCCGAGACTGTCCGGCTGCACCGGGAGAAGCTCCAGGCGCAGGTGGATGCTGCTGTACAGGAGCTGGAGGCGGAGCAGGTACAGCTGACAATTGCTCACACTGTCACTGAGCAAATTAATGTGGGAAGGCAGGGTAATGTGAGGAAATGGGGAAAATTTCATTGAAATGTATTAGTACTTACCCTTACTGCATTTCCAATCTTGTGTTACTGCTTTGATCTTATGTAATAATTTGCAGCACTTTTTATTGAAATTTAACATATAACATAGTGTTTTAGGTTGTATTTGGTAACGAGCCTTTTCCCCGCATCTTCACTTGTGTAAATATGTTGCACACATCTCTTCCTCCTCCCACCTCTCCCTGTTCATCTCCTCCTCCATACCCTCTGTCTGTATACTCCTCCCCCCTCACTAACCATCTCCTCCACTCCCCCTCTGTATGTCGATCTCCTCTTGTCTCCTCTCCCTATCCATTTCTCCTCTTTCTACTCTCTTTGTCCCTTATCTTGCCTCTTTGTTCTCCCTCCTTCTTCCCTCTCTCTGTCCACCCTCTTCTGACCTACTCTTTGGCCATCCCCTCCTGATCCACCTCTGTCCCTATCTATCCTGCCCTGTCTTCCATCCATGTCTGTCCCCTTCTTTGTCTATCTCAAACTTTCCTCACGCATGTCCACTCACACATATAGCCCTTGCAAAACAGGTCTATAAAGAAGGCCAACACTACTTCCACAACACACTTGTCATACTGGGCACCCTACACATATGGGGCTCGAAAACGGTTTTTTCCGGCCCTGACATTTAAGCTGCCCTGCAAAGTAGATTGATAACGTAAATGTGTGCTGCTCCGATACAACACTCCTGTCACGCAGGACAGCCTACACATCAAGGGTCGTAAAACTGTTTCTTACCCCTGTTGTACAGTCTGCACTGCAAAGCTGGGCAGTAAGGCAGGCTAATACTATCCACACACAAAATGCCTGTCACACAGGGGCAACCTATACACCAGGGGCCAGGAAAAATGAGTTTTTGCCCATATCTCTGCTCTTATTGGAGCTAAGATGTTAGAAACTCCACAGTGCTTGATAATTGTGAGGCCTGCTGTTTCCGTGCCAAATTTGGTTGAGACTGAACAAGGGGTTTGGGAGAGCTGCTGGGTATAAGAAACACACATACACTCTGATTTTATGTATATAACTGATTATACAAACCACTTATAATTAAAGTCACTATTTATTAGATAATGATTTTAGTCTAACAGTACTTCAGTCCTCATTCACAATTACCATTGTCTTTATAAAAATATTTTTACTCTTGTTAGTGTCCCTCTGAAATATTTCCCATGAAAATTCCTGAATGCTAAATTAAACATTGTGGCCTAGCAAGTGGACCATAGATTCCAGCCCCAGAGCTTCCGCATTCAACCCTGCATAAGAGCAGGAATTCCTCCTCGTTCTAGACCCTCTGCGATAGGCCCATGTCTACTGATGCTGCTGTCAAATGAAAACTGAGGATCTTTCTCAGGTAGTAGGTGGAAAGGTTGCACTGTGTCTGCAGTAAAGCCAATAGTTACAGGCTTTCGCCATAGGCCTCAAGACAATTAGGCTGGGACACAGGGCAGCACTACATAGGCCAGGATCACACAGGCAGTCAGCACAGTTACCGGCAATTGCCATAGTGCACTAACTCTAAGTTTGCAATTGCTAGGAATCCACTCTCAGAAGCACCATTCTACTATAGTAAGATGTATTACAGCTTGGAATCTGAACGTGGTTGTCACATTGAAGGTCTTCTTCTGCTGTAGCATCTTTCAGGCTCTAAGAATAGAATAGTTGCTACTCACTGTATAGCAGAGATACTGAGTCACAGGTAGGACTATCTGCGACTTAGCATCTCTGCTGTATGGTGAGCAGCAACTATCCTTTTCATAACTGTTACATTCCATTCAGGATTTTCCATTATAGATGTTCTAAAAAGAGCTTTTTAGCAAAGCAAATGCGTGAAAAAATGCAGGTGTCACAGACCATTTGTAGTAGTGTGATTTTTCTGACATTCAGCTTAAGAATGTCTTTAGTTCTAACAGAAAACAAAATGAAGTTCTTAGGTTGACAAACAGCAGAATTTACATAGAAGCTGGTAACTGTTCATCATGAATTTAGTTAAACATTGCATTGTTTTTCATATCTCTGTGGCATGTAAATACTACCTACAGAACCATTTTTACTTATTTTGCTTCTAAATGCCTTTCTGTGAAATTTGCACAGTTTCATCTGTGGAGCTTTGAGTGACAATCTTGTAACAGCTTAATTTCTTCCAGGTATTTCAATTCTGGTAAGTCCTGCAAAAGTATTGGTTGTAACTGCAGAATGAATGACGAAACAGTCTTTCAAATTGTTAGTGAAATAACATATTCCTAACACAGACAACTCAAGAAATGTGGAAAAAATTTGGTTAATTGTTCAAAACTAGTGGATTTTTGACACTTTTACGACACAGTAGAGGCAAACATATAACTCTAATTAAATGAGCTAAGTCGGGATCCTCTTGTTATAACTGTCAGAATTATTTTTCTGTTGTAGTTAGATGACATTTGATGTGAACTGTACTTTACTACAATATATGTAGGCTCAATGTATCAATATTTTGGTTGAAATGTATTGACAAGTAGTTTGTTGGAGACAAAAGTTAGTTACGGAACAGGTGAAGTGTCTGTACCAGAACAACAAATACATTATCAAAGAGAAGTAGTGTTGTATGCTCTAGTGAGGGATGAGGCATTTCCATTCCTTGAGAATACGACACAATTTTTCTCTCTCTCTTCCTGATAAGTGGGGAATGTTGCAGCAGGTTGTCACAAGCAGTACAAATGGTTGGATGTGTTTTTGGATTGTGGGCAAATCAGTTTAGAGTGGTGTGGAAATTTTGAAAAATTGAGGGAAAGACTGAGTGACGTGTGTCATACAGAAGAGGTTCATTACACACTAGTTCTACCCGTTCCCCAGACATCGTAAAAACTAGCTGTAGTGGAAGTCATCTGCACAGGAGACAGGAAACTGCCACTGCCATAAGCCATGCACAGCCTGATGTAAGTAACTGGGGCAGATGGCAGGCCTATTCTTCAGTGTATGTACAGTAGGCTGCTCCACTATGTATCAAAAGCTCACCACAACCACAGAAAACTAGGCTGCTCTCCACTGCCCTGCTGCATCCCCCTTTCTTATTGTGCGCACTCAGTTGTTAATATTAAAGACATCAGCCACTTGAACACAGCTTCCTTCATAACTTCATATTGTGTTACCTTCCCCTGAATTCTTTAATAAACATGTTGCTCTTTATCTCACTTCCTTTTCTGATCTTCTACCTCACTTTTAATTACCTTCACTCGAGAGTCTCTCTACTTCCTCTGTATTTGACTCTCGGCTTCTACTTAATGGCTCTCAGAACTGCACTTGCACTCAACCTACCTTGTCAACATGACAGTGCCCGACGAGTGCCTGCCTCCCAAAGAACTCGATACAGTATCCTGGTTGATATGAAGGCTTTACTAGCATGCCACAGGTGACATATGCATTCTCTCTTGAATTTTCAGAAAGGTTTGAAGAATGAGCTACAGAAATGAGGTTACTCATGTGGCTTTGAGAGGTCCAACCTTAGTCCTACCGAGAACATCTGGGTTGCCATCAAATGATATGTGTGTATTTTGCACCTGACCTTGGCCAGTCTCCTTGAGTTCTAGATAGAAGTTGGGTGGTCATAGATCAGGGTCAAGTCCTCAGCAAGGCACTGTTATCAGTGGGTCACTGTTATCAATTGGTTGAAAAGGGGTTGTCATGTGCTTCTAGGAAATCATCTCTAATTAATGGCTCATGAGTGAGTATATAAGTATTAACTCATTTGCAGTTGTTGGTTTGGGTCTGTGGTGTGCAGTGTGCCATACTGAAATAAGGATGATTAATTCTGAATGCAACTTTGTATTTGCATGAAGTTTTATGACACATCATCAGTTTTCATGTAGAAATAAATATGTAATTTTATTATTAAGTATACACTTGCTCTTGGCATCAAACTGCTTTTCTTAAATTTAATTTTTAAAACAACAAAGACATTGACATGTTGTAACAGAAAGGATATTTATAGAAGTTCTTAAAGCCATCTGTCTCAGATTGTAACTAATGGTATTGAGAGATTGGGCTTTAAGGGAGAGGGTAAGGAGTCATTCCAATCCCGGGAGCGGAAAGACTTACCTTAGGGGGAAAAAAGGACAGGTGTACACTCGCACACATATCCATCTGCACATACACAGACACAAGGCCTTTACAAATGTCTGCTTGTGTCTGTGTATGTGCGGATGGATATGTGTGTGTGTGTGCAAGTGTACACCTGTCCTTTTTTCCCCCTAAGGTAAGTCTTTCTGCTCCCGGGATTGGAATGACTCCTTACCCTCTCCCTTGAAACCCACATCCTTTCGTCTTTCCCTCTCCTTCCCTCTTTCCTGAAGAAGCAGCCGTCGGTTGCGAAAGTTAGAAATTCTGTGTGTGTGTTTGTGTGTTTTATTTATTGTGCCTGTCTACCGGCGCTTTCCCGCTTGGTAAGTCTTGGAATCTTTGTTTTTTATATAATGGTATTGAGAAGTGAACAAAATGATTTATGGATAAACATTCTATAACAACTTTACAGATAGCTCAGGTTAAATGTAGAAGGAATTTCTGCAAGGAAGTATTGACTTCAACCACAAGATTGTCCATAGAAATGGTTTTGTTTTTATTGATCTCCCAGCAACATACATCATACACTGTGGTGAAAAAAGTCATGGGATACTTCCTAGTATTGTGTTGGACCTTCTTTTGCCCAGTGTAGTGCAGCAGCTCAACATAACATGGATTCAACAAGTCATTGGAAGTCACCTGCGAAAATATTGAGCCATCCTGCCTCTATAGCTGTCCATAATTGTGAAGGTGTTGCTGTTGCAGAATTTTGTGCACGCACTGAGCACTCGATTATGTCCATAAATGTTTGATGGGATTCATCTTGGGCAATCTGGGTGGCCAAATCATTCACTTGAATTGTCCAGAATGTTCTTCAACCCAATCATGAACAATTTTGACCTGATGACACAGCACATTGTCACCCATAAAAATTCCATCGCTGTTAGGAAACATGGAAGTCCGTGAATGGATGCAAATGGTCTCCAAGTAGCCGAACATAACTATTTCCAGTCAATGATCAGTTCAGTTGGACCAGAGAACCCAGTCCATCCATGTAAATACAGAACACACCATTATGGAGTCACCACCAGCTTTTGCAGTGCCTAGTTGGCAACCTGGGTCCATGGCTTCATGGGGTCTGCACAGTTGAACCCTACCAGGCCATGGCTTTCCAGTCATATAGGGTCCAACCCGTATGGTCACAAGCTTCCAGTAAGAGATATCTGTGAAGATGATTATCCTGTCAAATAAAATTAATGCAAACAAGTATGAAAATTTGCAATTGAAACTGTAAAAATGCTACTTCTGAAATCACCATCTGATATGTGAAAATACCATTTTCAACTCTTACATTTTTGTGCCTTTAATTTTGTAGTCACCCACTTTAACTGATATCCACAAAACTGTTATATTTTAGGCTTTCCTGTCATAGTAATTATTGGAAGTTTCTTAGGTGTTGCATTGGATGCTGTTGTTTGCATTTGAATAAGATGAGCATCTGCTTCATTGAAGTATTCTGCTGTTCCCATAACAACATTCAGTGTGACATTCCTTTTCAGTGTCCTCAAAGATGTCCCTAGGGGGAAGCCCCCTATCCAATTGTAAAATACTAATAAAGCTCTAATTCTGTAAAGAATTGAACCTCTGCATACAAAATAGCATAAGACATCTGATTACTTTAAGGCAAGTTGAAAAAGCGAGAGGAAGAGGGATGTATATATATAGGGTGTCCCATTTATCATGACCACCCTAAATAACTGTTTGTCCAGATGCAAATTACAAAATGTTTCAAGCAAATGTTCTTTAGGCATCAGGGGGACATCAATCAGCACGATTGCCTTCATTGTAGCTTTGTTTTTTACAAAGATATGAACAGTGGTATGTATTTTTTATTTGGTAATTCATTTCCTTTCCTAAAGACATATTTAAAAATGTATCACTGTGTACCATTCACAAACACAACGTTATTAATTACATAACACATCAATGACTTTGGACCCGGGATCACAAACTCGTCCACTTGCTGGAGTTGTCAGAAAATAAACGAAAACCAAGTAAAAACATGACACAAAATTGACTTTGACTCTCCTTTACCATTTCCCAGGAGTAGAACATTCAAAGGTGCTCAGAGTGGTGACCCTGGACACTGATACACTGGGGCACTCATTGAATGAAAGAATTATGTACTGCTTCCAGTGTTGCCTGGTGAAGAGAATTACAAGCAAGCACGATACCTTCCTGCATGTCCTCTGGAGTTGTTGGAATATCACGATAGACAATGTCTTTAATGCATCGCCAAAGAAAAAAAGACCAGAGGATTTAAACCAGGAGACATAATAGGCCAGGCAACTGTTCCTTCTCAACCAATCCATCTTGCAGGATACCTTTGGTTCAGAACACGATGTGCACACAAGGCATAATGTGCTGGACATTCATCGTGTTGATACCACATAAGCATTCTGGTTCTTAGCGGCACTTCATCCAGAAGAGGAGGAAGAATTCGTATGAGGAAGGTGGCATACGTTGTGCCATTTAGACAACTATTTATGAAATAAGGGCCAATAATTGTAGTACCAAGCATCCCACACCAGATGTTAGCTTTCCATTGATGCTGATGTTCCACCTGTCAGCCGTCGTGGGTTGTCACTGGACCAATAATGCATGTTCCTTGTATTTACCTGACCTTTGTTTGAGAAGGAACATTCATTGGTAAATATAACATTGGAGAAAAAGTTCGGGTTGGTGAGAATTTGCTGCTGTGCCCACTGACAAACCTGTACACGATTCTGGAAGTCATTCCCATGCAATTCTTGATGTAGGTGGTAAGGATGAAATCGGTGATGTGTAAGAATACTATGTACGCTGGCTTTAGGAATGCCAGTCTTGTATTCAAGCTGTCATGTGCTAACATGTGGATTCATAGCAATGGAAGCAAGAATAGTAACTTCAGCAACTTCGTCTGTGCCAGTGCTGTGACGACTGCGTTGTCGTGGGTTGAAACTTCCTGTTTCCTGAAGTGTCGCAACATGACGAGAAAACATCCATTGAGAAGGTGGGTTCTTGGCAGAATATTGCTCTCTGTACAGTCCTGCTGCCTGCATAGCATTTCGCCTACCTTCAACAACAACAACAATAAAAGAAATGTTATGTCGATGCAGTTTGTAGGAAGGACAGCCTTTACTGTATGCCTACTCTATGCAATAGTATTTAAAAGGACTAAACTACTGTACTAAATGTACCCATACATAAGAAAACGGTATTGCAATTACTGTTCTGCCGAATTACATTATCCATAGATGAGTAGCATTTCTACCTTTTCTTTGTTGGTGTTCATTCTACTCACACAACTCTTCAACTGATGATAGTTTACAGAATGATGGCTGTGCATTCTACTTATGTTTACATTTGTCCTCTTGTCAATGTCAGCACGTGGATGTGTTCCATGTTGGCCGTGAATCCAGTATTTTGAGGCTGTAAGAACCTCGCAGTGAGGAACTGTTATTTTAGAAATAACTGTATTTCCAATAATTTGTTTATATGGAGTGCCATTTACTTTTTATTGGCAGAACGTGAGAAACTGCACAATTACATTCCACTTTAAAGTCACAGATAATTTCCATTCTTCAAGAAAATAATGAACTGTCTATTTCCGTAACAACTATCACACTGATCTCAACTACATGTTCGAATAACGATATATTGATGATGCAGTCTTAACTAACACAGATCACAGCAGACAGCAAGTCTGTCCTCTGGCACTGCCATGTGAGACTGCCAAACCAGCTCCGATCTTACAGCCAAACAGCTTTATCAACCATCCAAGTTGGGCGCGATCCGAAGATCACCAAAGTGCTTCGTCTGCCTTTTTGTTTAGCAGTTGTTTATTATTCTGCTGGTTATTAATACTTGTGAAATAATGGAATGACCGCATACTATTGAGAGATGCTTTAATTTGAAAATCAAGTAAAAACCCAGTCACAGAGAAGGATCGCAGTTTCAGGCAGTCTTTCTCATGATACTCATACTGAGCAGACCATCTATCTCTGGTACCTCACACTACATTGCATCATCTTGTTACTGCTGGCTTCTCAACTGCTCCATAAAGAACATGTTGTATCTAAAATGATAGCTGGAAAGCCATAACTATTACAGCTTTACAAATAAGTTAATGTGGTAAATATTTGACATTGAACATGTAAGCGAGAGGAAGGTTAGAAAATGTCTGAAATTACGTTTAAATGTTTTTGTTAGTTCATAAAGTGCTCTCATGAAATACTGGATGAGTATAGTCTTGGGAATTTGCACTCCACTTTAAGAAAAACCTACTTTTTCATGCATCTTATTGTTTATGATATGATTAACTATGTGTTAACAATGATTTGATTTTGCAGGTACATTCAGTGGTATAAATGGATACTCTCTGACAAATGTAGTGTGAGTAGTTAATAGTAAAGAAATAATAATTAAAATATTGTGCCTAATATAGAAGTTCTATTATATGAACAGCAAAAATGTAAAAAGCGATGAATTTTTTTTCCTCTCATCGCTTTTGACTATGGTGGTGGTGAGGGAGGGGGAGGGGGGGGGGGCGAATGTGGGCCCTTCTGAGGAAAGTTTTGTAAAGGTCTGAAATTGCATAGAAAAATTGCTGCAAGTCACTACGTGCTCTCATTCTTAAATACTGAATAAATACAGTCTGGGTATTTTTGTGCTGTGTGTTTTACTGCCTTAAGATACACAGTTTCTAAATGTAATACTGTTTTACACTTTTAACACAGGTTTGTACTTCTCAATAATAGATTATGACAGCATTTACAATTTTTGAAATCAGCCAATAATTATATGAAGTATTGAAAATCAAATTTTTGTTGCCCCTGGAAGCTGTTAGATAGGCAACCTGCAACTGGATTAATACACCATGAACCTTCTTAGCCATTTCGTAATGGAGATCACTGAGAGGCAAAGAACGGTACACTGATAGTGCAGTAGTTCAGTTTGTGAATATTATTATATTGAATTAGACAGCATGGATTAAAACTCAATGTTTTGTTTCTGTTAGGAACAACGACTTTCAGAGCTGGCTGAACGACTGGCACTAAAGGAAGAAGTGGAACGAGAGAGGATTATCAGTGAGTCCCGGTGTCGGCTGGATGCTATCAGAGTCAACACAGAGCAGCAGGAGCGTATTCTCAGGTAAAATGCTGTGCAGTAATTATTTTACTTGTGGTTCACTACGACAACTGCTGAAATTTTCAGTGGCTCTCAGATAACTCTATTGCCGGCACAAAATCATTGAGTGCTGTGCAGTCAATATAATGAGTGTACACTGTTGTCAAAATTCAAGCTATGATATTAGAGAAAGGAGAAAATTTTGCCATATGGCACATGAATGGCATTGATATTAATTGAAATGTGTTTTTGTTAATTTTGTTCATATTATTCAACAACAACAGCAGCAGCAGTAGCAGTAGTAGTATGGTATGTGGATCACTTTTACAAGGATATTGTATATTGTATGGTTATATTGTTTTGCCCACTGTTTCACCTGCACACACATAAGCATACATTTCACAAAGTTTTCACATATTTCACATGTATTTGTATACGTATTTCGTCTGTATCTCTACTGAATTTTGTCCTGCAGTTTCATCTGAATTGTGAGTAAACTTGGATACTGCCAGTAACTGATTATGTAAATGTATCTGTGGTACTGAATTGTATGGCACAATCTTTGGCCCCAAAATACAGTGTGGTTGATGCTTTGAACAACACAAATGAGAGAGATTGTGGTTCATAGTCTTAAAGAACAGCAAGTCAACTAATTGTAGGAAATAAATACCAACAGTCCACTTTTGCTCATTTCTACATGGCACCTCTTCTGATCATCAGTTCCATCCCAAGCAGTAGTACGGGTATCTTAGTCTTTTTTATGCAAATAATGAGTCAGTACCTACTAGATTTGGTTGAAATTGCATTCCTGAGCTATGCTTTTATGTTACAGCCTTTCAGTCAAAACCCTCTGCCATAGGGATGCTAGGAGTGTCTTACCATCCCCGTAAATTTTTCCAGGTAACAAGCCATATGTGTGCCAGTTATATCAGGCATTACAGAGACATGCTGTTTTATCACCACTTGCACACCACCTTAAATTGTTTCCTGAGTATCTCTGTGATGGTTTGCTGGGTAATGGCAATGCAATATGTTAGCTGGAGGTTAGGCATCTAACATCAAAATGTCTTTACTGAGGTGGGTGTCCACTACAAACAGAAAACATTGAGAACAGCAAGTGTGGTCAAATGTGAGCTACTGCCTGCATTGCCTTGCCCAAAAGCAGTGCGGTCCCCATTGCCGTTCAGTGAACATGCAATTACAGAGGAACCCCATGTTCAACAAGAATGTCCTACCTTCAGCACTAGATTAAATAAATTTTCTTCAGAAGCTGACAATCATCATTTGATGGTTATATATATAAAATAGAAAGAAACTTCCACATGGGAAAAATATATTAAAAACAAAGATTCCAAGACTTACCAAGCGGGAAAGTGCCGGTAGATAGGCACAATGAATAAAACACAAACACACACACACAGAATTTGAGCTTTTGCAACCGGCGGCCGCTTCGTCAGGAAAGAGGGAAGGAAAAGGAAAGATGAAAGGATGTTGGTTTTAAGGGAGAGGGTAAGGAGTCATTCCAATCCCGGGAGTGGAAAGACTTACCTTAGGGGGAAAAAGGATAGGTATATGCTCGCGCGTGCACACACACACACACACACACACACACACACACACACACACACACATATCCATCCATACATACACAGACACAAGCAGACAAATATGTCGGATTGGGAGAGAGGTTTGGAGGAAAGGTTAACTACTGAATTGGGGTGTTGTGGTTCCAGATTGTGTTGACTAGAATTTTGAGGTGTTGGGGGGAGTGGAGCTGGAAGTGGGAGATTGAGTAGATGGGAGAGACTGGGTCTGTGTGCAATGAGAGGAGGTTGAGGTTTGTTGGAAAGCTTGTGGAGGGTGAGTGAGTTGCCTTTCCGGAGGTGGGAAACCAGGAGATTGAATAGTTTTTTTAGGTGGAGGGTGGCATGCTGTTCTAATTTGCAGTTGGCCTGTAGGAGGATGCTATGAACAGCCGGTGTGGATGTGGGAGAGGAAAGATTGAGGACTTTGATTTGGGATAGGAGTTGACGGGTGTGTTCATTGGCCGAGTCGATGTATAGGTGAAGGATTAGGCGGGTGAGGGCTATGGATTGTGCAGTTTGGAACTGGTATAAGGACTGATGGAAAGAAGGATTTCAGCCAGAGATGGGAACTTTAAGTGTGAGGCCTTTGGGGGTAATGCCAAATTTCAGACAAGCCTGAGTAAATAAAATATGGGAGCGTAATCTGGCTAGGGTGAAGGCATGTTTGCGGAGGGAAAGTAAATAAAATTTAATGGGATTGTTGTAGTGATGTTGACATGGTATTAGACGAAAGGATGTGGGTTTTAAGGGAGCGGGTAAGGAGTCATTCCAATCCCGGGAGCGGAAAGACTTACCTTAAGGGGAAAAAAGGACAGGTATACACTCACACGCACACACATATCCATCCGCACACTCACACATACACATGTGCGGATGGATATGTGTGTGTGCGAGTGTATACCTGTCCTTTGCTGTCCACATGGAGAAGAAGGTATGAGTGGAGGGTGGGTAGGTCAGGGTTTTGGGGTAGGGGCAGAGGTGGATGTTGGGCATGGGTCAGCAGAGATTGAGGTCAGGACAAATACAGGATCGAAGGATGGGTTGTGAGGATAGCTCCTGCCTACAAAATTTGGAGAAGCTGGTGTTGTCCAGAAGGGACTAGGTGATACAAGTTGTGAAGCAGCCTTTGAAATGGAGCAGATAATGCTCAGCACCTGTCCCACCATTTGGCGATCAGCTCCACACTCTGCCACAGGTTGGTTGTGTCCATTTGCTCAAGTGGACTGCTGGTTAGTGATTGTGCCTACATAAAATGCTGTGCGGACATTGCAGTAACTGTTATGGGATAAGACAAGCCTGTGATGCAACTGAATTAGGATGTGCTGTTTGGTTGCATTGGACAGATATTGTAGCTAGATCTTCCACAAAGAAAAGTGGCACGGAGTGAGTGTGGCTGAAGGACAGACAAAGATATTGCATGGATAAGGTGTACAATGGAATACCACTTTCGGAGAGGTGAAAAGTATTCTGTGTATATTGCTGCTCATTTCCAGTTGTGACAATAAGCCCTTGTGAATAATATGGTTAATTTATACCTGTCCAGGGTGGTATCAGGTAATGCAGCTGGTTTCAGGAGCTAGTGGATGGATTAGGGGTATGGGAAATCTGTCTGTGGTCTAGGTTTGTGGGATAGTGCATGTCTGAAAAGGTTTCAAACAGTGGAAAATCCAGGATGGAATGTAACAATATTATGAGAAGGAAAGTTGCCACTCACCATATAGCGGAGATGCTGAGTCACAGATAGGCACAACAAAAACATTTTCACACTTAAAGCTTTCAGCCAATGGCCTTTGTCAACAATAGACACACAAATGTGCACACACTCTCACGCAAATGCAACTCACACACACGACTGTAGTCTCATGCAACTGAAACCAGTTGCCTGAGACTGCAGTCGTGTGTGTAAGTTGCATTTTCATGAGTGTGTGTGCATGTATGTGTGTCTATTGTCGACAAAGACCATTGGCCAAAAGCTTTGAGTGTGAAAATCTTTTAGTTGTGCCTATCTGCGACTCGGCATCTCCACCATATGGTGTCCATAAAGCTTTTAGTCAGACAGTATGCTGGATGGGGGAACTATCATCACAACAGATGCTCTGTCCTCAGGTGGCCAGACTACATGGGAGTGAGTTTTAGTGTGGTAGCTATCAAAATGCAGGCACTGCTGATGATTGGGCCTGGATAAGGTAGCTGAGCAGGTGTGTATGTATATATGTACGTATATGTGAGTATATGTGCCCAACAGCCATGAAGAAGGATTTGTTCAAAAGCTATCAATGTTTTCAGCCTTGCTTATGTGCCTGTCAATGACTCAGCTGCTGGGGTATATTTTGAGTTTCTGCCTTTACTCCTTCCATTATTTATATTCTATCAGAGACTTATCTTTATTGTATCCACATTGTTTTGCAATGTTCTCAAATGTGGACTGTGTGTGTGTAATGTACTACTTTTTAATGCCAGTGCTCTGTCTTGTTATACTAAACCCTAAGAAGTGAAACATCATTGTAATATAAAACTGAAAGTAGATAAGCAGACATTTTTGTGAAATAGTTTCTTTATTTCCTGATGGTATCCAATTACCGTATCATAAAAGCAGAAAAAGGTCTTGGCATAATCTTGGATAATCATCTAAATCAGAAAGAACAAAGTTGCAGTATGCCTTTTATATGCAATCCAGAAATGTGGAAAAGTATTTGTCCCTCAAATTAAACAAACTGTAAAGAAGACACGTCAGGTTGCAGACAGGCACAATTAAAAGACACTTACATAAAGCTTTCGGCCACAGCCTTCATCAGCAGAAGAGAGATACATGCCATTCACATACACAAGTAAAATGCATTCTGGTCCGAGATGCTGGAGTTGGCGGTCGTGTGTGTGTGAGGTGTGCTTGTTTGTGTGTGAATGATGTGTGTGTCTCTCATTTACTGATGATGGCTATAGCTGAAAGGTTTATGTAAGCACCTTTTAATTGTGCTTGTCGGCATCTTGACATATCTTCTTTATGGTAAGTAGCAATGTGTCTTTTTCTACATTATTTATGTTCCTACATGCAGTTTCCATTGTTTGTTCAATTTAGACAAAGATTAGTCCAGTTTTTATTGCTGTCAAAACTTGACTACTGTGATGTAGTTCATCACACCCCAGGTAGTGAAAATTCCATGAAATTGAGGTAACTATAAGCATTTTTGTAAGATACATTTGTCACATTTGGTTGTTTCAATGTGTGAGTCCCACCTATGCTTCTTTAGGTTGGATGTCACCTGAAAAGTGACATAATTTTTACATTCTCTGTTCACTTAATTGTGAACGTGCCCTCAACACCTCTTCTCCTCACACATCAGATACCTATGATCATTGCACAACTGCTATACCAGATTAGATACATCCAGCATCTTGGCTGTACTTTGCATAATGCTGAATCTTTCTCCATTTCCTTTTCCATTTTAACCAAATGACTGTGGAGCAAATTATGCTGCAACTTGTGTCTTATTCAAAACCACACTGCATTCGAGAGGAAATAAACCTTTATCTTTTATCATAGGCCTAGTCTCCTTCTCCACATATATCAGCCACTTTCTTTCAGTCCAACAGGGAACTGGTATCTCTGTCACACTGTAAACTGTCCATGCTCTTCTCACCCCTTTCTATTTTTGTTTACTCCCTTCCATCTCATTTGCTAATTGTACTCCATTAGTTCTCACTCTTCTTGTGACTGTATGGCAGCTGGCAAGACTCATTGGAATCAAGTTGATTTACTCATAAGAGAAACATCAACAGATAACACAAACACAGCTGTCAGGTAAGTAAGACAGGTCACAAGAGTGTGTACAGGCCATTAATCGCAGAACTGCAGTACAGAAAACTGTGTGCATTGTAGCTGCCTCAAATGCTCACTCCTGCTATGAAACAGAGAAGATTGCAATCCCAAAAACAAGAGAGTGTAAATGGAATTGTGCTACAAAGGATTACCAACACTAAAAATATTCAAGATGGTGCCGTCAGCTGGTAAAGTCACACTCGTAGTGTTCTGAGATGTTCAGGACACCACCATAAACACTGCACAGTATTGTAAGACCCCCAGAAAATTGAAAGCTCAAAGTCGAAGGGTCTGTCCACATCTGGAGTACTCTTTCCTTCAGCATGACAATGCCAGGCCAGACATGAGCACTGCAACATCTACAGCACTCCCATGCCTTGGGCTCACTGTCGTCGATCATCCGTACAGTCCCACTTGCCCCACCCTATTTTCATCTGCTTCCAAAACTTAAAGAACACCTTTGAGCGGTTTACTTTGATAGTGATGTTTCAGTGCAAACAGAGGTGGTGACTCTGTCAACAAAGTCGAACACTCTACAGTGATGGTATGAACAAACTGGCCTCTCATTGGGAAAATGGGATCATCACCATGGTGACTATGTTGAGAAGAAGTATGTAGACATTAAGAATAAAAAGACAGAACGTTCATAACATTGGTTTTTTTCAAAAAGCTTGACGAGTTACTCATAAAAAAGTGCCATTACTTTTTAGCATATCCCCGCATATGCACATGTGTGTGTGAGCATGCGTGTGTCTGACTGTTTGTGGGTGTACTATGATCGTTCATTATCATCATCATCATGATCATTACGTATTGCTCATGTATGATAAAAGTTATAATATTCATTCAATGATAATGCTTGGTTATATTTTTAAGACAGAAATAAATTCATAAATACTTAAATATTGTTACTGAACTTTAGGGCAGAGTGTGAAATGAGGCTGCAGCAGCTAGAAGCAGACTGCAGGGCACGGCTGGAGGCATCGCAGCGGGCGCGCGCTGAGGAGATGGCGAGGATAGAGGCGGAGGACGAGGCGCAACTGCGAGAGGCGCGCGCACGGCTGGCTGTCAAGCAGGCGGAGCTGCAGCGGCAGGTGGACGCTGCGATCGCCGAGAGGGAGGCCCTCCTGGCCAAGCACAGGAAGGTAGGTGGCTGGCACCACTTTCTCACCTCACTGAGTACAGATCAAAGTCACTGACTTACAGAACACGAGGCTTGTTATGAATGTACTGAAAAACTGCTTGCTAAGTTACTTTACAGTACTTCTTAATATACTATAGATCCTTTGAACAACAAACATGCCCAGTGATTGGAAGAAAGCAAGGGCACATCCATCTACAATAAGAGTGACAGAAGTGATCCATAGAACTATCATCCAATCTCATTTGCAGCTGCCGAAACCTTAGAACATACTATGAGCTCAAACACTGTGAGGTATCTCGATCAGAATGACCTCCTCCGTGCCGACCAACCCAAATTCTGAAAACAGTGGTTGTGTGAAACCCAACTCACACGTCTGTCACATGACATCCTGAAAGCCACTCATTGAGGCAATCAGGTGAGTGCAGGATTTCTCAATTTCCGAAAAGGTATTTGACTTGATACCTTTCTACACTTATTATCAAAAGTATGATTCTATTGGGGTACTGAGGGAAATTTGTGACTGGCTTGAGGATTTATTGCTACAGAGAGGATGGACCACGTAATCTCAGATGGAATCTTTGACAGAAAAGAAACATATTGAGTTATGTCCAAGAAAATTGCGTTGGGCCCATTGATCCTCATGTTGTACATTAGTAAACTCGTGGACAATGATATAATAAACTCTGATGCTCTGTAAATAATGCAGCTATGTATAATGAAGCATTATCTGAAAAAAGATGCACAAATATCCATCCATATCTTGATAAGATTTAACAGTCGTGGAAAGAATGACAACGTGCTGTGAGGGTTCGAAAATATAAAATTTTGCAAAAAATTGTAATATCCTATAGCTACAACATCAAAAAGTCACAACTACAATCAGTCAACTCATGTAAATACCTGAGTAACAGTTTTTAGGCATTTGATGTAGAATTACCGCGTATGCTCAGTCATAGATAAAGCAGGTGTGAGACTTCAGTTTGTTTATAGAATACCTTAGAAAACTGGAAAAACACTATTATTCTGCTTGCATGTAACTCTTCGTAGAATACTGCTGAAGAGTGAACGACCCCTACCAGATGGGATTTGCACGGCATTTACATGCGGCGCTGTCTGACGGCCATGCAGCAGCCACGCCACCTAAACGGCCAGCCAGCCAGCCAGCGGCCGCCAGACTTGGACTCAGTGTTGATTTGACTGTTACCGAGTACACATGTCTTACTTTGTCTACTTGCTCTGTGACTTACATTTATTGTGTCGTCTCTCAAATATATATGTGTTCAACTTGACGTTATAACAATTGGTGACGAGGTAGTGATTTTTCTTTTCCATCGTTGACCCACAGATTCCCATGGCTACTTTGGAGCAGCTATTGCAAGGTCTCATAGAACAGCAAACGCTTCTTACTAATGCAATTCGTGATTTAATCTTGGCATCCAGTGCGGGGCGTCTCTCGTCATTGTCAATACCACCTTTTCCTCCTTACGATGAGACAGTGAAAGACTGGTCTGATTATGAAAAACGTCTTCGACAGCACTTCTTGGCATTTCGTGTCGTGGATGAGCAAACATGTAAGTCTCTGTTCCTTTCATGGATTTCACCTCAAATGTATCGGTTGTTGTCGCAATTGGCTCCTTTGAAAGATTCTGTGTCTTTGTCCTTTGCTAAAATGTGATCACTTCTGTCCATTTATTTTCAAAAGCACACACATGTGGTAGCCTCTCGTGTTGCCTTTTATCGTTGTAAAAAACAACCAAATCAATCCTATCGTGCTTGGACTGTTGAACTTCATGGGCTCAGTCGAAAGCGTCAATTTGTTACTGACGTTCACAAAGAATCCTACGCCGATTCCATGGTACGAGATGCTATTATCTGGTCGGTGCCCGACAAAGAAGTTAGGCAACATGCCCTTCAGTTGGCAAATCCGACTCTAGATGAAGTCCTATTCATCGCGCAGTCTTTTGAAATTTCTCATGTCACTGGAGTGCAAATAGAGGCAGGGGGTGACGTCGGGGAAATACAACCTCTGTGCGCTGTTGATGATGCGTGCGGCGCGTCCCTGCTGGCTGATGTGGCCGCAGTATGCTCCCACACGCAACCTCAGCCTAACTGTAAACAACCCTCTAAGAAACTGCAGCAAAACCCCGGTAACTTCCTTCATGTCTGCAGTGTTTTACAAAACATTCACAGGAGGATTGTCCCCAACATTGGGCTGTGTGTCACAATTGAAAAAAGAAGGGTCATGTGTCTTCAATTTGCAAATCCGACCGCATACATGATATTCATGACCGTGACACTGATTCCTTTTCTGTGTTGTCTATCAATTGTACTTCCTACCTTTCAGGGAAGTTATTCATCACTGTCCACATCCTTGGTTGGTATGTTCACATGCAAGTGGATACTGGTTCTGCTGCCACTATCATCAATTCTCAGATGTATCTTCAGTTGGGTTCTCCAACCCTATCACCTGTCACTTGGCAATTATGGACGTACAATAAACAGAAGATTTCTCTCTTGGGACAATTTAATGCTGCGGTATTCTACAAATCGGTCGTTCGCACTGTTCCCACATTTGTGGTCGACCAGAGTAATGCAGAGAATCTTTTTGGTTTCGATGCCTTTCGTATTTTTGGGTTCTCCATAGATGACTCTGTCAATATTGTCTCTGATGCTATTCCTTATGCTCAACTGGATTCCTTGTCGATGACATTTTCATCCCTGTTTTCTCCTGAGTTAGGCCACACAAACGACTTTGAAGCTCATATCATGCTCAAACTCACTGCTCGGCCTAAGTTTTTTCGGGCTCCGCCTCTTCCTGTGGCCCTTCATGATCAGGTAAAATGGGAGCTGGACCGTCTCACTACTTCAGGGGTCTTGCTTCCTGTCACTTCCAGTGAGTGGTCCTCTCCTGCCATTGTCGTTGCTAAGCCCAATGGGGATATTCATCTCTGTGGCGATTTTAAAGCCACTGTAAATGCTCAATGCCTCATCGACACTTACCCTATGCCCCAACCTGAAGAATTGTTCACTAAATTGACTAGAGGACAGTATTTTTCTAAAATTGACCTGCCAGAAGCTCATAATCAACTTCTTCTCGACACTGCTTCCCGGCAGTTTCTGGTCCTTTACACGCCTTTCGGCCTCTGTCAATACCAACGATTGCCATTCGGGGGTTGGCAGTGCCCCTGCTCGTTTTCAGCGATTCTTGGAACAATTATTGCTCCCTGTCCCTGGGTGTATCAATTACATGGACGACATTGTTGTCACTGGCTCCACCACTGAAGAACATATTCAAAATCTCCACACACTTTTTCATGTCTTACAGAGTGCCGGTCTTAAGTGTAATCTTCAGAAATCACAATTTTTTCAGGCATCTATCACATACTTGGGGTTCCAACTCTCTCGGAATGGTATTCATCCGCTTCAGCAGACTGTCGCTGCGATTGATGCCCTTCCTCGCCCTACATCTGTTAAGGAACTGCAGGCCTTCTTTAGGAAAATAGCATACTATCACAGGTTTTTACCGTCTGCGGCTTCGGTGGCTCAGTTGTTGCATCTCCTGTTGCATAAAAACATGCCCTTTCACTGGTCTGCATGCGGCTTTACAGAAATTGAAGACTATGCTGAAACAGGCCCGTGCCTGGCTACTTATTGACCTGGCCAACATCTCATTCTGGCCACGGACGCCTCTCAATACAGGGTTGGTGCAAGCCTTGTGCACCATTTTTCTGAAGGTTCTGAACGACCCATTGCTTATGCCTCCAAAATGATCACGGATGACCAATGAAAGTATTCTCAAATTGAAAAAGAAGCTTTGGCCATCATTTATGCTCTTCATAAGTCTGGTGTTTTTCTTTATGGATCCATATTTCATCTTGTTACGGACCACAAACCACTTGTTTCCTTGTTTCATCCATCAACGTCGCTTCCTGACAAGGCTGCACACCGCCTCCAGCATTGGACTCTTTACTTGTCTCGTTTCAATTAAGAGATTCATTTCCAGCCGACGGCTCAACATGCGGAAGCTGATGCACTGTCTCACCTTCCCATGGGTCCTGCTCTGGCATTCGATAGGATTTTTGTGCCCGTCACGGTGTCATGCATGTCACGGCCCCTCCGTTCCATCCACAGTCAAACGGTGAGGCTGAACAACTGGTCCGCACATTTAAGGCTCAGATGAGGAAACTCCAGACTTCTTCTGCTGCTGCTGATGCGCTTCTCCAATTTTTGGCTTCTTACCGTTTCACCCCCATGGGCGACCACAGCCCGATGAGCTCTTACATGGCCGACAGCTCCGCACGCTACTTTACCTTCTGCGGCGTTCCACCTCACGGCCGCGGGTGCCTTCGCTTGGCCGGTTCACTGCCGGCGACCTTGTATGGATATAGGGATATGGCAGGTGGCCAAAATGGAGTCCTGGCCGCATCTTACGTCACCGTGGCCAATGCCTGTATGAAATCCAGATGGACACGGGTGTTGCAGTGCGTCATTCAGACCAGTTTCGACCTTGTGTGCCGGCAACGCCTGTTCCGAATGCTGCTACGCCACCTCTGGCTCTACTTGACACTCGGGATCTTGGAATCTCTCATTCCTCACGAGGCAGCCCTCTCACTATCATCTCGGTGCCAGCACAAGAACTGACACCATGCAGGATCCAGATTACCATCATCTGTTGGAGCAACTCTACTTGCCTCCTTCTCCTACGGACACTGACACGTCACCTATGTCTCCTATTATAACAACCGGACTTGTCGCAATGGGCAGATTGGGGCACGGGGCCGCAGCAGATTCGACCCCCACATCTCCTGTCATCTCAACCCGTTATCATCGGGGACACTTCTGTCCATACGGGAAGTATCCTCCTCGAGACTTTTCGGCCAGTCAAACTACACCTATGGGCGTTAGAAATCTACAGGCCACCTCCATCAAGACCAGTGCAAAAAATTCAAAGAGTGGGGGAAGAGTTGTGACTTGCCGATCTTTCAAAGTGCCGACGCGCAGTTACGCGCGTCATTTACATGCGGTGCTGTCTGCCAGCCATGCAGCAGCCGTGCCACCTAAGCGGCCAGCCAGCCAGCAGCCGCCAGACTTGGACTCAGTGTTGATTTGACTGTTTCCGTGTATACAGGTCTTACTTTGTCGACCAGCTCTGTGACTTACATGTATTGTGTCGTCTCTGAAATATATGTGTTCAACTTGACGTTATAACAATACTGAGCGTATACAAAGAAGGACAAGGCAAATTCCTACAAGTTTGTTTGACAAACAGGAGAGCAATACAGAAATATTGAAAAGCCGAAACTGGCAGATGCCATTAATCCCACAAAATCGTACTTATTAAGTTTCAAGCACCAGCAGTAAGTTGAGAGTCTAGATCTATTCTTCATCTCACATGCATCTCTCCCAAAGAATCGTGAAAATTCTTAACACTTTATACCACACTAGCTACTCTCTGCCATGCACTTTTCAGCTGTTTTTGGAGTATATACATAAATGTAGAGGTAGAAGAGATCAAATAATTGAACTATGCTCTACGTAATGTTAAAAATTCTTAACTTATAATGCCCACTACAAATAGTGTGTTTCAGAAGAGGGCTATCATCTCTTATGTGTAGTGGTATTATTTGTGTGTGCGTGTGTGTGTGTGTGTGTGTGTGTGTGTGTGTGTGTGTGTGTGTGTGTGTGTTTTCGGAGAGGGAGAAGAGAGTCATTGAAATAGTTAAGCTTAAAACTGTATAATCATGTAAAATGAAAGAGAAACCCTTAATGAGTCATCTAAATGGTCAGTGTGTTGCTATATTTTCAGCTGGGAGTATATATTATAATACATAAAAATTTGTTCCACACCATAGTCAGAAGTCACAATTATAAACCATGAACGGTGCAGATAACTAATTATTATCAAGTAGGAGTACTTCTGTACAATGATGGTGATAGTGTTTACGTGTTTGCAACTTGTCTTGAAAATTGGGATTATTCGAGGAATTCTTAGAGACTCTTGGGGGAGCTGAACAGTTTATAGGTGGCAATAAATGTTCTGATACATTTTGCCACAAACACTGTAAGGTTCTGTATCAGAAACAATAGTGTGTGGGGTCATGTAAGAAAACATGTAAGAAGTGCATTTGATTGTAATGTTTGTTGGTTGATGGCAGCCACTTTCAGCATACTTGTAAATGTTGGCAATATTCATTGCCCTTCGTGGCTTCTCAAGCTCCAGGTCTGTCTCCCACTGAACAATTTTGAAAGCTCAGAAAGTAATATTTGTGTGAAAATCTTTCATGTAGCTATGAACTCATCATTCCACATAGAAACAAGTATTTTTTTTAATTTTATAAAAAATTATGAATATGGATCCATAATTGAACATGAATATTTTGTATATCAGCATTGAATATTCAGGCTTTCATTCTTTTTTATACTAGTTTTGACAGAGAAAAGTCACAGTGTCATGGTTAAAGTTGGTGACTGTTGTACTGTGAAGAATGCCCCATTTGAAATGTTATTATTGTACTTATATTACACTCTAGTGACCATATTCTAATATACCACATGGCAACTCAAAAGATATCATTCGCAGCCTTAAAAGCTACTAAAGTAAAACTTGTTCTCACATACAGTCAAAAACGGTTGAGAAAAATTTAGAATTTTCACCTGTAAATATCATGGCTTTTGATAAAACAAAACTGCCCACCTGTTTTAGGTTTTGCTTTGGATGGCATTTTAGTATTGTATTGTTCCTGGTGGCCACATATTGTGAAGTATAGGTGTAGAGCTTTGATCTCTGAGTGAGAAACATGAAGTGGTTTTCATATTTGGCACTGAACACTCACTGAAAATTTTTCCCACTAATGAAGCAGAATTTTTATACAGGGTGCTTCAGAGACACTCTACTACTTCAAAATTTAATGAATATTTGTTGTGATGGTTCACACAGCTGTTGTTTAAAGTTTTGAGAAAATGTATCAAATATTTTACATTTTTTTAAAGATATGTTGTGACTACCAAACCTAAATTCAATTTCTGGCCAAAGCCCTCCAACATGTCAGGTTTAACTGTTAAATCTGTTGTAAAAGGAAATTTATTACATGACTGCTTACCCACTTTTTAAAATTTAATCATATGGCTTGCCCCCTCTCCCGATGGGTAGGCCGTTCGCCGGGTGTTGGTCTTTCAATTTGACACTACTTCGGTGACCTGCAGTCAATGAGGGTGATAGGATGATGATGATGATGAGTACAGCACAACACCCAGTTCCTGGGTGGAGAAAATTCCCCAATCTAGCTGGGAATTGAACCCGGGCCCAGAAGATTGACAATGCTTCACGCTGACCACTCAGTTACCGAGGGCGGACTGTTTACCCATGTATAGCACAGAAACAAATATCAATGAACTGATAATTCTAAACTGCCAAGCAACTGTCATCGTACAATACAATTCCAGATTCGCTCACATACGTGCATCCAGGATATTGCTGTGTGGCCACTGTAAGAAAAGCTGAGACAATGTAAGGAAGCAAGCCTCACAAGTCCAAAGAGTATAAGCAGAGTCTATGTAAGATAATGAGATGATTATGTAGGCAGGAACAGAGCCACAGGTGCAAAAAAAAAGTGTGCTTGTGGCTTTGTTGTAGACTTTGTGCTGTGGCACTGACCATCAGACTGGCTTATGTCATGTATCACCTTGGGGGCCCAGTTGTTCACAGTGTCTGTGAACCACTGTTGGGCCAACATATTAGACTAACTTCTTCAGTTGTGCTGTTGGTTCTCATTCTGAAACCAGCAAGTGTATGTGATTAACATAATATAAAAACTCCTTTCTTACACTTTCTGAGATGTAAAAATTGAGAGATGTCATGTCTGGTGAATGAGATGGCCACACAAACAGCCCAACATGACCAGATTTAGTGATTGGAAATTTTAGTTGTGAAGGAATGACTTTGTTTCCTTTCTCTTATTAGCGATCAGCACTATAGAAATCAGGTCAATGTTCTAGTTTTGTAGGTACACCTTTTAAGCAAAAGGAAATTTAAACAAGTAAATAAGTAACATAACATAATATAACTAAGCTGTGTTATATAATATAAAATACATGTAAGCTGGTTGGCATGATCTCACAGTCATGGAAATCAAAAATCAAACTTAAGGTTGATTTTGATAAATGTAATCTCAGCTTTATTGCAGAGATCTAGCTATGAGAATAAAACAGGACTTTAGGAGAATAATGTATTTAATTGATGGAAGTAAATAGAATCTTGTCTCGTGGCAGTGTAGTTCAGAAACAAGGTAAATGTTAGCAACAAATTACAATGTTAGACAAGATAATGTCTAACTCTTTGCATATCATGCTAGGGCATACATAAATAGACACTGAATAAAACCATCATTCATATCTTGTAGTTCCAGAAATAATCATTGAGAAATATTAAATTGAAATCAGTACAAGAACTGTGAGGGCTCCTGAGAAAGCAAAGCTCAAAACCAGGGCATGGAAGATGCAGTAGAATACCTTTTGCATCCCAGACTGTGAGAATCTACAGTAAACTAGGTTCCAAATGTGAAACTTTACTGATAAAACAAACTTTAGTGAGACGAGTTAGCCAAGGTCATAAGTCACATGGCACTGTGCGGGTTGAGCTGCTGAGAGCACTGTTGGGAGATGTCAACTCATTGGAGCAGGAGCAAAGACTGAGTATCGTGACAGTTGAGAGCATGTGGCTTCCAGAAAATGTTGGGGAGGGTCATAGATCTGTCTACAGCGGAAGTTGTCAGTGTGGGCCTTTTTCAGTGTGGCAGTGGTATAATACCTGACAGGAGATGCAGTAGCCACTGATGTTTGGGGAGTGCAGCACATCATCTGCTGGAGGCGAAAAATGGTGCGCTATAAGTGTATATTAAATTATCAACTTTTACATTTGGCAAAGGAATTCATATTCTTATTATAGATATACGTGTCCAGCAGACACATTGCGATATATGTTTTTTAACTTAAAGTTAATTAATTCAGAAGATATCAGGATTTTAAGATATTAAAATGTAATTACCGTACAAAAATATATGTATCAAAATTGAAACCCAAGAACCAACAACATAGTTAACTTTGAAGACCAGTAGTTCACAATTTTTAGACAGTGATAAGTTCAGCTTGAATGTCCGTAGTTAAAAAGTCATTAATTATTTGAGATATGATTTCAAGACACTGACCATTATATACCATATAATATTTCATTGTTTTGTTCTGATAATATTTAAGCATGAAATTTTCTGACCGTGATGATGTTCTTATTTTTAATTTTTAAAGGCAATATTCAAAATTTAAACTTTGTTGAATAATATGTAAATGACAGCTTTTTTAGAATGTGGGGAGTTTTTCAAACATATCATTACAATATCAAAAAGTAGTGCCTTGTGGGTTTGTAAAACACAAGGATGCAAAATATTTGGTACATGAAGTAAATGGTCCTAAAAATCTTTATAATTTCCTGTTCCATACCGAAAGGTCTCTCCCACACAGCCTGGCCATCCAGTGACAGCGTATCCACAATGACAAGAACACTATTGTCCAGTATGTTGAGGGTCTCACCAAGACCTTCACAGACAGGCACCATCCTCCAGACCTAGTCTGCAAACAGAAATCACATGTCATTTCCCCACACACCCCCAATCATCCCACCACCCCCAAGAGCCAGCTACGAAAGAGTGCCCCCTTTATCACCCAATACCACCCCAGACTGGAACAACTGAACCACATCCTTCATTAGAGTTTTGATTATTGATCACCATGCCCTGGAATAAAAAATACATCCTACCCAAGATCCTTCCCAGTGTCCATCCAACTTCCACAGCCAGCACAACCCAGCATTTCCTATTCCAGCCCTGTTACAGTCTTAGCTAACCCCATCAAAGGCCGTGCCACCTAGGAAAGCAGCCGTATCATGTTGCAGCTCTGCTGCAACCATTGCACATTTTTTATTTGATACGACTACCACCGAGCTGTCCACTAGGATGAATGGCCACCACCAAACTGTGGCCAAGAGCATGGTACAACAACCTGTAGCACAACATGCTTGGTTTCACTGGCTGCTTCAAAACGCAGAACATCCTCCCCTCCAGAACAAGCTTTTAAAAACTGAGCAGATGGGAGCTATACTTTCAATACATTCTCTGCCACCCAAATTATCTTGCCCTCAACCTACAACAATCTACTTTCCCCAAGCCCTCCACTCAACTGTTTCCACCCTCTCTGTTCTATTACTTTCTCCTTATTCTTGTCTCCTCACCCTCTTTGTGTGCCTCCCTCTGCCAATGCACCTGCCCATGTTTTTCTTTTATTGTTCCTCTCCTTTTCCATTCCCTGTTCCCTCTCTCCCCTCTCCCCACCTCCCTGACAAACAGCATGCTGATGCTTCATCTTTTGGCAGTCTAGTCCCTGCCTGCACCACCAGATAGTGGTCTTCTCTTCCCTCATCCTTACTCTGCTACTCCTTCCCCACCCACTCCAGATTGCTGCTTACGTTCTACATGCCTCAGAACATGTCCTGTCAATAGATTTCTTCTTCTAGTCAAGCTGCATCTCAAATTCCTCTTATCCTCAATTCTATGCAATACCTCCCCATTTGTTATGTGATCTACCAATCGACTCTTCAGCATTCTTTTGTAGCACCATATTTCAATAGCTTCTATTCTCTTCTTTTCTAAACTGTTTATCACCCATGTTTCACATCCATACATGGCCACACCCCATACAAATACTTTCAGAAAAGACTTCTATGGCACTTAAATCTATACTTGATGTTAACAAATTGCTCTTGTTCAGAAATGCTTTGCTTGCCTTTGCCAGTCTACATTTTATATCCTCTCTACTTCGAACATCATCAGTTATTTTGCTGCTCAAATAGCAAAACTCATCTACTACTTTAAGTGTCTCATTTCCTAATCTAATTTCCTCAGCATCACCTGATTTCATTCGACTACAATTCATTATCCATGTTGCATCTTTGTAGATGTTTATCGCGCATCCTCCCTTCACGAGACTGTCCATTCAGTTCAGCTGCTCTTCCACGTCCTTTGCTGTCTCTGACAGAGAATTACAATGTCATCAGCAAACCTCAAGGTTTTTATTTATTTTCCCTGAATTTTAATCTGTACTATGATTTTTTCTTTTGTTTCCTTTACTGCTTGCTCAATACACAGATTGAATAACATCGGGGATAGGCTACAACCCTGTCTTGCTCCATTCCCAACCACTGCTTCCCTTTTGTGCCCTTTGACTCTTGTAACTGCCATCTCCTTTCTGTACAAATTATAAATATCCTTTCTCTCCCAGTATTTCACCCCTGCCACCTTCAGAATTTGAAAGAGAGCATTCCAGGCAACATTGTCAAATGCATTCTCTAAGTCTACAAATGCTATACATGTAGGTTTGTCTTTCTTTAACCTGTCTTCTAAGATAAGTCGTAGGGTAAGTATTGCCTCGTGTGTTCCTACATTTGTGGAATTCAAACTGATCTTCACTGGGGTCAGCTTCTACCAATTTTTCCATTCATCTGAATAGAATTCGTGTTAGTATTTTGCAACCGAGACATATTAAACTGATAGTTCACTACTTCTCACACCTATCCGCATCAGCTTTCTTTGGAATTGCCCTTAAGTGCATCACCCTTGTGTAGACCCTCTACATACTCTTTCCACCTTTCTGCTTTCCCTTCTTTGCTTAGGACTGGTTTCCCCTATGAGCTCTTGATATTCATACTGGCAGTTCTCTTTTCTCCAAAAGTATCTTTAATTGTTCTGTAGGGGTCATCTGTCTTACCCCTAGTGATATATGATTCTACATCCTTACATTTGCACTCTAGCCATTCCGGATTAGCCATTTTGCACTTCCTGCTGATCTTATTTTTGAGACTTTTGTATTCCTTTTCACCTGCTTTGTTTACTGCAATTATTTTATCAATTAATATCAATATCCCTTGTGTTACCCAAGGATTTCTGCTAGCTCTTGTCTTTTTACCTACTTGATCCTCTGCTGCCTTCACCATTTCATCTCTCAGAGCTACCCCTCTTCTTGTCAATCATTCCCTAACACTCCCTATGAAACTCTCTACAGCCTTTCCTTCTCATCCTGTGTGCTAAATCTCCCCTGATCCACGGTTATGGGTGACTTTCCCAAAATTTACCCCTTTTTCTAGACCTCTCTAGTTCTTTTCTTGCACCCCTCTTCCTTTCCCTTCAATCCTCCTGCATGAAGAAGGAGCCACTGGCTCTGACAGCTTGTCAGTGACAACTGTCTCTTATGTATGAGTTCTGACACCACTTGGTGAATAGATTTTTTATCTATGCAGTTAAATTATTTTGCCTCTACAACTTTTGGTTCTTTCAGTTTATCCAGGTCCCATCTCCTAAATTATGTATGAGTTCTGCTGCCACTTGGTAAGTAGATTTTTATCTATCCAGTTAAATTATTTTGTCTCTACAACTTTTGGTTCTTTCAGTTTATCCAGGTCCCATCTCCTAAATTCCTAACTTTTTGCAGTTTCTTCAGTTTTAATCTGCAGTTAATAACCAATAAATTGTGGTCAGAGTCCACCTCCGCCCCTGGAAATGTCTTACAATTTAAAACTCAGTTCCTAAACCACTGTCTTACCATTATATAATCAGTCTGAATCCTTCCAGTGTCTCCAGGTCTGTTCCATGTGTACAGCCTTCTTTCATGATTGGCTTGATTAAGTTATGCTCTGTGCAAAATTCTACCAGGCAGCTGCCTCTTTCATTCCTTATTCCCAGTCCACATTCACCTATTACATTTCCTTATCTTCCTTTTCCTACTATCGAATTCCAGTTCTTCATGACTATTAAATCTTCATCTCCCTTAACTATCTAAATATTTTCTTTTACCTCATCATACATTTCTTCAATCTCTTCATCATCTGCAGAGCTAATTATCATATGAACTTGTACTAATGTGGTAGGTGTGGGCTTTGTGTCTATCTTGGCCACAATTATCCATTCACTGTACTGTTTGTAGTATCTTAACCATTTCCCTATTTTTTATTCATTATTAAACCTATTCCTATATTACCCCTATTTGATTTTGTATTTATAATCCTATATTCACCAGACCAGAAGTTCTGTTCCTCCTGCCACCGAACTTTACTAATTCCCTCTATATCAAACTTTAACCTATCCATTTCCCTTTTTAAGTTTTCTATCCTACATGCATGATTAACGGATCTCATATTCCAAGCTTCAATTGTAGAATGCCAATTTTGTTTCTCCTGATAATGACATCCTCATGAGTAGTCCCCACTCGGAGATCTAAAGGGGGACTATTTTACTTCTGGGATATAGGGTTATAAATACGAAATCAAGTAGGGGTAATGCAGGAGTAGGTTTAATAATGAATAAGAAAATAGGAATGTGAGTAAGCTGCTTTGAACAATAAGGTGAATGCATTATTGTAGCCAAGATAGACATAAAGCCAACACCTACCATATGCCATCTAGCTCTGCAAATGATGAAGAGATTGAAGAAATGTATTATGAGACAAAGAAATTATTGAAATAGTTAAGGGAGACAAAAATTTAATTGCAATGGGGGACTGGAATTCCATTGCAGAAAAAGGAATAGTAGGTGAATATTGATTGGGGGAAAGGTGTGAAAGAAGAAGATGCCTGTTAGAATTTTGCATGGAGAATAATTTAATCATTGCTAATACGCAGTTTAAGACTCATAAAAGAATGTTGTATATGTGGAAGAGACCTGAAGCCACCAGAAGATTCCAGGCGCAGATGTGGACTCTGACCACAATTTATTGGTTGTGAACTGTAGAGTAAAGCTGAAGAAATTGCAAAAAGATAGGAAATTAAGGAGATGGGATCTGAATAAGTTGAAAGAACCAGAGATGGTTGAATGTTTCAGAAGAGGCATTAGGCAATAGTCAACAAGAACAGGTGAAAGGATTACAGTAGAAGATGAATGGGTAGCTTGAAGAGATGAAATAGTAATGGCAGCAGAGGATCAAATAGATAAAAAGACAAGGCCTAGTAGAATTCCTGGAGCATAACCATTATGTAAGTGAAACATGGATGATAAACAATTTAGACAAGAAGAGAATTGAAGCTTTTGAAATGTTGTTCTAACAGAAGAATGCTGTAGATTAGATGGGTAGGTCATGTAAGTAATGAGGAGGTACTAAATAGAACTGGGGAGAAAAGAAATTTATGGCACAGCTTGAATAAAAGATGGGATTAGTTGATAGGACGGATTGTGAGGCATCAAGGGATCACCAATTTAGTATTGGACAGAAGTGTGGGGCATAAAAATCATAGAGGGAGACCAAGAGATAAATACAGTAAGCAGATTCAGAAGGATGTAGGTTGCAGTAGTACACGGAGATGTCTGAGGCTTGCACAGGATAGAGTAGCATGGAGAGCTGCATCAAACCAGTCTTTGGACTCAAGACCACAACAACAACAATTGCAGTTTAACAGTTTTTTGATTCTTTTCCTTTACTTCTACTGTGAAACCTCAATGTCAGTGGGAAGTATCCTGTAGCTTCCCATGAGTATCTTTTAGTTTGATTGAAAAAGAATATTAAATTTTTTGAACCACTAAGAGACTATAGACCTTAGTATAGCACATACATTTCAACTTAATACCTCAAACCTTTCATGAGACAAATGACTTTTAACAGATGGACAGACAAATGGATAACATTGGGCAAAATTTTCTGTGTGATATATTAACATATTAATAATTTTGAATTTTTTTCCTTTACTTGCACTGTGGAACCTTGCTTCTTGCCAACTTACATGATCCAATACTTATTGATTGAGTTTATGAGTATCAAATTTGTGAAATAAATGGAAGTATATTTTGATTGCAATTCCTTAGAACCTTAGACCTACCAAGAGACTGTAGATCTTAGTGTGTGACAGAAACTTGGAGTTGATAGAACTAGCTGTTCCTGAGAAAAAGGTCTCTTAACTGACAAACAGATAAAAAAAGGCAAAAAACATTTTGCTGTGTGATATAATTACAAATGAACAATTTTTGGAATTTGTCTTTACTGGTAGTGTGGAACTATGCTTCTAGCCAAATTTAGTCATTCTAAGTCAATGAGAAGTACACTATAGGTTTTGAGGAATGAGTTCGTGAGTTTCAAAATATGTGGCATAAATAGCCGTATCTTTTGATTGCATTGACTTAGAAGCTTAAATTTTTTTTGCTGACAAGACCCCCTAGACTTTAGTATCTGATGGAAATTTCAATTTGATTTGCATTCCCATTCTTGAGAACAATTGTTCTTAACAGTCAGATAGACAGACAGACAAATGAACAACAAAGTGATCCTAGATAGGTTTTGTTTTTACTGATTGAGGTACGGAACTATAATTAGGTAGGGACCAACTCAAGGATGTAACCAAATTTCACATCTTGGTGCCATTGTGGAGAAAAACAATAGATGCCTCAAGGAAATCAAGAGAAGAATAGCAATGGTCAAGAGCCCATTCCAGAATAATGAAGAACCCTCTACTGAACAAGCACATGAGCTCCCACACTAAGAAAAGATTTGTTAACACCTTTGTGTGAAGTGTCTTGACATATGGGTATGAAACCTGGGCATTAGCAAAGTAGTGGAAATATGGTTCTGGAGGAGAATTACAAGAACTAGCTGGACTGACAGAAAAATGAATGAGGTGGTTCTACAGAAAATAGGAAATAAGAAAGAACTGCTGAAAGTTGTAGGCCAACGCAAAGCAAAACCTGTTGGACATGATATTCTGCTACAACACATTTTTGAAGGCAAGATCATAGGGAAGAAAGTGAAGTGATGACCAAGACCATCCTATTTTTAAAAAAAACATGATCATTGAAATGAGATATTTTTCACACATGGAGATGAAGAGAACTGCTAGAGAGAGGAATCTGTGGCTGCAGAGTCAAGACCTAGCCTTTTGATAGAAGAGGAATTGCCAGAAGTGAGGTATTTTGACCTGCTTTAATTAAAATACATCAGTAGGTTTATAAGGCAATTAAAAAAAAATGTCGGGATTTAGAAGAGTAATGTCATCACCTCAGGCTTTTTCAGGATTAGTTAATATCTTGCAAAATGATTGTGCCAAGGAAATTGGAAAAATTAAGGCTGATGCAGTAGATTATAGACAGTTGGTCCTATGATGCACCATCTGCAAATGGGACAATGAAGGAAGGAATTACGAGTATCAGTGGTACCAGAGGTGCCTTCTGTTGCACAGTGTAAGATGGCTGCTGGAATACACATGTAGATATAGAGACTGTAGCAGGTTGTTTTTGAACTGTGTAACTAAGAATCTGGGGGGGGGGGGGGGTGTCTCTAAATTCCTTGCAACTTGGTAATGTGGAAGTCATTTCATTTTGAGTTGAACTGTAAGTGGTGCATTATCATGTATAATTTAGTACATGTGTGATGTAAGAGGTGACTCATTGTTGTCTGAGAAAGAAGGCATATTAGTTTATATTTTTTGTAAGGTAAGTCTGCTGCCAGTGTCAAGGAATTTGTAATCCACTTAAAACATACTTGTTATTGTGACCACACAGGAGTTAGCTGACCTGGAGAATGAAGTGCGGCCAGAGCAGTTGTCGGAGGAGCACAGGGAAGCCTTGGACAAGCTGCGGGCAGAGCAGGAGGCGGCCCTCGAGAGGATCAAGGCGCAGTTCCAGCACGAGGTGAGCTGCCAGTCATTGCACCCTGTGCTTCCCAGATTTTGTGACATACCATCCTTTTTATTTAGCCTAAAAAAATAAAGATATCTACATGTAGTTGCCTCACACAGCACACGCTAATACCTCTAATTGAAACTAATAGGGTCACCAGCCTCACTGTGAAAGGTTCACCATGTGAGACGATGGTAATTAAGTAAATACAAATCATTGCACCCCTCTGAGTGTCTCAAAGATACAGCACTCGTTCATATGAATGGCAAATTGCATGGATCTTAGTGCCAGAAGACTGACAAAATAAGTAGAATTAGATGAACACCTCTTCCTTTCACTTGTGTCTACCATAAACAAAGATTACAGCACACATTTGACATACAGTGACAATGATTTTTACCTGAAAACATTGAAAGAAGAAAAGCCTAACTATTAAGAATGCTACTCCAATATAAATTGAAAGTGAAGCTCCATTGTTTATCTCAGACAATTTCTGTTTCCATACCTTCACACATTTATGCATAAGGCACAGCTTACTCTATTTTATTTTATTTCAGTCTTGAAATCTTTGAGGCACGTATATTGTACCCTAGATGTTGGACAAAATTTCATTAATTTAAACATTGACGTGTCACATTGATAGAGGACCCTGTCTCTAAGGCAGCCCTCAACATCTACATAGATCGCCTTAGCTGTCATTGCAGCACTCTGGGCCAGCTTTTCAGAATGTCGCATCGATAGAGGATGCCGTTTCTACGGCAACCCTCAACGTCTATGTAGATTATCTTTGCTAGTAGCTTCTCTCTATCACTATAGCAATCTGTGGGAGCACGCAGACGAATAGTTGCATGTGCACAGTACAGGGGCAGCAGCAAAGACTCTAGTGTGCACATAATCATTTACTCTTTGCTTTGTGTTTCTTTGTCTTAGATGTTCTATGTTAATGTCTGGCTCATTGCTTCAGAATAAAGTTGAACATTAAGAATACGAACGAGTCTATCATTAATAGAATGGAGCAACGTAGTGGCTACAAATCTTTAACAGCTATTCCATATATCTCTGCCAACAGCACGTATTTTACAGAATGGATAACAGAGGGCAGCCTAGACTAGTTTATTTTAAGCTAATTATTTACCACAGTTTATATTTTCTGACGAACAGCTATTTCATAGCAACTTTATGATGTATTTTAATTTTAATTCTTCTTCAAATCGTAGTACTATAGACAATTGTAATACATTTTATGGTAATGGTATACACTATACTTCTGATTGGTTAGCATTGATGTCATACACAGAACGGTGAGTGGGACTAGTGCTATTTAAGACCACCCCCTGCCTATCCATTTAGCAGTCAGTTCAGAGTCGTGGGTCGGTGCAGTCTGTTCCATGGAAGTCCACCTGCCGTTCTGGGTATATGTATTTTTAATTGTATTTCAGTGTATATACGATACTGTAAGGATCCCTTTAACTGTACGTATGTTATTTAAGAGTGTGAAGATGATCCATAAGGATCGGAACTGGCCACTCCGATTAAAAGAAATTTGCAATTAAGACTATTAATATAAGATTGCTGGTAATGTTTTCAATAATTTTATATATTTTATTTAAATTTAAACATTGTTATGTCAAATATTATTTGCTAGGGTCATTTTGTTGTGTTTGTATAAGTGTGTTTTACAACAGAAAAAATTCCTTACATGGACATTTTGCACAATTTTCTTTAACATATTACACAACGCAGTACAATACACTTATTGCAATTTGGCACTTTCGCTCTCTCATTTTTCAATACTTGTATGTACATATTTTCAAGGAGAGAGCTTCTTGGAATCAGATGTAGATATGTTTACAAATTCAGTTTTCAAGATACTTTGACACTGAGTAAAAGCAAACGTTTCAGAAGATATGTATTTTATTAATGGCCTTTAAGTGACTTGGCAACCTATTAAACTGTTCCAATCCTGAGTGAATACACCTTTCTTGCACAGGGTGGTATAACAATGATTTCTGTGTATGTTACTATTTCACCTTGTACAGCATTCATGTACAGTTTTATTCCATTTTAGCATCCTCTTTTTTACATACATGGCAGCCTCAAGTATGTAGATATGTGGTAGGGGTAGGATCCTAAATTCTTTAAAAGAATAGTTTACATGATTTTTGACTGTTTGCCTTTTTCATTATCCTCACACTCTTTCTTTCTTTTTTTCTCTCTCTCTTTTTCATCATAAAGATGTTATGCTGCGGGGGGGGGGGGGGGGGGGGGGGGGGGTTACCCCAGGACATTGTGCTGTGTCACAAAAGGGAATTTTTGTGAGCATAATACATCACTCTAAATGTTTCAGCACTTGTTTTGTTTCATATGATTCTCACTGCATAGGTCATTTTAGGTAGTTTGGAATTCAAGCAATGAATTTTTTGTTTTTCCACAGAGATATTTGCTTTTAAAGGATTTTTACTTCACTGTGTGTGGAAGTGTATGACAACTGTTTTTTGAGGGCTTATCAGTAGCTTATACAGACTAAGAGTCTTTTCATTTTCACCTTCAATCAATACACTGGTGTTGTCTTCAAATAGAACAGGTTCAGAGTGTTAAACATGTAGAGGGAAATCAGTTATGAAAACGAAGAAGAGAATGGAACCTAACATTGAGCCTTCAGGTATGCCAAGGGTTAATGTGGAAGGTTTTGAGTGATAAGTGTAAAGTTAATTTCTTTCCCATATGTTTGATCCCTGTTATTTGAGAGTGATTGTGAAAGGAGGGTTTCAGCCACTTGCTTGACAGACCTCTTATACTGTAGCACCCTAACTTCCTTAGAAGAATTTCATGATCTGTTAGAGCAACGGCTTTGGTTAAATGTGAAAAAATCTCTGAAATGTTTCTGCGATTATTCATTGCATTTAAAATAAAATTTATGAGTATCACACTTCTCTCCTGGAAGCTAGTTACAGTAACAAAAAGTTATTTCCCTCTGATACCTTACCTTCACTTTCAAGTCTGTGTTTCTCTGCTTTGCACCACTCCAGGTAGAACTCCCAACCTATTCCACCGTGCTAATTACTGACTTACTCTGTATTCACTCATTGCGGTTTTCCAACTATGCCAGATTTACACTGACAACCTGCACTTCTTCAATGTTCCCATATCCTGATCACTTTTTGCCGTTTACTGTTTTGCCCGGTTGTATCACCAAAATCCCTAAAACTTAGTTCCCTTGGTCACTCAGCTCTCATCCACTACACTGTCATGTTATGTCCTAGCATGTGAATTTCATTATAGCTGTCATCTACAAACCACAAATATTATCTTACAAAAGAAAAGCAACACTTTGACTGTAGGAATGCTCCACCTGTGTGATGTTTACAAAAAGCCTGAGAGTAACGCTCCACCTGTGTGATGTTTACAAAAAGCCTGAGAGTTCCTGAAGCCACTAAAGTTCCATACCTACTCCAGATATCACATTGGCCTCCCAGCAAATATTACCATAGATGCATATACACTCCTGGAAATGGAAAACAGAACACATTGACACCGGTGTGTCAGACCCACCATACTTGCTCCGGACACTGCGAGAGGGCTGTACAAGCAATGATCACACGCACGGCACAGCGGACACACCAGGAACCACGGTGTTGGCTGTCGAATGGCGCTAGCTGCGCAGCATTTATGCACCGCCGCCGTCAGTGTCAGCCACTTTGCCGTGGCATACGGAGCTCCATCGCAGCCTTTAACACTGGTAGCATGCCGCGACAGTGTGGACGTGAACCATATGTGCAGTTGACGGACTTTGAGCGAGGGCGTATAGTGGGCATGCGGGAGGCCAGGTGGACGTACCACCGAATTGCTCAACACGTGGGGCGTGAGGTCTCCACAGTACATCAATGTTGTCGCCAGTGGTCGGCGGAAGGTGCACGTGCCCGTAGACCTGGGACCGGACCACAGCGACGCACGGATGCACGCCAAGACCGTAGGATCCTACGCAGTGCCGTAGGGGACCGCACCGCCACTTCCCAGCAAATTAGGGACACTGTTGCTCCTGGGGTATTGGCGAGGACCATTTGCAACCGTCTCCATGAAGCTCGGCTACGGTCCCGCACACCGTTAGGCCGTCTTCTGCTCACACCCCAACATTGTGCAGCCTGCCTCCAGTGGTGTTGCGACAGGCGTGAATGGAGGGACGAATGGAGACGTGTTGTCTTCATCGACGAGAGTCGCTTCTGCCTTGGTGCCAATGATGGTCGTATGCGTGTTTGGCGCCGTGCAGGTGAGCGCCACAATCAGGACTGCATACGACCGAGGCACACAGGGCCAACACCTGGCATCAGGGTGTGGGGAGCGATCTCCTACACTGGCCGTACACCTCTGGTGATCGTCGAGGGGACACTGAATAGTGCACGGTACATCCAAACCGTCATCAAACCCATCGTTCTACCATTCCTAGACCGGCAAGGGAACTTGCTGTTCCAACAGGACAATGCACATCCTCATGTATCCTGTGCCAACCAACGTGCTCTAGAAGGTGTAAGTCAACTACCCTGGCCAGCAAGATCTCCCGATCTGTCCCCCATTGAGCATGTTTGGGACTGGATGAAGCGTGGTCTCACGCGGTCTGCATGTCCAGCAAGAACGCTGGTCCAACTGAGGCGCCAGGTGGAAATGGTATGGCAAGCCGTTCCACAGGACTACATCCAGCTTCTCTACGATCATCTCCATGGGAGAATAGCAGCCTGCATTGCTGCGAAAGGTGGATATACACTGTACTAGTGCCGACATTGTGCATGCTCTGTTGCCTGTGTCTATGTGCCTGTGGTTCTGTCAGTGTGATCATGTGATGTATCTGACCCCAGGAATGTGTCAATAAAGTTTCCCCTTCCTGGGACAATGAATTCACGGTGTTCTTATTTCAATTTCCAGGGGTGTATTTTGTTGTGCCTGGGGTTCTGTAGGCTCTTGTACATGAGCACGTAGGTAAGCCTGCCTTCTTGGTTCACTGTGGCCCTGCACAACACTCAGGGGTGACACTCTTTCACCAGGGACTGCTTGCTAGGGAGGTGGCTGAGGTGCAGCTGCTGTTTCTTTCACTGGCCTTTACTCAGAGAGTGAAAGGCACTGAGTTAAAGAGTTTGATTAAGGTGCCTCCTAAATTAATCATCATCATTTGTCTTCTTGGCTGCCATCTGCCAAAGTATGGAATTCGTAATTAAGATGCACTGTTAATAATAATTCATTTTAAAGGCTTGGGTTGCTTTTCTGTGTATAGTATAATGTAGAAGTGTGAGGGAAATATATCTTTGAAGTAAAGCAGTGAATTTAAAGAAAAGAAAGACTGAGTGACAGAACAAATCACCACAGACGAGCAGTAAAAAGGCCTATAAGATGTGGAATGGCTATTTTTTAAGTTTCTTTGTTTTTTGGAATGAAATGTTGAAAGTTTACTGACCAGCCTCATCATCTTGACTTTGTGTCCAGTTAATGGCTGCGTAGTGTTATTAGTAAATTTTAAACAACTTTTCACAATGCCATCAAAGCAGATTTTTCAAGCTTATGAATATTTATTACCACTGCCTCTTGTTCATGATTATCAGAACTTATATTTAATGTTCATGTTTAAAACATCCACCAAATTTGTACAGTTATGTATTGACTAAGTCCTTACACTACCAGGTTTCAGGGACTCAGCCACATCTCCAGATGTATATGTAAAACAATATCCCTAAACTACAAAACAAGCCAACAGTATTAGAAAAAAATATAATTAGGGTCACATAAATCACTCCATTGAGCATACCCCAAATAGTAGTTCGAAGTGACCATGTCAAAGCGAACTTGGAAGGAGACATATCTGCCGTACATGGTTAATCAGGTTGAATACCAGAATGTGTGTGCACAGCAAGCACGTTTCAGCTCTAACTGATGTCGGTCATCCTTACCATGAAAGTGCTGGCAAGAGGCCACAGAGTCTAAAGAAACCAAATAAAGCTAGTTTAAACATTATGTGGGAGGCAGAAAGCTGAAAACAGCTGACTAAAAACGACATACTGTGTAGCTGCACTTACAAAAGGACCAGCTGCTCAGATGTTTATGTAGCGTTGTCATTGTAAGGCCTGCACTTATGTTACATTTGGGCCCATTTCCCATTGGTTCTTGGTTGGGGCTTTGTTATTCATTATGCTATGTGGTTGGCAGTTTTCTTGTTAAATAGGTGGCCTAGTGTTTTATTCGTGACAATAGCTTTCTTATAGTAATTTAAGTAGTAATGGTCATTTCAACACTACTAATTTATAGTCCACATGCATTTTGCATTGAGTGATTATTTGTCATTAGTATTAAGCTTTAGGACATTTGTATTCTGTGGTCGTATTATTTTTAGTTCTAGTTTACTGCATTCTCCAATAATTATGGTCACTGTCCACTATTTTTCTTTAAGATCAAACATACCTGGTACATATTGCTTTATTACTTTGGGCTGTTTATCTATAACCACTTTTGATTTCCAGTTTTTGTTTTGTCTTCGGCCCTTACACTAGTTATATTTCACCGTGTGATGCCCACTTCTTATGCTGTATTTATAATGACGTGGCTTGTACACCAGTACTCAGTTCTTATTCTGTTAGCAGATGGGACACATTAGTGAACTGTATGAGTATTTAACAAGTTTTGGCTCAGGATGTATACACCCCGGGACAACCGGGAAACCTAGGAAAAACCCGGAAAATTTTTCATTGTTTTAGTTTTCTGTTAAATTTTTGTAATTTTGGCTGATCAGAACTGGCTCTAACAACGAATATTACTATATCCCGCTACTGCAGAATAATACTGCAGCAATAAAAAATGAATGAGAGGGAAAAAAACTGAAATAAAACTTAATTTGGAAAGGTATATTAAAAACAAAGATTCCAAGACTTACCAAGCGGGAAAGCGCCGGCAGACAGGCACATGAACAAAACACACAAACACACACACAGAATTACGAGCTTTCGCAACTGGCAGTTGCTTCGTCAGGAAGGAAGGAAGGAGAGGGAAAAATGAAAGGATGTGGGTTTTAAGGGAGAGGGTAAGGAGTCATTCCAATCCCGGGAGCGGAAAGACTTCCCTTAGGGGAAAAAAAGGACAGGTGTACACTCGCACTCGCACACACACACACACACACACACACACACACACATATCCATCCGCACATACACAGACACAAGCAGACATATTTAAAGGCCTTTAAATATGTCTGCTTGTGTCTGTGTATGTGCGGATGGATATGTGTGTGTGTGTGTGTGTGTGTGTGTGTGTGTGTGTGTGCGAGTGCGAGTGTACACCTGTCCTTTTTTTCCCCTAAGGGAAGTCTTTCCGCTCCCGGGATTGGAATGACTCCTTACCCTCTCCCTTAAAACCCACATCCTTTCATTTTTCCCTCTCCTTCCTTCCTTCCTGACGAAGCAACTGCCAGTTGCGAAAGCTCGTAATTCTGTGTGTGTGTTTGTGTGTTTTGTTCATGTGCCTGTCTGCCGGCGCTTTCCCGCTTGGTAAGTCTTGGAATCTTTGTTTTTAATATATTTTTCCCATGTGGAAGTTTCTTTCTGTTTTATTTACATCATCATTAATTTGGAAAGGAATTCACCATTTGCAACAACAAAACACAGTGCACACACAAACATCTGCCAACAGCAAAATGTGTCAAAGGATTTTGGGTGAAGACTGTGCAGAACTTCACAACAACAAATGATGAGCCTGATGTCACAATTGTTTGTATTAGGTTCATTTGGACAGTTGCCAGTGGGCTCGTGCACAGTTGAGTCACATATGAGCAGTATCTTCTCCTGCTTCTGGCTACTGAAGTGTGGCTGTTAGCTATATCGGCAGTAGCAACAAGCAGCCATGTGCTACCAAGAAAAATGTTTTTTTGCTTCCAAACTGCCAGATTCACACATGTGTAGACCAGTCTGAATTGTGGACGGGAGCAGGTAGTCCCCACTTGACCAGTGTTTATGTGTAGTAATTTTGCTGTTTCCTATTTGTTTACAGCTCTCATGTCAAATGAATACAAAATGGATTTCTATGGCCAGGAGCCATCAAGTGAATTAAAATACATTCGCATTATTACAAGAGGCTAAAATACATTAATAGTTAGAGTTTTCCTATTTCCATGCTTTTGGCAGTCAAGTATTGCTTGTCTTGCAGAACAGTGAAGCTATTTTTGTTGGTTTGATAAAGAAATTTGGCTTTTATTAATCTTTTCCGCTGAGGTAGTCAGTTTACTTCATTCCACTGTTTGCTGAATTACTAGTACACGTGTTCATTTTCTGGCACCTACAGCATTATGCCATAATAAAGAATCAATCTGAGATAATACAGTAGGTGTGTTCCAAGAATATTTACATCCCAAAACCCACAATGAAAAGCTTAATATCAAGTTGGGGCCTACTTCAGTGAGAATCTGGACATATGAATGTGCACTTTAAGCCAAATTATGCACTTTAGTATGGTTTACAAAATTGCGGTGCTCGTGGAATATCCTCTGATGTCCTGTTTCTTTTATGATGTAATGTAAGATTGCTTAATGCTTTACACATACTAACATACAGGCTTCCTATGTCATCGTAGCTGCACACACACACACACTAACACCTGTTTTCTGGCACTCTCTGGCAACTGCTGAATTGAACCTTTTTTTAAACAGGTAGCAGGGAAAATTGCAAATTGTGGTTTGAAAAGCGTTACTTTCAAAATAAGAAGAATTTTGTTTCATGTGAGAATGTGCGATGAATTTCTTAAATCAAATAGTGTTTGACTCTCATTTAAAACGTAACACTTTGAGGACTGGCCACTTAGAAGAATTTTGAGTCTAGAAAACTGGACATGTATGCCATTGTTAAAGTTTTACTGGATATTTGTGTGATATATCTGTGAGTATAACACACACAGAAAAAGAACAATCTTATAAGTGGAGGCTTAGCTTTTATTGTAGCTTCTCTTATCAATCTTAGAGACCAATATTATATGAGGAAGCCTAGCTTTTCTTGCCGCTATACCATGTATATTAACTTAAACTATTAACTTTTCCTGTTTGTTTGTTCACACTACGTAACAGTGGTGTTGCTATTGGCTGGCTGAGTCACATGCCCTATGCCCTGAGTACATGCTGTCATTGGCAGGTGAGATCACGTGACATAAGCTATGATTGGCTTACAAAAGAGGGCATTGCAGTCTCGATTTCAGATCTTCAGAAACTAACGTGGTGCTTTTGGTGGAATTTGAATTTATACTTTTGTAATATGAAAATATGCAGCGCACATCAAAGATCTTTCAAAAATGTGTTTTTTTTATAAAGTGCCAGAAAGTTCTATGTCGGTGTATAAAACCTTAACCATTCAAAGGGTTGCTAAGTTTTACAGTTCCAAGGGAAAGACTACTGTCACTCAACACAGGAAAAGTGTTGCTCTGCTTATACACCCTGTAGCTACAGTGTAGTAGTATCATGTTTCAGGTTTCGGTTTCTCCGTTAATCATATTTGATTAATGGTTTTGTTGTTCCATGGTTTTGTTGTTCCAGTTACTTGTTATCCAAATGCTGCCTTCAAGTGATAGTGCTACATAAACATTTGATCAGTAGTCCTTTCATAAGTGCAGCTGTATGTTACATAGTGTTTAGCGTGATGTTTTCAGATTTCTGCCTCCCAGATACTGTCTAATCTGGCTTTATTTGGTTTATTTAGACTCCCTGGCCTCTCACTGGCACTTTGAGGATAAGGTTGACAGACATCAGTTACAGTTGAAAGGCGCTTGTTGTGCGGGTACATTTGGGTATTCAGCCTGGTGAGCCGAATACTGCAAATGTGTTGCCTTGCAAGATAGCTTTGTTGTGGACACTTTGATCTACTATTTATAGGTATGCTCAGTGGAGAGGATTTATGGGTGCCCAATGATCTATATTCTCTATTACTGTTAGGTTTTTTGGTTTTTGCTGTTTAGAGATACTGTTTTGTTTTAACTGACAGATATACCTGAAGATGGGGCTGATTCCCCGAAAATCAGTAGTGTAAAGACTTCAGTCAATAATTAACTGTATAACAGTTGTTTCTGTCAGAAAAAAATTAGATTTTATACAGTTAACATCATACTTCTAATAATACATATCAGTAAACTTGCCAAGACTACAGTTGTCTAAATTACAGAAATATGTCATTCACACTCAATAAATGTCAAACGAAAACTGTACACAAATGACTGTTCATTACTGGCAGTGCTAATGTTTGATTACATACATTTGACTACACACCACTGAAACTCATTGCAGACTAACACTAGAATTGTACTCTTTGAATGCTGAAGAAGACCTAACTATAAACAATTGACTACATAGTGCTGACTATCAAGGAACTTGACATGGTGAAGGCTAGACAAGGGCTGCCTTTGGCTTTGTACACAGCACCCATTTAAAGACACACATAGGACAGTTATCCCAAAATGTTAAAAGTATAAAATTATTACTCTTTCAATATGAATGTAAAAGAAGGGATTGACAGTTAATGTGTACATGCGTCAGAAAAATAAGTTATTTTGTTTCACCATGAGATAGATATTCTCCAAATGGGATAAATAATAGGTTTTGTTTTATGTAGCAGAATTGTGCATTTGGATGTTTATCCCCAGGATTTAGCAAAGCCCACAAAGAAGATTCTGGCATCTAAACTTTTTGTAAATGAAATTTCTATTAATTAACAAGCTATTCTTTTAAAAGTATAAATTTTTGGAGACAGAGAAATCAGAGCTACAATATGATGATATTGGCTCTAAATTTTTGATATTTCTTTAAATAAAATGTTTTTATATTCACTATTTACACTTCTGTTGTCAGCAGCTCATAAACTATACACTATATAATAAAATATTGAAAATTACAGCTTAATATTCTTGAGGATATCTTGATATCAGCATTGTATATTTGGCAGTTCAACAAAATATAGGTATATCATTTAATATTTGACATATGAAATATTAAGGAACTACCTCTCTGAGTTGATGTCTTTGAAACTAGGAGATATTTTGTTTTAGTGAGTGACTGAAAATTATGGATACCTCTTTCTAAGGAAGGAATTACTATTGGCACCTTCATAAAAAGAATTTGATGTATACTCATCCTGTTCTACAGGAGGAAGCTGTGCGACAAGAACATGCAGAACGTTTGGAAGAGCTCAAAGTCCGTTTGGAGCTTGAGCGTCAAAGACTGTGGGACCGAGGTCTAGTTGATGACAATGAATCTGCAAGACAACAGCTAGTTGAAACCTCAAGGTGAGAAAGACTCTTAAAATTCAAATGAGTAATGTGGCTTACAAATGCAAGGTGTAGTACTATGGATTCATCTGGGAGCATATAATTTTTGCAGAACCTCCGAAAATTCATACTTCTATTCATAACTTATATCTGTTTACAGTGATTTATTTCACTACAAAAAGCCATGTGGCTATTATTATACTATGCTTCATTGTACTGGATTGTAAAGTAAAAAACAGGATATTTAAAAAAAAAAATAGTACTAAGCTTACGTTTTCCTCTGTGACACTTCATACGTACAAAACTTCCTCAGTTTCTTTTAGGATAACCCCTTAAAAATGTGGGGCTTGAATTATATCCACACTCTTACAATTTTTTTAAATTCAGAATAGTTTCCCTCTTAACAAGTACATATTGCTGTAATTGATTTTAAAAAATCATTAGTTTTTTTTTTTATATGTGAAGTCACATTTAAAATTGTAATGCTCATTCATCTGCATGTTCTGGATTTTGTTATTGTGGTCTCCTTTCATCACCAACATAACTTTTCGAAATAACCAGAAAAAAATTGCAGCACACAGATCTGGTGAATACAGTGTACTTATGAACTATAATTCCATTTGAGAGGGAAGGGAAGATTTTAGAGGTCATACACCAGTGAAACAGACATAAAAATATATGACAGGGATTGACACAAACTGTCAGGTATGTTGTTACACAACAGAAGATGAACCTGAAAGAAGAAAGAATGCAGTATGTGGGAGGCGTTTATTAGTTCAATTAGAGGTGAAGCTCAGCTGAGGAGAGCAAAGAGAAGGGGAATGGCTGTTAGCTGTTGTGAACCTATGGAAGAAATGCTATTGGCCAGAAAAAGCAGGTCCCATTTCAAAAATGAGTTGCTGTACAATGCAGCATGTGTCTGCGTAAATGCTGTTATAGTTCACAGTATGTTCAGTAAAAGGGTGAAACTGTCGATTCAGACTGTTTGTTCATGAAGATTAAACATCCAACAGACATTTGTCATAGTTCTGTTAACATTAAGCAGGTTAGCCGACCAGCAATTGATTCCATTTTTAGTCAGCCAATTAGTTAGTTAGTTAGTTACATGTTCCAGGGTCATTTGAATGAGTCTTGTATTGAAATAGTTCGGAATGAGTCAGCTTACAGAATAGGTGTACATTTTTAATGTTAACATGCATTTAGAGCTCCCTTCTGAGCCACTGACATCTTCAGTAATAGGTAACATCACTGTTATTCTCAAAATTTGATAGATTATTTATGGTGAATTTTGTTAGTGAATATATGTACTGTGATGGTGCAGTTAAAGTGTATATGTGACATCTGTGGGTGAATGCCACATATTATTCTTTCTGCTTGCTTTTTGTGCAATCAATACTTTCTGGCTAAGTTGTGAGTTATCCCAGAAAATTATTTCGTAAGACACTACCTAGTGGAAATATGAAGAACACGTCAAGAGGCTAATTCATTTGTTACCATGATTAGCAATTATATGAAGAGCGAAAACAGCTGAACTTAATTGTTTGGGAAACATAGTAATATGCTTCTTCCAGTTCAGGTTTTTGTTTATATGTAAATCCAAAAATTGGGAGCATTCTACCTGACTCCTTACTTACGTGTAAAGTGTATTATTGTAAGCTTAAATATGTATGCCTTGAAATTAATTTCAGCCTGTATATTTATAACTTGACTCGTCCAATGTCTTATGCATAAGCTGCTATGTAGACAACGGGACCAATAAAATACAATCTACAATCTCCTGCTCATGTACTACATCAGTTGTTGCTATGGCTTTATTTTTTGTCCATAACTGAATATAGTGTGTTTTTTCAAAATTTAGGGAGACTCCATTTTTGAGAACTACTTAATGATTCTTTTGGAAATATCATTTACAATCTCTTCTGTTGCTTGTTTCCTTGTGAAGTGTATTATAACTAGTATCATCACCAATTCTGCTTGTTGAATGTGGGAATGGAAGGTCATTCGCATATATAGCAGTGGGCCCAAAATTGAACCCAGTGCGACTCCCTTTGATATTCGTCCCAAGTCACTGAAATTTTCTTTCTTTCCAACATACTTTGAATTCTTTGGCACAACTTTTTGTGTCCTGTTTGTTAAGTATGATTCAAACCAGCTGTGTGTAAAAAAAAAAAAAAAAAAAAAAAAAAAAAGAGGGAGAGAGAGAGACAGAGAGATAGTAACATGATGTGTCCAATTGAGTGCTTTGGAAAGATCACAGAAAAGATCAGTTGCCAATATTTTATTATTTAAGGCTTGTACTGCTTGATGAGTGAATGTATAAATAGCATTCTCTGTTATGCAACCCCTCTATAATCCAAAACGTAGTATGTTAAATAAATTGTTTCTATGCCTTAATATATTCTCTGGCTTCTTGAATTGAACTGTTTCATCCTATTTTTCTGCTACATTTAGAAAGCGATTGTTAAAAGTATTCACAACTTGTGAACTATCAGTCACATTATCATTTAGTTTAATTGTTATAGTATTTTGTATATTGAATATTTTCTTTATTTTCCTCTTCTTCTTGCGTGAGATTTTAATTCCTGTTGTTATTCACAGATCTTTTCGTAAGTGGTTCTTCTGGATAACATTTTAGGATGGTTACTTTCAAATACTGACACAAATTTACTGTGGAATCAATTGAATTTCACCTTAGCATCTCTTTCTACATACACCTCATCCCATACCACCTCTTTTAGCTTACTATTAAAGCACTGTATCCTGTTTCCATTAATAATCCTCACTGCTTTGTATGAGCTTGCCTCAGTGTTGTAACATCCATACAGTTTATTTCCATTAATCATGATTCATGATCAGAACTCAGTACACATTAATTGTTTCAGCCTGAACACTGTGTATAAAAATGTTATCAATCATTGTCCTATATGTTGGAAAATCTACTGACATAAGTGACTTTAACAAAGGGCAGATAGTTAGCCCAGCATCTGGAAATGAGCATTTCAGAAATGGCGAAACTGTTTGCAAGGTGCTGTTGTGAGCGTCTATGGAAAATGTTTGTAGGATGATGAAACCATGAGTAGGTGACAAAATGTTGGGTGTTGGAGGCTTGCTTAAAGCAGGGTAGGCAGCACTCGGTAGCAGATTTGATGACACAATACAATGCCAGTGCAGGTACAAGTGTTTCGGAGGGTACTGCTCAGTGCACATTTTTGAACATTGGATCTGCAACTCAGCTTCTCTGCTATATGGTGAGTGGCAACTTTCCTTTTCACAATATTGTTACATTTCCATCCTGCATTTTCCATTGTTTGATATATAAAATATGTTAACTACTGAATTTTATATCCCTTAAGTTGGCAATTATTTTTATGGGAAAAGTAGCCAAACCTAAATGTTTTAGCATGTTTACTATACTTTTTTTCCACTTGAAGTTTTCATACCTAAGAACTCAGAACCTTTTACTCTGTTTATTATTTGTTGTTGCTATACTACATTAGTAGGAGGCATAATCGTTTTGACAGTGCAAAACTGGGTGAGTAGTGTTTTTTGAAGTTTAAAAGTAGCCCATTTCTATCTGTAAGTAACATATACAAAACATAATTGACTATTTTCCCTGTTAATGTTTCTCTGCTATGCTTCACAACAGTGCTAGTATCATCTGCAAACAGAACTAATTCTATTTTCTGATTCAAATAAAATGGCATATCATTGACATAAAGCAAGAACAATATTGAGCCAATGATCAAAATCTGTGCATCTCCCATTGTAATTTCTCCCATATTAGATGATGTGATGTCCTTCGTTATACTACTTGAACAGCCTAGGGTAACTTCCTACATTCTGTTTCTTAAATAGGCCAAGCAAATGCATTTGCTGAACTATGTTTTCTATAAAATCTGAGCTTCTCTAGTAGAATCCTATAACTGACAATCAAATGTCTTCACAGAAGATCCCAACTGGTAATTTTGATCATTTAAAGATTTTGTTGTGTGCTCAGTAAATGTATAAATAGCTGTCTCAGTGGAGTGGTCCTTTTAAAACACAGACTGTTATTGCTTAGTAAAGTATTCCATTACTACACAGATGGGTGACAGTCCTGGAACATATTACCTTCTTAAAAGGCTTAGAAAATTCAGTAAGGAGTGATACTGGTTAGTAGTTATGGACATCTGTGGAGTCACCTTTCTTGTAAAGAAAACTAAGATTGACATATTTCAGTACGCCTGTGGAAACACCCTGAGTTAATAATGTATTATATAAGTGACTACAAACATTACATACCAGTATTACAGCACCAAAGCTTTTTTGTGTCTTTCAGAGATATTATCCATCCTATATAAACCTTCAATTTTTTGAGCTTTCGATGTCCTTTCTTATTTCAGACAGAGATGTGAGATTAACTTTTACTTCATTAAATGTCATCTGTATAGCTTCTTTGGTGTATTGTTTTGCTTCCTGTTCGAACTATTTGCAACAGTGTATTCACTTTTTTTAAAAAAAAGTAGCTATTAAATATATCTGCTAAATAAACTGCTTTTTGACAATGGTCCCATTGTCTTTATAAAAAATAATACCTTCATCTATGCCTTCTTTCTCTCTCTCATTCTATTAAAAATATTCAATATTTATCTTATTTTATTGTCTGTTCTGTCAGTTTCAGAGAAGATGTGCATTCTGCTGGATATTTTTACAAATTTTATTAATATGTTACAGTACTGTTTAGAGTATGAAAAAAGTATTTGTGGATTATTTCTTGTTCTGGCTATTTTGTATAAGTCTTATTCCATTTTAAACATAGATCAATACCTGAATTAGTCCACATATTCATTAGCAACTTGCTGCTATTATATTTAATTAGCTTTTTAGGAAAAGTATTTTCAAAGATGGATGAAAATGCATTAAGAAATATGTTGAATTTAGAACTGTTCGATATGTTTTGCACAACCACAAGGCAATTTAACATGTCAAGAATTGATTAAAATTGTAACATTTGGTTAAACACAGATGAAATGGCACCACGGTATGCTAATGAAAAGCTGTAACAACTGACTGAGTAATCAAAGAGAAAGAAAGAGAAAAAATTAAAGGAACATTGGCGCAGCAGAAGTGGTGAAAGATGAGACAAATGTGATATATGAGTTGGAGTAAGTGATTAGCATTTCAAAAATGAGCTCAGCTATTTTAAGTGATAAAGTTTAGGTGTTGGTCGGTTGTGGCAAAAATCCTTTCAGAAATGACCCGAAAAGCCTGTAACTCTAGAAGATGAACAGCAGAAGATTTGGTATTAGGCAGACCTATTCTATTCCCGCCAACATGCATTTGAGGTAAGGACCACACAGATAGGGTAAGAGAAATTAGGACTTGTACAGAAGCATACAGATAGTCTTTTTCTCCTTGCTCCATTTGTGAGGGGACCAGTAAAGGAAGTGGCTAGTAGTGGTACAAGGTACCCTGCACCAAGCACCGTAATGGTGCTTGCTGATTATGTATGTACATGCAGATGTAAAACCTTATGGACGGGTGCATTCTTCTGAACTTTCTTGAATTATTATGGTTCAGAAGACGTTTTTATATTTGATGATTATTGGTGATGCTTGTGAAAGATAGCCAATAAGAAGCTTCCTTTTTGCACCCTGTAAACAGTGGCTGTTGAAATCATCTTACAACTATTGTTTTGATTGCTGGCATGAAGTGATGGATCCACATCTTGTCCCCACCAACAAACAAGGACACGAAATCAAATACATTATTTTTTAAATGGTGTAAATGTTACTGAGATATTCAGTTTTGTTATCTGCTTGTAAAATGTAATGTAATGCCTGTGATGGCAGCTACACTACGCACTTTTAATTTTGGACTGTTTGATACAGTGTTGTACACTCTTTCGATGTTTTCCACTGTGATTGCATTTTTCGTATTTCCTTAACATGGATTATCTTAGAGTGTAATGTGGGCAAGTTTGAATTCAGTCACCACTTCTTATGTGCTTACTTGATTAATTTCATCTATTATGTATAAATTTACACTAATGAGAAACTGCCAAAAACAAAAGTTTTATGGCCACATGGTATTCCAACTTTTCCAGTTAAATAAAAGATTCACAACACAACTGCTTTAAAAAGGTATATAAACAAATATGTTCTGAAGATCAAGCTTACTCGTGACTTGATTTGTTCTGTATAATTTACAAGCATTACAAAAGCAAAACTTCAACTTTGTTTGCAGTATGAGACACTGTGGAAAAACTCACATCTTGATATGATGAGGTTTTAGATACATTACTGATCACTTACATATTGTTCACACACCACTGCCATAATTTAACATCTAATTAACTGCAATGATAGATGTTTTCTCTTGAATACTAAGTATCCTCAGCAAATGAAGAGTTGTTTACCACACATGCTCATGAATTAAGTTTTAAAAATATAAGAAACTCTTTGCTCATAACATGGATGCCTTGTTAATTAATTTCAGTTTATAAGAATGATATAAGTAAAAATGTATCTGTCTTTAAAGTTTTCATTTCTGTATAAATAATTTGGCACAAACAACATCTTTGATTTATTCATTAATATGGCATATTGTGAGCATTATTATTTAATTAAAAATAATGCTACCCAAAAATTTTTTGAAGGTCTGTTATTCAGAAAATGTAGGTCTGCACTTGCAATCAGCTTTTACAGAAAAGCTGCGTCATCACTATATTTAGTTCCTGTCATTGTAGACTGGATGTGATTGTTCCCTCAGAAGGGCAGAATTTTTTAATGCGTGAATGAAAGTTAAAAGAACCCTCATCGGTATCCCACTTTGATTTATCATTTAACAAATGCAGTTTTAAAAATCGCATGTCAGTTTTCTTATACAAATTTTACATTAAACTTGATTTGTTACCGTTTTTATTGGTGGATGTTGGAATAACTGTATCTCAAGAGTCCAAATACTTTTTAGATTATTTTTGTAAGGCTGAATTTGACATTTTGAATCATCTAAATTTTGACACTGTAGCAAATGAAATGCCACCTTTTCAGCTAAAAACATACACCTGATATTTTGTTTATTGCTTTTTCTGTGAACTACAGGGTCTTTGAGAAACTGCGTTGTGAGAAACGATTGTTGGAAGATAAGTACAGAACCTTGAAAGAGAAGTACCTACGACTAAAAACAGACGTGAAGATCTCAATGGAAAGGAGAAAACGACGGGAAGCTGCTTTGAATTCTGGTGGAACGGGTTCAGATTCGGAGCGTATCGTGTCCCAGCGGGCTACTGGCACATCAGGTCCTGTGTTTGAAAGGTGAGTGTTCTCCCAATAGTGCACCCTTGTGTGCTTCAAAAAATGCCTGCACTTTCAGCATTTGTTTGAAATGCAGTGGAGCTTACATGTGATCTGTAGGGAGTCTAGCTGTATGAACTTTCAAAAATAGTAGCTCCATTCAGCTTAATTCCAAGCTAATGTCAGATAATCTGCTTAACATGGGAGAGGGATGTTAGAGAAAAAAGTAGTGCACAGGTTGTTTCCAAAAGAATAACTATGAAACTTGGGACACATATTTCCAATCTCTCACAATTAGATTGCAGATGTTCTGTATGTCTCCTCCAGCAGTGGCACAAACAATATTGCATTGATACTCAAATTCCTCCCATACTTGGGATAAATGCCCATTGTTATTGACATTAGACAGTATTTCAACTCTTCTAGGTATAATGTTAGTTCATAAACATTGTCATTGATGAAACCACACGGGAAGAAGTCACAGGGCATCAAATCTGGTGACCTTGGAGTTCAGCTGAGAAGTGGCAAGTCATCAGCTGTTTGATGACAATCCAATGACTCACCAGAGTTTCATCCAGGTATTCACACAATTGGCAACACCAAGAGGAAGTGCCCTGTCTCATTGAAAACTTAGTTGTTCTTGTTCAGTCTCAGAAACAACCAGTTTTGTAACATAGCAATATACTACTGACAGTTAATTGTGTTTCCATCAGAAAAATGAGACGAGTGGGATGTCATATAAAACACGTTGACTTTGGGTGAATCTCGTACATGTTCAGTGTGTGCATGTGGGTTTTATAAGATCCAGATTAAAAAACTGTGTTTATTGAACATGATGTTTTGTGCAAAAGTTTTATCATTGCCAGTAGCATTCTGTAGCTTGTCAGAAAATGCCATATTTTTTTTTTTTTTTTTTTTTTTTTTTTTTTTTTTTTTTTTTTTGTCATAATGTAGAGTCCATTACAGCTGCAACGTTTGTGGCTTCAGAACCTACCAACATCATAAAGCATGCCAAATTTCTGCTGTAGGCTTTTGTAACTCCCAACTGGCATGATTAATTCTCAGAAATGCAAAGATGGCCAAGACTTTTTCCTTTACATTCACCCTGTCAATACCATCTGCAAATATTCCATCCATTCAGGGGATCAATATTATGAGAAGGAAAGTTGCTACTCGCCATATAGTGGAGATCCTGAGTCACATATATGCATAACAAATAGATTTTCACACTTAAAGCTTTCGGCCAATGGGCTTTGTCAACAATAGACACACACACACACACACACACACACACACACACACACACACACACACACACACACACACGTAAACGCAACTCACACACATGACTGCAGTCTCAGGCAACTGAAACCACACTGCTTTAAATGTAGAGATCTTTCTGTTTTGCCTATCTGCGACTCAGCGTCTCTGCTATATGGTAAGTAGCAACTTTCCTTCTTGTAATATTGTTACATTCCATCCTGGATTTTCTATTATCTGATTCAGGGGATCAGTTTGATACCTCGACCTGAAATTTCTTTGCCCTATAATTGTGGAGTCACACTTTGCAAACTCTAGGGCACAAAATGATTTCTGCTGCAGAGCAGCCATTTTGTATCATGTAATGGTAACCAAGCAAACAAGATAATGTACTTGTTCCTTCAATAATCAAGTTGTGGTTCAGTGAATGATAGTTTCAACAAAATAATACTTTGTAACATGTATATTCTCTTTGAAATACACTGTAAAGGCATTGAATGGTAATGAAATGTTTCCAGACAGTTGCATAGTTAATGTGCTATTTGTAGACTCATTTTCATCAGCATTGTCTTTTCTCTGCTAACACAGCCCTCATACTTATGGCAGCTATTTACTTCCTAAAACACTGTCTCATTTGTTCTTGTCTGTTTATTTTTACTGGAAAACTGTAACTTTTGAACTTTGGAGTTTGTTTGTGAGGGCATGGAATTTTCAGCCTCTGATAACTTTTATTAGTATAAGTATAAATAACTTAGAGCAGCTGTTATTTTCCATTCCCTATGTGTTGCCACAACTAGTTATGGACTGCTGCCCATTTTCAAGAAGTCCTGTACAATGAAATGGAACTGTTGTGAATGAAATATGGTGTAAGGTTGTTACATGATAAAGTTAGAGCATTAATGGTACAATAGTGGGAAGAACAAAGAGATAATTGCAATAAGTAAATGATTAATGTCATTAAATTGAAAAAAATGTGTAAACAAATGTAATGGGTTGGATGAACTTAAACTGTGCAGTTAACTCACAATCATAAAAATTCCGTATCGTGAAAGTTTAAGATGTGTATTGTCAATGGTCTCCAGTTAAATCTAAGTGAGTTGAAGTGAAACAATGTTTATGTACATGCTGAAGGACAAACTGAATATGTGAGTAAATGATATCTGGTCAGCATGATAAAAATTATGATATTGTATGAAAAATGTGAAAGTATGTGCATAAAACACAACAGAAATGGCTAAGCAACAGTTGCAAAAGAAGGAATAACCATGCAAAAAGAAATGAGTTTTTGGGATTGCAGTTGGGTGATATTGGCTTCTTGCTAGTAAGTTCAACTGAACTGCTATAATGGTGTAATGTAAATGTGATAAAATTAAAGTGAAGATATAAGTGTAGAAGAAGATGATAAAAATTAATGGGATGTGTAAAGGCATGCACAGAAAAAGACTGTGTGATAAATGTAAATGAGTGTCACCGTAACTAGTGAACTGCACCAAAAACTGTTTGCAAAGACAGTGGATCTAGAGAATGAGGGGATAACGCAAAGCAAAAATATTGTGGTCACATGATATAAAATGGAACAGGAAGTTAATGGATCGATGAAGAAACAGAAATGTTATTAATGTTTGAGGAAGTTTGGGTGATTTCAGAACAGAGATGAGGCAAAAAGGCTAACTGCAAAAGCCTGACCATGCCAGTGTCAGTGTAGGAAAACTCATTGTCATCAGCTATGAGAAAATCACATATGTAAAAGTGAGTTACAGAAACAAAGAGCTGAAAGTGAATTGGGGAGTAAAGGAAAAAAGATTCATTGATACTGGGTACTTAGTGAACCTTACAAGAAACGCCCCAGAGGCATGGAGAAAGGAAACAAAAAGCAGACAAATTATAATGTGCTGAAATTTTACTTAACTGTAAATCTTTTGTGGGTGTTTGGCCATCTTTAGTGACTTAGGATAATGGCGATGTCTTACATATAGCATGTTTGTAAACAGGTGTATGATAATGGTGCTACTAGAACAATTGTTTTTCTTTTCTAAGAGAGAGAGAGAGAGAGAGAGAGAGAGAGAGAGAGAGAGAGAGAGAGAGAGAGAGAGAGAGAGAAATAAATACAGATCTCTGCCACAATTGGGCACTGAATTAAATGCCATGGTGATAAATGAACATTTGTGCTCCACCAGGACGTTAACCCAGGTTTCCTGATTTATGCAAGTGGTTGCTCTAACAGCTTCGGCTGTCTGGACACACTTTCGGTCCATCCCATCTTCTCAACTTGTTGCACACTGCACTTGTAGTGCATCCGTCATCCATATTTTTAAACACAAATTAAAAGTGTGCTTTATTAGTTACTGCTCTCAAACAATAGGTTAAGCTACTGGAATAATTATAGTCAATTTATTAAAAGAAAGTTAAATTATCTTTGTATTACTTTTGTTCGTAATCACTGTTCAGTTCAGTTAAAACTTCTGGGATGAGAGCCCATGGTTTGGTGTATAATACCATTCATGGAAATTTTGTTTCCATCTATGGAAGACATCTTTGGACGTTAATCAGCAACTGCATCAAAGCTCAGTGAATCTGAACTTAAAGAGCTGTATAGCACACATCATTTTTGTCAGTGATCTCATCGACAACCATCTGTTATAGAAACCTAAATGAGGTGTGCCAAACAAAGTGACCCCCTCCATGCCAAACAGCATGGATTGCAAAAACATCAAGATAAAATCGTTTGACTCAGTACCATTAAATTTGTGATTAGATTGAGGATTTGTGCCCAAGGAAATATGTTGGATCCCTTGTTGTTCCTATTGTATATTAATGACATTGCAGACAATAGTAACCTGAGGCTGTCTGCAGATGTCGTAGTTATCTATAGCTAAGTACCATCTGACGAAATCTCCTCAAATATCAGTCAGATTTGTATAATATTTCAAACTGGTAGCTTCTTTTAAATTTTTGGATGTGGCAAATTGTACACTTTGCAAAATACAGAAAAGAAATATTTTGTGACAAGAACATCAGTGGTTACAATTGGAATTGGTTGACTCGTACTAAAAGCTGTGTGTAACATTTTGTAAGGATATGAAATGTGATGCTCATTTGTAGGTAAATCAGGTGGCAGAATTCAGTTCAGCAGCAACACACTGACAAAGCACAGTCAGTGCACAGAGGAGACTGCTGGCAAATTGCTTGTGCATCCCATTTTAGAATGTTGCTCAAGTGTGTGGGACCTGTACCATATAGGGCTAACAGAGGACATTGAATGCCTACAAAGAAGGGCAAACACAGTTGATCACTTACAAAGAAGGGCAACACATTTGATTACAGGTTTGTTTGACTCATAGGAGGGTATTATGAAAATCCTGAAAAACCTTAATTGTTTGACTCATGGGAGGGCATTGTGAAAACCTTGAAAAACCTGAATGGGCAGTTGCATGAAGATAGATGAAACTCTTCCTACGAATGATTGCTAACAAAAATTCAAAAATAATTATTAAATGAAAATCATCAGGTACCTAAATATAACTTCCATAGAGATAGTGAAGACACCATCCATCAGTGACAGCTGATTTTTATAAAATTCCATGTTGTTGTGGCTGAATATGCATTGGAAGTATGAAAAGAAGTGTTAACACTCACTTAGTCAAACATAAAAGGAACCATCACTCTGAACATATATAAATTGGTCTGAACAGAGTAGGCTCTTTGAAATGGTCGCCATGAAATGAAACTGGGTGAGACTAGCATTTTAGCCAAGACAGTGCATTGTCATGCACACTCGTATAAAGACACAATATGTATTTATATACACTGTGAATTTTAACAGAGAAGAAGAGGGAGTTAAGTAAAACAAATACGGATGCAGTCTGTGCCAACAGAGTAATTATAAATTACTCTTAATTGAGAGTGTTGTCACTACTTAGAGATCAGCATCACATGATAAATGGAGGTATCCTTGGTACAGCTCTATACATCCTCAGTCCTTTTGAGCCTTCGATGCAGTTGTTGATTAATCTCCAAATATGTCTTCTGCATATGGGGCTGAAATTTCAATGAATAATTTCATATTTTGTTCACAGCAAGTCGCCCAGGAGTTCTAACTTAAGTGGACACTGGCTGTGTTATTAAACGCAGTTCAGATTTAATGATTTGTGTGTATTGCTTAGAGTCTGGGGGAGAGTACTTTCCAGAAACTTCTTGTAAATAATCTGGATTCTGGGATTGCCAATCCATGTTTGTACTGCATGGAATAAGATTCAGAATAAAACAATCTTTCATTCTTATAATACAGAGGTTAAACAAAATAAGATGAACAGCCCAGTATAAAAAAGATTGTTTTCTGTCTTAACCACAACATGCTGACATTGCCTTTTGTTTGTTTTACATTCCAGGAACTATTTTGCACTCCGACTACATTTGTGTCTATTACGGCTGTCATGGTGACCTGTGCCGTATCAGGCCTACATACTTTTGATGACAGCAATTTTCTTTTTAGTTGGTGCATTTGTGCCAACAGTTACAAGTTATCAATTACAAATTATCCACGATCTCTAGAGCTACAGTATATCTAGAGTTACTGTCTTAACAACTAATTTAGTTTGAGCATGAGCACTCGCACTTGCTGAGGATCCTGCTCATGAGCAAAGCAGTAGTGCTGTGGTGGTGAGTGAGGGAGGAGAAATGCCTGTGCACACTGGTCAAGAGAGCACAGGAGAAACACCAGCTGTGAATTGGGAGAGTCAGTCAACAGAGACATCAAAGGAGCAATGGCTACTTGGCAGTGTGTAATACTGGTAATGTCTTCTGCATTTCTATCTGCATGGGAGGAACCTTCAGTTTTGGAACACAATGCTATCACAAATGACAATCGTGATACGGCAAGTGATCCTCACAGTCAGCTTGTGAATTTTTGTAAATAATTTGTTATGGTTCAGGCAGCCATATTTATCAGACACGTAAATAGTGAAGCTGATGTCGAGAAGGACTTCTGGACATGTTAGTAACAATAGAGAATATCCTTAGTAGTGTTAGAGGTACTATAAATAAAACAGGTTTATCATGGAATTTATTAAATGCTGTGTCTAGAGGCTGAATGCTAGACATGTTGTAAATATAGTCTGTGCAGGATACAGTGGCCAATGTGCAGTGACCAGGTTTTCTCCGAAGCTCTGGGTAAGTTTATTTGTTTGTTTGGATGGGGAGGCTGACATTGCCCACTTTTGGCTGGTCAGCTGTGTGCTGTGATGACAGAATTGAGGCATATATCCTTCAATCTTTCTCAAACAATTTTACAGAAACTAATTGTGAAAACATTTCTTTTTTGTGTTACTTTTAGCTTCTTTATATGTCGGTTTCATGGTGATGTGCTCATGATTTTGTTAATGGCTATTATTGTGATATTTGCATTTAAGTAAGAGACTGCCTGAAATTCAAAAAATAGGGGTCCTTATGGTTTTGCGTTTGGTGCATATTACATTCTGTGTTGCTGTCTATGAAGTGTAGCTAACATATTGAATTTTTCTTTAGATTTGGGTGGAGGTCTCTATCTGTCCTCAGTCTTGAGAAAATTGATCTGACGTAACACACTCATTTGCTATTGTGCAGGCCAGCGATAAAGTGAAAATGAAATACCCACTACATTCCTCATATTTCATAAGCAGCTTGCGATATTGAAATGAGATTTCGACAAATGATAGCATGCAAGGAGGAGAGTATTTTGGATGTGGTTATTGTGCAAGGCTTCATTATCTACCACACTATTTGGCTAACTACAGATTTTGTCAGTCAAAGAATGTTGTTTTTAGGGCCCATCAATAGCTCATCACACGAGAAATGTTGTGGGTTTTGGAACAACATAAGTGAAGACATTATATGTTTATTTTTATACTTTTCCTCAGTTAATAAACTTAGTAAACCACAGTGTCAAAATTCTCTCGCAGTTGCATCTGCACGACATGTTACTGAGGAGACATTGTGCAAACTCTGCAATGTTTTGACAAAATAAGCTAATTTTAACATGGTTAAAAGATAAATGTAGGTTTTACTCAAAATTTGCCACTTGTGATGCTTCTCTGAAAGTTAAAAATGGTTAACAAGCTAGGTGAAAATAAATCACTGCTTTTGTTACATTTTCAGCAGAATTATTTCTAGATACTACCCAAAGCAGAGGCGACAATAGATCTTTGTGGATGGTCACTATGCATGTGTGGGTATGGAAGTTCTCCACTTCATATTTACAAAAATGTTAGCCTCGGCTTCAGTTTAGAGCGGCACTTCCCCTCCAGCGCTCGGTATTTCCCCTAAAGAGCCTGCCCACAACTTTCACCATTACTGCCCGCCTCACAGGTGCCCTGCCGATTGCACATCTAGCAGCCACGTTATTCTGTGCACACATTACATCAGGACTCATAATGCCACTGAGCAAAAGATTTAAAAAATAGAAATAAAAAAATACCTCTAGTACCCAGAGAAATCAGAGTTGTTCTCTGCATTACTCAACAAGAGAATGTATGTGCAAAGTAGGTCACATATCATATGTGACACTCTGTCACCATTATTTTGAGCCTGAAAAAAAAGTTGAATAGTCTTTTGACATATCTCATAGTTATATGCTAATGTGTGCTTCATATTTAGACAATATCAGTGTTGTGTAATGGAGCTGACAGAGTGGGTAGGTTTTGCTAACTATTAAACCAGACACTTTTTTTTTTCTCATTTATCTGATTTCTTATTCTTCATGAAGCCAACCATGACAAAGAGCCAAACACAGAGACAAACCAACACATTCTCTCCTCCTACGGCCATAGATGCCCAACTGTATAGAAACAATTGGTTCAATATTTTACACATTAAATGATCAGTTATATTACTGTTGCATATTTTATTTTACAAAGAAGAGCTTGTTTATTTCTTTTATCTGTTTGTATCCCAGAATCCTTCTACAGAACAGTATATATAGTGCTGAAAATCAGCATTTGGTAAATTGCATTTAATTTTCTAAAGACATTGATTTACTCTATTAATATTTGGCTTCAACACTTGCCCAGACACATTCAGTGGTTTATCATTGAAATAAAATTATGAAATATATATTTTTCATGAAATTTATACAGAAACTGAAAATTTATATTGTATATACAGTGAAGTATCCAGTACTATAATTCTTTATCCCTACATTATTATATTGCACAGTTACATTAAAGAATTACAAAATAAAGTGAAAAAACACTTATTTGTATCAAAAATGTTGTCCCACTAACAGCAGCACATTAAAACACCAAATTCTGAAAGACAGGTTATTGGTTACAAAAAATGCATATATAAAGTATTTTACCAAAGTTCTCGCTCAGTTATTTTACTAATTGTACTAAATTCTTATTGAGATTGTTACATTTCAACTGGCAGTTGTTGGTTAGTTAGTTAATTTCATGTACTGTAGATAATATTTTTGACAACATTACGATGTGGAATGAGTCAGTTGCCAAAGGAGTGCATGTGCGCAAGCGCGCGGGCGTGTGGCCCCCTCCCCCCACACATGCACACACAGAAGGGATTGTTATTGAGAAAAAACTTAAATCTACATTTGAAACACCTTGAGTGTCAGACAAACATTCTATTTTAGTGGGTAGATTATCAAAAAGTTTTATAGCTGAGTATTGCACTCCTTTCTGCACCAAAGTAAAATTCACTGGAGGGAAAGGCAGATAACTTTTCCCTGCTAGTACTGCATTGGTGAATATCTGCATTATTCTCAAACTGCAGTGAATTTTTGAAAACAAATTTCATTAGTGAATAAATGCACCACAAGGCTGTGGTCAGTACTCCCATTGCTTAAACAATCATTTTGCAAGGTGTACATATCTGGACTCTCCATATAACCCTAATTTCTTTCTTTTGTGGAATTGAATACTATTTGCCTAATTCATTCACTCAATCCAAAAGCTATCCTGTACGACCTCTTTGGCTGTCAAACTTAGTAATGTATGTTATCAGTGGATCAGCTAACAACTCCCCGAGTGGTGGATAGCAGCAGAGTTGCTGAGTCATGAACAGCCACACAGTAGTTAGAGGGACAGTGTAAACACGCACACACACGCGCGCGCGCGCGCGCGCGCGCACACACACACACACACACACACACACACACACACACACACGTGGGAAAAATATATCTAAAAACAAAGATTCTGTAACTTACCAAATGAAAGCATTGGTTCGTTGATAGAGACAATAACAAACACAAACACACACACAAATTTCAAGCTTTCGCAACCCACAGTTGCTTCATCGGGAAAGTGGGAAGGAGAGGGAAAGATGAAAGGATGTGGGTTTTAAGGGAGAGGGTAAGGAGCCATTCCAATCCCGGGAGTGGAAAGACTTACCTTGGGGGGTAAAAGGGACAGGTATACACTCGCACACCCACACATATGCATCCGCACATTCGCCTTTCCCTCTCCGTCCCTCTTTCCTGATGAAGCAACTGTGGGTTACGAAAGCTTGAAATTTGTGTGTGTGTTTGTGTTTGTTATTGCCTCTATCAACGTACCAATGCTTTCGTTTGGTAAGTCACAGAATCTTACAGAAAGAAACATTCCACATGGGAAAAATATATTAAAAAAAGATGCTGTGGCTTACCAAACGGGCAAGTGCTGGTAGATAGACGCAAAAAAATCACACACACAAATATCAAGCTTTCACAACCCACGGTTGCTTCATCAGGAAAGAGGGAAGGAGACGGAAAGATGAAAGGATATATATTAAAAAACAAAGATGCTGTGCATGGGACAGGTCTTACACCGTGGGCGGTTAGGAGGGTAGGTTAGGGAAGGTGGTTTGGGGATATCATAGGCATGAACCAAGAAGTTACCTCACCCTCCCACCACCACCTACTCCAAACCTGTAACCCGGAAGTTGTACACGATCAAAGGCAGAGCCATGTGTGAAAGCACCCACGTGATTTACCAACTGACATGCCTACACTGTGAACAGTGGTAATGAGGATCACCCTGTGGCTAAACCTGCCTTGGTGCATGGCCAGCACATCTTGGCACAGTGTTACACCGTTCAGGTTATCTGAATACTTCCCACTGACACCAACCTATCAGAACTCTAGAGATGGGAACTTGCCCTTCAATATATTCTCTCTTCTTGTTACCCACCATGCCTCAACCTCCACTAATTTCAATTTGCTGCCACTCATACCTCTCCTGTCATTCAACAACATCTTTGCCTCTGTACTTCTGCATCGACTGACATCTCTGCCCAAACTCTTTGCCTTTACAAATGTCTGCTTGTGTCTGTGTACATGCGGATGGATCTGGGTGTGTGTGTGCGAGTGTATACCTGTACTTTTTTCCCCTTAAGGTAAGTCTTTCCACTCTCGGGATTGGAGTGACTCGTTACCCTCTCCCTTAAAACCCACATCCTTTCGTCTTTCCCTCTCCTTCCCTCTTTCCTGATGAAGCAACCTTGGCTTGCGAAATCTCGAAATTTGTGTGTCTGTTTGTGTGTTTTTTATTGTCTTCTATCAACAATCCACAACGCTTTTGTTTGGTAAGTTACAACACCTTTATTTTAGATATATTTTTCCCACGTGGAATGTTTCCCTATATATATATTTTGTGTGTGAAGTTCTAATTCTTGTTTATGTGCCTGACGACGACTCAACACCTCCACTATTCAATGAGTTGTTACTTTTGCTCCTTAAATTATTTACATTCTGCAGTACTTTCTGTTACCATATTTACATAACAAATTGTTATCCCGCTATACATGACAGTGTGTTAAAGTACCAAACTCTCAAAAAACAAGCTATCACCTATGAATATGCATGTATCAGCTACCTCACTAAAATCTTGGCTCAGGTACTTACTATACTAAACCCTACTTGAAGCAGTTGCTTTTCATATGGCAATTAGATCTCACATTTTTCACAGTTGTGGTTGCTGAACTTAATATTGTGTGTTATCAAACAGGTCAAAGTCTCTGAACACTGAGAAATCACGGTCGGCAGCAGACCGCCAGCGCCAACTCGCGACGGCGGCGGAAGACACCGTCATGGCGAACCGGGGTGGCAACGGCCCGGTCCAGCAGCAGACGCAGGCGCAGGCGCAGCCGGGGGCGGGCAAGTTGCTGACAGGTAGCGGCCACCAGGCCCCGCCGACCTCCCCCCGCCCGCGGGCCCCTGGCACGCGGGCCCTCTGTGCCGACTCCAAGTGACCGCGGGACGAGTTCGGGAAGGGTAGCGGGCTCGATCCGCTCCAGCGAACTGTCCCCGACGCCCGTAAGGGTCTCGCCTCGCCGCTCGATGAGTGCGGGATTCTAACTCGGCAGAATATGAAACACAGCTGCTTCACAATTCTTAGGGTTCTCACGTGATTGCACGCATATTTGCTTTTCCGCTTTTATTTTGTTTCCTAAATTTGCGTACCGCAGTACTTGCCGAGTTGTCGCTACTGCTGGTCTCGAGACTGTGAAGCAGGGTGTTTTGTAAGCTTTCGTGTCCTGTGCAGGATACTCTGTGGAGATATGAAGGTTTTATGCAATTGTGTCAGGAATTTAGAGGAGACGAAACTGCTACTGGCTGCCTCTGAATATAAGATTGCATGCTCCAAATACACGTAGGTAGAAATGCGATGGAATTAATTTAGAGCTCCTAAATAGGATTGTAGGAACTGGATGGGATGATAATATTTACCACTCCTAATGTACTGAAAGTTGGAATGAATATACAGTATGATACAGCCCATTGAAGAATGCAAACATCAAAAATCATGTGTGAGGTGTAAACTGTATAACACTGCCCACATTAAAGGATGGGAAAGAAAGTGGAATGCCTTCCTTCGAGCTAGCCAGTTATGGGGTCCTACAGTTAATATGGATTCAGAACCACACTGCAACTTGGCATTTTTCACATTAACCAATACTGCCAAAGGTTAAAGAAGTGCAAAGTAACATATTAAAATCCTGAGACCGACATGGGATTGAACCCATGAGCTTTAGATTTGTATTGTAACACTTTACCACTGAGCAAACAAGACACACTGTGAATATAAAAGAAATAAATCGTATTCCCATGCAGAAGAAACAGTAGTGAGTGATGAATTTACTAAATGAAAGAAATTTCTTTGAATACGGGGAAAGGGTGGGAACATGTGCCAACTAAGTGAAGAAATGAGTATTGAATAGTGTCCAGTTGACGGCAGGTTGCATCCATTCCAACCAGTTTGTTCAAATGTGTGTGAAATCTTATGGGACTTTACTGCTACAGTCATCAGTCCCTAAGCTTACACACTACTTAACCTAAATTATCCTAAGGACAAACACACACACACCCACGCGCAAGGGAGGAGTCGAACCTCCGCCGGGACCAGCCACACAGTCCATGACTGCAGCGCCTTAGACTGCTCAGCTAATCCCACACTATCCAGTTCGTTCTTTCCTACAAATGCCACAGTGTCTAAGTATAATCTCAGGTGTAGGAAATACTGGAAGGAATAAGTTACATCATTGAAGAATGCCCCTTTAAATTTTCTGGAAACAAATCTTACCATTTGTGCACATTTTTCAGAAAGAGTGGACATATTAAAATGGAGAAAGTTAGTGTTATATGCATGTGCAACAGCAAGTACATTTACAGTTGCTATCCCAGAAATCTGACCATGTGAAGTAAATCATGGATAATGCCAGCAAGTACGGATGGCATTTATTGTGGGAAATGAAGGACGGAGAATAATGTGATAGATCAGCAGGATGTCTATGAAATCTGTGCAACAGGATTTTAATTTACTTGATAAAAATGATAATACATCTGCAGATGGAAAAAGATATGTATATGTTGACCTTTAGTAAAAGTCCAGTCAACATAAGGGTGATATTCAAAATATACATGAAGGGAAACAAAATTTCTGTCCTGTGCTTTGTTTCCAAGGGTGGGTAATTCGAAGATGACTAGCATTGATTAAATGAGCAGTCTGCATGCTAGTTGTGTGATTATAGTTGGAAAGTTTGGCTGTGGCCAAAATGGATTAACCTTTTTGAAAATACAAGCCATGTAGCGTCATGTTATGTGGGACAATGGTAGTTGAGTACAATGGAAAATATACTCATTATCACTATTTAATTCTTGTCATTAATTGTGCAGTGCAGTCACAGATTCACTGCTACTGCTTGGTTTAGTGCAGATGGTGTCTTGAAATTGATGTGGAAAACATTGATCATGACAAATAAGAAAACTTGCAGCCAGCTTTCGTGGTACATACTGAATTATTTAGATCTAATGATGCATTAGTTGGGGTAGCAAAGGATCTCAGCTGTAACAGCATTGCATAAAGACTAATTTTGTAGCTTACTGTTCTTGAAATTGTTATGATCTACAAGGTGATGAAAAAAGTGTGTGTGAATATTATGTCAGCTCAGAAATCCTTAATCTCCAAGGTAAAATGATTTCTAGGTAACTGCTGCAAAATTTAAACATAAAATTCAAACAGTTGCTAGAGTCATGAGCTGCATAGCTCATATTTTATCCAGAAAGCATTTTAATCAGTTCTGTGCAATTATGTAATGACCCTTTGGGTGACATGACAAATGTAAAAATTATCTCACACTGAGCTGTAGTTTTCGACAAGAATGGTTATATATTTCCCAAACTATTATATTTCAGTACTGTTCTAATGTATATCTAAGCTTTAGCTAAAATATTTTTGAGGAAAAATAAAGGAAGAAAAATTCTAGTCATTGATGGAATTATTAGATGTGGACACTAGGTCAGCTGTAAAACACACAATAGAGAGCTGTCCATGTCTCTACCAAACAAATCATCCCTGAGTTCATTTGAAGTGGATCAAGGGAACTCAAACTGGAATTAGCTTTACAGGCATTTGAACCATGGGCCTACTGAATTTTAAAGAAAAGACTGCAGATTAGAACTTGACTCTTGATGAATGGCAAAATCATTGCAAACAGAGCACAAGCTTGGGTTGGGCAAGGGTGGGTAAGAAAATCATTCATATCTTCTTCAAAGGCAGTAAGCGAGTAAGCAATTTAGATAAATCATGAAAAATATAAATCTCTGTGTCCAGATGGGGAAAGGCACCTCCCATGCTTCATTGTTCCACATTGCTTGGCTCATGAATACTAATCTGATGTCAACCATTGCACTGCTTCACATGTTATATTTTGCAAAAATGTAGAAAATGTGCGCAGGTAGAAACAACGGCACGGTGTTGGGACTCAGTAAGTCTGTGATGGTTTTTGGGTCATCTAACTTAGGATGTTAATGTGACCTGAAGTTTCACACTGCCGAGTTTTATTACATATTGCTTTTACCAGCACAGCTGGCTGTGATGTGTCATACAGCTTTGTCTTTCTCAAATGCAGCTGCGCTTTTGAAAAATGCATTGACTGAACTGCTGTGTTTCATACTTTCAACATATCATGTAGATTCCATTTCAGCCCCTTTTCAACTCTAAAAGTCTATGACACTCAATACTTTTAAAAGTTAAATCTCTCTTGGCTGATTGAGCCTACTTCTTGAATTCCATGTTATATTCTTCAACTCTAAGAAACCAATTTCAATACTGCTTTGTAATTTGTTTAATTGTTCAGACTCATCTATCTGAATTCTATTCTTCATTGTATTTACAGTCTGCATGTCAAATAATTTTTATTACCACCATCTGCAGTTGATATATTTTGAGGTGTCAAATAATTTTGTAACATGTTAGATATGTAACGTGAGTGGTAAGCACATTATTTGACATTTCCTGCCTAATGTCATGATGCAAAAAATATTTGTTATGGTAATGGCTTTCATTTTCAAGGTTTGGTTTCTTGCACACTGGTATCTTTTGGGGACACTAGTCAATTGCTACCTGACAATGGCCTAATAAGCTGAAAACCAATTTTAACTAACAAATACTAGTGGATCAAAAGGGGAATGTGTCAGCTGTTCAACCTTATATATGAGATTGTTCAACCATAGGTGATAGAACAGTCCATAACATTATTGTGTCAAAAAATGTAATTAAAATAGTAAGCAAGCGTCAGAACCAAAAATATGTGAAATGAGGGTAACATTTTTTCTCTTGGGCTGAAATATTTATTAAATTTAAAAACAACATGCAACACTCAAGCCACAACACCATTGACAATAGTCAATGCTTTTACCAATTGAGTAATCTGGGCCTACTTTGTAACAGACCTCTCAGGCTCCATCTATAAATATATCCTTTCTATTTTCCAAGGTTAACAGGTGCTCTCCTGGTTCCTGATGGAAATAGCCCCTATGCTGTGGCTAAGAAGGGGGCTTCTTGAAATTTTATTTATACACAGTTTTAAGATCCTATAAGTATGGACAAACTCAGAGCAGTCTCTGCTGTACTATTTTCTCACAGGATGCTAGTGCTAGTCCAAGCAAGCAAGGTGCACAGGCAAACTTTTGAGAAGTTTGAAAATTAGGAGACACGTACTGGCAGACAGAGAGAGTAATGCGAAACTCTTATGGAAGTGGAGCAAATGTGTAAAAACTGCACAGATGATGGAAGTAAGAGTGAGGTAAGAGCTTGACAGCCATCGGGATCCGATGTTGTTAAAGACACAGTACCAGCTCAGTTGGCCAAGGATTACGAGGTGAATTGTCCTTAGTTGTGTGGAAGGAACTGTTCAGGAAATTGGCTGAAGTGATATAGTTGATTCACAAAAAACTGAATTGAGACGTTTGGATAGGGTTTTGTACACAGCTTCTTTCAAACTTAAGTTCATTACCTTGGATATTAGTGAGGGGACAGATTTGCTGTCGTCCCTTTCAAATGTTTGCTGTGGTTGATACATGCCCACAGTGAGATAAATCCTGTTAAGTACTCACGCTAACTATTCTAAGAGGAACTGCCACAAGTATTGTAGAAGTAAAGCTAGAATTTAATTTTCTGCTAATGTGGAGATGTGCTTTTTAATGCTTGTCCCACTAGTACATATTGTTGAGACTGTTCAGTGTTATGTCAGATAGTAATGCTGAAACTTCATTTTATATAGTTCATGAATGTGGAAGACTGACTGTCAGCATAACTAGAGATGATAATCAGGTGCTCCATTGAAGTATTGTGAAGTTTCTATGACATGACACTTGAGAGCTTCAGCAATAGAGCTGCCAGGTCATTAAAGCCTAATTTTTACAGTTTGCCTGATAGACTAAATGGGATGCTAAAGTTGAAATACTCTTGGATAAGATCTAAGAACTACAACATAGCACATAGCCATTTTAGCAGATTTTTCTTTCTGTCTTAAACAGTGACATACCTTTTAGAACACTTATATTTGATGTGGAATAACCTATTACCTACAGTTTCATTGTTGGCCAGTGGTGATGTGGAAAATGTCTGAGATGCTCAGTGTTTGGATGTGGTGTTGGCTGTTGAGTAATGCTGTCAACTTGTGATTTGTACAGAACGTTAATAAATCTGTTGTCCCTTCTCTTCACTGTTCTTTTTCTTGTCCTACCATACTCTTCAAAATAGTGAACAAAAAAATCTTGTTTTCTGAAGATAATACAGACTATATCATTGCTAATCAAACAGTCATAAAATATGTTTGAATGAGGTGCCATAAATCACTGAATAACTTATATCTTAGTACAATTTAAAAAAAAAGTAGAGACAGATCCAATAGTAAAAAGTGAAATACATGCATAATGAACAAAAAGTAAGTAATGCGACATATTAAAGCAAACAAAAGTTCTAGCTGGGAAATAAATTATGCATATAAAGAAAAGAGAAAATGCAGAAGGAAAAGTTATATAAACAAACATGTTATTGTTACTTTCAAACCTGGCACCAAACCAGCAGTAACAAACTGAAAGGGAACAAAATCTGAAGCCATTACTCCTGATGTTTGTTTGTTGGAGTAGGAGACAGAAGAGTGTAGGGGGGACAACCTTTTAACAAATTGAACAAGAACATCTAATATGATCCTAGACTGAGAGATATGTAGTACCTTTATTAATGAAGGAAGAGAGTATATTAATGATTAGAAATGGAGAACTTATAAGAGATGAATGTAATCCAGCATAGGTAAAGCCAATCGCTTTTTTATTATAAATTTGGTTTATGTAGGACGGGCAAGAAAGTTCCATCAATAACATGCAAATGTTGGCAACATGTTAAGCTCTGATTCATTATTCATTGTGTTCTGTACATCCCAACATGAAGGAAACCCTTCACGGATGCATAACAATCAAGCTATACACATTCTCAGTGGAGGATGCACCACCATTATTCATGTACATTGCCAATTTAACCACATGCATG